>NC_090648.1:421907657-422231095 GCF_040937935.1 Hyperolius riggenbachi
TCATAGGGAAAGATTAGTTAGGCTTAGCTTTTCCTGGCTGCATACCTGTTCAGTGATCCTGCCACTGCATACCTGTTCTGTGAACCCACCCACCACTGCATACCTGTTCAGTGATCCTGCCACTGCATTCCTGTTCTGTGAACCCACCACTGCATACCTGTTCTGTGATCCTGCCACTGCATACCTGTTCTGTGAACCCACCACTGCATATCTGTTCTGTGATCCTGCCACTGCATACCTGTTCTGTGAACCCACCCACCACTGCATACCTGTTCAGTGATCCTGCCACTGCATACCTGTTCTGTGAACCCACCCACCACTGCATACCTGTTCAGTGATCCTGCCACTGCATACCTGTTCTGTGAACCCACCCACCACTGCATACCTGTTCAGTGATCCTGCCACTGCATACCTGTTCTGTGAACCCACCCACCACTGCATACCTGTTCAGTGATCCTGCCACTGCATACCTGTTCTGTGAACCCACCACTGCATACCTGTTCTGTGAACCCACCCACCACTGCATACCTGTTCTGTGAACCCACCACTGCATACCTGTTCTGTGAACCCACCCACCACTGCATACCTGTTCAGTGATCCTGCCACTGCATACCTGTTCTGTGAACCCACCCACCACTGCATACCTGTTCAGTGATCCTGCCACTGCATACCTGTTCTGTGAACCCACCACTGCATACCTGTTCTGTGAACCCACCACTGCATACCTGTTCTGTTCAGTGGACCCGCCACTGTATACCTGTTTAGTGAACCCGCCACTGCATACCTGTTCTGTTCAGTGAACAGTTTGGTGTGTCAGTGTGAAGCAGTACCTTAATTACACTACCTGATTGATGTATACACATGCAAGATGTTTTAAAGCACTTTAGGCCTGTCATTTAGCATTCAATATGATTTCTGTCCTTAAAACGCTGCTTTGCGTCAAATCCAGATTTTTCCTGGGGACTTTTGGCGTATATCCCACTCCGCCATGCCCCCCTCCAGGTGTTAGACCCCTTGAAACATCTTTTCCATCACTTTTGTGGCCAGCATAATTATTTTTTTTTTCAAAGTTCGCATCCCCATTGAAGTCTATTGCGGTTCGCGAACTTTAACGCGAACCGAACCTTCCGCGGAAGTTCGCGAACCCGGTTCGCGAACCTAAAATCGGAGGTTCGGCCCAACTCTATTGCTGTGTCCCCCACATGGCTTGTGGCAAACTGCAAACGGGATTTCTTATGCTTTGTGTTAACAATTCCTTTCTTCTTGCCACTCTTCCATGAAGGTCAACTTTGTACAGTGCATGACTAATAGTTGTCCTATGGACAGAGTCTCCCACCTGAGCTGTAGATCTCTGCAGCTCGTCCAGAGTCACCATGGGCATATTGACTGCATTTCTGATCAGCGCTCTCCTTGTTCGGCCTATGAGTTTAGGTGGATGGCCTTGTCTTGGCAGGTTTACAGTTGTGCCAAACTCCTTCCATTTCTGAATGATCGCTTGAACAGTGCTCTGTGGGATGTTCAAGGCATTGGAAATCTTTTTGTAGCCTAAGCCTGGTTTAAAATTTCTCAATAACTTGATCCCTGACCTGTCTTGTGTGTTCTTTGGACTGCACAGTGTTGTTGCTCCCAATATTCTCTTAGACAACCCCTGAGGCCCTCACAGAGCAGCTGTATTTGTACTGATATTCGATTACACACAGGTGCACTCTATTTAGTCATTAGCACTCATCAGGCAATGTCTATAGGCAACTGACTGCACTCAGGTCAAAGGGGGCCGAATAATTATGCACACACCACTTTGCAGTTATTTATTTGTAAAAAATGTTTGGAATCCTGTATGATTTTCGTTCCACTTCTCACGTGTACACCACTTTGTATTGGTCTTTCATGTGGAATTCCAATAAAATTGATTCAGGTTTGTGGCAGTAATATGACAAAATGTGGAAAAGTTCAAGGGGGCCGAATACTTTTGCAATCCACTGTAATTACTCTTATGACCAATTGGTTTGACATACTGCACTATTGGGGCTCTCGATCTGCTGTGTTTTTCTGAAAAGAATGATTCAGAAGGAATCAATTCCTACCATACACTGAGCATCAATTTTCCAATCGATTCCAGCAGGGAATGTATGGCCATCTTTACTTCCCTAATTTTAAAGAAAAAAAGTTTTTTTAGAATGAATACACACGTAATATTTTGTTTGCCCATTTTTACCACTGCCAAGTAGTATGAGGGCTTACCTACACAATATAATATACAAAATCTATTGCCTTCATGCTAGAAGTGGTAAAATTGGCCAATCTAAATCATATGAACCCTCGTGATAGGCAAACACAATGGAATTTTCTGACAGACTTACTGTCAGATTGACTATTTCTAACATGTCCAATATTATTTCCGATCTATTTTCCATAGAGGTGAACAGAAAATCGATCGGAATTCAGATCAGACATGTTGTAAATAGTCGATCTGACAGTAAATCTGTCAGTAAATTGCATCAAGTGTACCTAGCTTTACAGGGAGTAGAGGTGGCCATACATCAGGCGACTTGGCGGCCAATCGACCAGCTGATTGGATTATTATAATAGAATTTAATAAAAATCTGTGCCGCCAAGTGCATGCCTGACCAACAATGCGAACAATTTTGGGACGAAAATTGGTTGCATTGTCGATTGCGCATGCTGCAAGTTGTTGGGCCGACTTACTCAGTTGGGTATGCAGTGGGAACGGCGTGCAATTTCCTGACTATTGAATGCAACGAAAACTCCGACGATATCCCCCCAATGTAAAGCGTCCCCACAGTGCCCTGTGCAAGGTATACATTACTTGTCTACAGCCTGCGTTTGTCCCTTTGATGCTCTGGGCACATTCTGCTGTCCATACACAGAGTCCCATGTCGTTTTCTAGTAAGGGTGCGCGTGTGATGTGTGCCCTTACTAGGAAACCACATATGCAGAAAATAGGAATCCTGGAAGCCAGCAGGGGACACGTGCAGGGCCCAGACAGGTAATGTATACCTTGCACGGGGCCCCTGGGGGGACATTTTTCATTAGGGGACAGTGTCAGGGTAGCGAGACGGATGGATGCAGCTTGTCAAGGCCGATTCCAGATCGATTTCATGCTGAAATTGATTAGGAATCGGCCTGCAGTGTATGAGCAGCTGACAGATCTCTCTCTTATTAGATTTGATCAGAGAGAGAGTTGTCTCTTGGTTGAATCTGCCCAAACATCGCTAGATGTGCGGCTACCCTCTGTTTACCTATGCTAAATATGGTTTGTCCTGGTCTTGCTAACCAGTGAATTAATGAGCTGATAAGAGACCAAGAAGGGAACTCTGCTCTGACTGAAAGGCAGCTGCTGCTCTGAAACAAAAATGCAGCCATGCATACCGAAATACTGCTTTTCTCATAATGCTACAATAAAATTAACTTTAAATTTGTGATAGTGGTCCTTTAAGCTACACATTTACCTGGCTGACACTCGTCAGTCCTATCTAGCAATTTGTGTGGACCATCACAGACTAGTCATTCAGCCCGTGTCTGACAGCTCTACATGCTGAGCTACAGTGGCTTGCAAAAGTATTCGGCCCCCTTGAAGTTTTCCACATTTTGTCACATTACTGCCACAAATCTGAATCAATTTTATTGGAATTCCACATGAAAGACCAATACAAAGTGGTGTATACGTGAGAAGTGGAACGAAAATCATACATGATTCCAAACATTTTTTTTACAAATCAATAACTGCAAAGTGGGGTGTGCATAATTATTCAGCCCTCTTTGGTCTGAGTGCAGTCAGTTGCCCATAGACATTGCCTGATGAGTGCTAATGACTAGAGTGCACCTGTGTGTAATCTAATGTCAGTACAAATAAAGCTGCTCTGTGACGGCCTCAGAGATTGTCTAAGAGAATACTGGGAGCAACAACACTATGAAGTCCAAAGAACACACCAGACAGGTCAGGGATAAAGTTATTGAGGAATTTAAAGCCGGCTTAGGCTACAAAAAGATTTCCAAAGCCTTGGACACCCCATGGAGCACTGTTCAAGCGATCATTCAGAAATGTAATGAATATGGCACAACTGTAAACCTACCAAGACAAGGCCGTCCACCTAAACTCACAGGCCAAACAAGGAGAGCGCTGATCAGAAATGCAGTCAAGAGGCCCACGGTGACTCTGGACGAGCTGCAGAGATCTGTAGCTCAGGTAGGGGAATCTGTCCATAGGACAACTATTAGTCATGCACTGCACAAAGTTGGCCTTTATGGAAGAGTGGCAAGAAGCAAGCCATTGTTAAAGGGAACCTAAACTGAGAGGGATATGGATTTTTCCTTTTAAACAATACCAGTTGCCTGGCAGCCCTGCTGGTCTTTTTAGCTAGAGTAGTGGCTGAATCACACACCTGAAACAAGCATGCAGCTAATCCAGTCTGACTTCAGTCAGAGCATCTGATCTGCATGCTTGTTCAGGGGCTGTGGCTGAAAATATTAGAGACACAGGATCAGCAGGAGAGTCAGGCAACTGGTATTATTTTAAAAGGAAAAATCAATATCCTTCTCAGTTTAGGTTCCCTTTAACAGAAAAACATATAAAAAGTCCCATTTTCAGTTTGCCACAAGCCATGTGGGGGACACCGCAAACATGTGGAAGAAGGTGCTCTGGTCAGATGAGACCAAAATGGAACTTTTTGGCCAAAATGCAAAACGCTATATGTGGCGGAAAACTAACACTGCACATCACTCTGAGCACACCATCCCCACTGTCAAATGTGGTGGCAGCATCATGCTCGGGGGGTGCATCTCTTCAGCAGGGACAGGGAAGCTGGTCAGAGTTCATGTGAAGATGAATGGAGCCAAATACAGGCAATCTTGGAAGAAAACCTTTTGGAGTCTGCAAAAGACTTGAGACTAGGGCGGAGGTTCACCTTCCAGCAGGACAATGACCCTAAACATAAAGCCAGGGCAACAATGGAATGGTTTAAAACAAAACATATCCATGTGTTAGAATGGCCCAACGTCCAGATCTAAATCCAATCGAGAATCTGTGGCAAGATCTGAAAACTGCTGTTCACAAACGCTGTCTATCTAATCTGACTGAGCTGTTTTGCAAAGAAGAATGGGCAAGAATTTCAGTCTCTAGATGTGCAAAGCTGGTAAAAACATACCCTAAAAGACTGGCAGCTGTAATTGCAGCAAAAGGTGGTTCTACAAAGTATTGACTCAGGGGGCTGAATAATTACGCACACCCCACTTTGCAGTTATTGATTTGTAAAAAATGTTTGGCAGCATGTATGATTTTCATTCCACTTCTCACGTGTACACCACTTTGTATTGGTCTTTCACGTGGAATTCCAATAAAATTGATTCATGTTTGTGGCAGAAATGTGACGAAATGTGGAAAACTTCAAGGGGGCCGAATAGTTTTGCAAGCCTCTGTAAGAGGGGAGAATGCAGGAGGGAGACAAAACACCATTTGTATGCCCGAGTTTGGAATTCCTCATCTCCTTAGTTTAGACAGTTTGTGTTTCCTGTTAAGTGCACACTGCCGGAGCCTGGGAACTGTTACTTGTATGTTACTGAGCATGGGGGGAGGGGCACTGTAATCAGTAAGGGGGGGCTGTGCCTACCTTGGCCCCAGAGTAGCGCCACCACTGATGTTGTTTGGCTGCATTGTTGCATGTGGACGTACTGCTGATACAATTGTATGGGCATGTTCACAACCTTCCATTGTAATGGACAGGGCCGGCCTTAGGATTTACAAGTCACTGAATGAAATTTGGCATTGGTGCCCCCCCCCTTCAGGTTTTCCACCATCACACTTTGGCATAAAACAATACAGACAAATGAGAGAGAGAGAGAGAGAGAGAGGGGGGGGGGGGGTGGGGGGGCTTATTAATGGTCAGGAGGGAAGAGAGTAGGGCTGTTGAGGAATCTAAGGGTAGATGGGGTGAGAGGTTTAGGGCAGTGCACAACTGAAAGAGTTCTTCTCTCTCACCCCCCCCCCCCCCCTTTCGACCACTGATAAGCTGTGAATTGGCAGCTAGAGAAGCTCCCCAGTGTTGGGTAGCGATCCAGTAATTGTGAGCCAGAGGTAGCCCCCTGTACATGTAGCTAGATGCCCCCTCCCCCCCCCCCCCCGTGTAGATAGCCAGAGAATCCCCCAGTATACATTAACCAGAGAGGACTACACCAGTATAAGGTAGTAGGAGAGGGTGCCCCAGTATAGGTAGCCAGAGTGCACCCCAGTATAGGTATCCAGAGTATAACCAGTATAGATGGTGATAGAGGGCACCCCCAGTCTTAGTAATGCAGGGAGGCTGCACCCAGTTTTGTTAGCCAGAGATCGCCCCCTCAAGTATAGGTAGCCAGAGACCCCCCAATATAGGTGGCCAGAGAGCCCCCCTCATGTAGGTAGAGGGACATGAGGAGCAAGCATCACTGCTCCTCGTGCCAGGCGACTACTGTAACCGAGCAATGTGTACTGATGAATGGCGAGGGGCGCCGTCCCACGGCGAGGATGTGACATTAGACATTGATTCACAGTGCTGGGATGCGTGCTGTATGCGTAAAAAAGTTTGGGATAAGTGCTTGGTGCATACAAAATTTTAAGATATGCAAAAAGGCATGTATATATACAAAGTGAAACACAAATTTCTGACTGCATATACGTATAGAAACACAGTGATAACATGGTATTGACAGCATCTTAAAACCACACGTGAACTTTGTGTGTATGTTACTATGTGCATAACTTGGGGCACCCAGGAGCCTAGCATTATTGCATGGCCCAGCTGCTACTATTGTCTAAAATCATTCCTTTATTATCATTATGGTAAATTAATAAAAAAATCCCCCAGAAAAACACCCCCAAAAATTAACCCATTAGAAAGGGGGAGAGGCTAGGGGTGACAATGCGGGTCAGATAGCCCATTGGGGTGCATTCACCCTATAGGACGTCATCTACTTCACCTCTCCATGCGTCTCGCCGGGGAGGGGAACCTGACACATTTTAGTACATTACAGGGAGGTTGACTGGCCCTTAATTTATACGGACAAGGGACATAGGGACATTTTATATCCATGTCCAAAGACTGCTCAAAGGGCCTATATCACGTTCATAGGACTAAAGAAAGGTAGAGAGGAGAATTAAAGTGCACCCACCGAGATGCAATAAGGGAGGGAGCAAAAGAAAAGACCCCTCCTGCAGACTCACGACGGGCCGCACCACAGGAGCAATTAAGAAACCGCATCAAGCCGGTGAGGACAGAGATCAACGGGAGAAAAACTCCAGAACCACATGATCCCCTGGGTAGAAAACACCAAGGTCTACAGCTATTTACCAGGTTCAACTCCAAATGTGGGAGGGGGCCATATTGGCAACAGGAGCAACAGGAGCAACCTCACCCTCCAAAATTTCCGTAGCCGCGGCTATGCGTCTACCAACCTATAATCCGCGACGTCAGGGCCAAAGATAGAGCGTTTTTTGGATCACGGTCCTTCCAAATAAGGACTGACGGTGTATATTACACCTAATTAAAGACAATAAGGAGAACCAGCTTGCTAGCTGTAGATACACAGATAGAAAAGGGGACCAAGAAAGGAGAGTTAAGGAGAATGTCCCAGGCCAAGAGTGTAGAAAATGCACACAAAGGTGTTGAAACCCAAAAGGAGGAAAGGTCGTTAGGGATCAAGGAAACAGGACAATTCTAATCTGTCATTTAGACCTAAAGGCCCCATGGCTTCGGCATGCAAGATAACTCTCGATTCCCGTCTGGTCAGTTTCCCGGTCTCTGTCACCCCCCCCTCCGGGACGGGGCGACATGCAGGAGACCTGCAAATCTCAAACACCTTGCTCTGCCGCCATGGGCCTCTCTTACATGTTCGATCAATCTAGGGCAACCAATGCCCGATTTTATGGACTTGAAATGCTCCCCTACCCTTTCCTTCAAGGTGCGGGTGGTCTTGCCTACATAATAGAAAAGCAGGGGCAGAAAAGGACATGGGACACAAACTCCGTTTGACACGTAATGAATGCTCTCACTTCCCACTGAGGCTACCCAATTGGTAATTCGTACCTTCCCACATGTTACTGCAGAAACTGCATTTACCACATTTGTGGTTGCCTTTTGGGCGTCTGCCTGACAACCAATTGGTAACTGGGGGCGAGCGATATTTACTTCGGGTCAAAGTGTCTCCTATAAGCAACTCTAGGGGGATCAGGGAAAACCTTAAGGGTGGGGTCCCTCGCTATTATCCCCCAATTTTTCTTGATCGTTTGGGTCAACTTTTTGGACATGGGTGTATAATCGAAGGTAAAGGTAAAAGTATTATTCCTTCTCCTGTTCTTTTTGTAGTTGGAGTTTCTAGAGAGGAGGGAGGACCTGTCTACCTTTCTGGCCCTATCCTGAGCATCCTCAAGGAAACGTTTGTCATATTTCCTGGCTTCCAGCCGTGTAGTGAGGTCCTGCACCTGCAGCTCATACGTATCTGGGTTGGAGTTATTCCGTCTTAGATGCAAAGATTTGGCCGTATGGCAGGGAGGTTTTCACGTGATTGGGATGGAAGCTGTTTCTATGTAGCAAAGAGTTTACGGCCGTAGCCTTCCTGAATACCTCACAGATCAGACCAGTTCCATCTGGCCTAATCCTCAAGTCTAGAAAACTAAAAGACTTATCATTTATTTCCGAAGTGAAACGCATGTTCACCTGGTTATCGTTGAGGTAACTCATGAAGGCCGCAAACTCCTCCATGCCCCCCTGCCACACGACCAACACGTCGTCCACATACCGGGCCCAATTTCTTATATTGTGCCTAAACGGATTCCTGGGATTTGACACATAGTCCTCTTCCCAGGCCCCCAGAAAAAGACCTGCATAGGTACATGCCACAGAGGTCCCCATGGCTGTCCCAGACATCTGGTGGTACCACCTTCCATCAAACATGAATGCATTATGTGTCAAGATATATTTTAGACAGTCACAAAGAAAATCCTTGTAGCCTTCGTCTTTGTTGGTTCTGTCCAGAAACCTACGAACCGCCCTGAATTCCCCCCCCCCCCCCCCCGTGGGGTATTCTGCTGTAGAGACTCTCCACATCAATAGATGCTAGTTGGCAACCTGGTCTCCACTCCACGCTCTCAATGAGATTAATCGTGTCTAGCGTGTATGCCAAATAGGCCAGGACCCCCACGAGCAGGGGGCGCAGCAAATGATCGAGGAACCTGGACAGACGTTCTGTCAGAGAGCCACACCCGAGACTATAGGTCTGGCTGGGGGGTTCTCCGCGGATTTATGTAATTTGGGAAGATGGTACCACAAAGAATTCCGGGGGGACACGGGGAGTAGGTCAACCGCCACTCTCTGTGACATGTACCCTTTTTCCACTCCTCGTCTCAATACCGTATGGAGGGTGGACTGGTACTTATAGGTAGGATTGCTGTCCAATTTTTGGTAAAGCTCAATGTTATTTAATTGCCTGTAGGCCTCCTAGGTGTAAAAAACACCCGACATGATCACCACATGTCCGCCTGTTTGATCACCAGGTCGCTGCGTTGTTTGAGCCACCTAATGGCAGTTTTGTCGGCCTTACGTAAATTGTCTGGGGCTCGGTCATAACACAGTGCCTTCATATCGGATTCGGCAGCGACCTGGTGAAAAAACTGGTCAACTGGGGACCCGGGGGGAATGGGCACAGGCCGTATCGACCTACAGGCTCGAAAGTCTGCAGGATTGCCCAGAGACAGGCCTTGCGTGGACCAGCAAGTTTCCCCTTTATCACAAGAGCCCCCCTCCTCCCATAGCTCCTTCAGCATCCGGAGTGCCTCAATTTCGGCAATGTCCTAGTTCACCATGGGACTAAACCCTAAAGTCGACAAAGGGCCTTTAGCCGGTTCTGGGCCTCCATCACTCTGTCCTTGGAGCCCCTCCATCACTTCCCCACCCCGATAGAGTTGCATAATCATCATTTTCCTGGTGGCTTTGTAAAGGTCAACAAAAAAGTCCACATTATCAAAATTCTGTGTGGGCAAAAAACCTAGGCCCTTTTTCAACAAAAAAATACAACATTCAGGGATAGTTTGGTTGGTCATATTGACCACCTGTAATTCCCCCTCTGAATGTGATTGTGTGGTTAATCTAGGGCGGATATCTACTCCCTTGTCCTCCTCTTTTTGGCATTGCTGTGTTCATGCTTGTTCTTGGTGGCTACTGGGGAGTCCCAAGTCATGATTTTCTCTAATGGCTGTAAATATTAACCACTTAACGACCAGCTAGCGCCCATAGGCGTCAGCAGGTCTTAAGTGGGTTACCATGGAAACGGCCTTTCCATGTCAGTTCACGGAGGGTGTCCCCGTGAACAGCCGGAGAGCCGCCGATCGCGGCTCGCCGGCAAAATGTAAACACGCGGGGACGTAGATCCGCGATCCCCGGCCTCTGATTGGCCGGGGATCGCCGGCATATGATAGGCTGAAGCCTATCCTTCAATGCGCAGGACGGATATCCGTCCTGCGCAGCTCACAGGGGGAGGGAGAGGGACTGAGCACCGAAAACGCTGCGGAGGGGGGCTTTGAAGAGCCCCCCCACAAAGCGCAGAAAGCCAGCAGCGATCAGACCCCCTCAGGAGGACATCCCCCTAGTGGGGAATATAGGGGGTAAGTCTGATCGCCCTGGCTCTATCCTGATCTGTGCTCCGGGCTGGAGAGTCCACGCTGCACAGATCAGGCAAACCACCCCTGGTCCTTAAGCTGTGAGACGTGCAGCAAGTACAGACAGTGCAGGGCACAACTAAAGGACAATTGGCACATAAAGGGATGACTGTGCACCTGTCTCTTTAAAAGCTTTTATTCATTCGTTCAGCCATAGAAACAGCAGTTTTGATAAATAACAAGGATGCACCAAACATGGGTTGTTGAGGATGTGCTGGCGAGTGGGGAAATGTGACCAGGGGATAAACAGGACGGCACTACAGCCGTTTCAAGCCAAACCGGCGCTTGCTCACGTGCAAATGTCCTTAGAGAGGCGCTGCCTCATTGGCTGGAATCAATCTCTAATGTCACATCCTCGCCGTGGGACGGCGAGTTCCCACCCCTTCACCTCCATCCTTTCCCTGCACACACTCCAGCCAATGAGACCGTGCCGGGGGTGCGGCTTGAAGGTCCTATGAAGGATGCCGCACGGCGCTGCCTCTCTAAGGACATTTGCACGTGAGCAAGCGCCGGTTTGGCGTGAAGCGGCTGTAGCGCTGTCCTGTTTATCCCCTGGTCACATTTCCCCGCTTGCCAGCACATCCTCCATAACCCAGATTTGGTGCATCCTTGTTATTTATCAAAACTGCTGTTTCTATGGCTGAACGAATGAATAAAAGCTTTTAAAGAGACAGGTGCACAGTCATCCCTTTATGTGCCAAATGAATTTGAGCCTCTGCCAAGCCTCTATGTGGATGGCATTCCTGATGCATTGTTTCTTACAGACAGTGGGATCCAATGTGGATCGTCATGCTTTGTCATTTGTCAGAGCCACCGCCTTAACTGTTTGCAGGCCACAGGCATGGCACAACACTAAATATGCCTGTGCCCACAATGTTGATGTGGTGTATCTGCATCATCTACTCTCTTTGTACTTGAACATTTTATTAACAATTGCTGATTGGACCACTGTGCAGATCATGACATTCACGACTGGCTGAAGTCAGGGCCGGGCCGAGGCATAGGCTGGAGAGGCTCCAGCCTCAGGGCGCAGTGTAGGAGGGGGCGCACAATTCATTCAGCTGTCATTCCTAATTGTGTTTGAAGCAGAAATAAATAAGAAAAGGGGATACATAGAGGTGACTGCAAGCCAGATAACTAGATATTAAGGTGTTGGGGACGTTGTGGGCCCTATGGCCGTCTTAGTCTTATAGCAATCAGTGTGTGACAGCTGGGGTGGGAGGGATGGAGGGGCGCACTTTGGTGTCTCAGCCTTGGGTGCTGGAGGACCTTGTCCCAGCTCTGGCTGAAGTTATATCTGTGCAGTCCTTTTTCATTAATCACAGTTTAATTACTTACTTGTGGATGGACTTTGGAGCCATATTTCTTCAGGTCTCTGATTACAAGGCAATATCATGTGTGCGCACACCTGGCAAACACCAGGAGATTTCTGCTAGGACTCGGAGTGGGAATAGTAATTAACGCCACCTGAAATTTGAGCAGCAGCATGATTGCGCCAAAGTAACTGGGCAGCGAAAATTCATGTACTCGCTTTTTAGGGGCTCATAGTATAAGGAGAACATTAGGGACATTTAGGGAATTTGCATGCATATTTGTGTGTTATTGATATATGTTCAGTAAAGGTCATATTTCTTCTATGTATGTGCATTTGTTAAAGGTTTCTGCGTATTTTAGAAAACCATTGGTGGCAATGTTTATTATGTGACTTGCAGGGTCCTGGAGCTCTGCAATAGGGATGAAGGAAAACTGCTTTGGCCTCTCTGGTTCACATCAATCCATACCTAGTTTTGGAGACAGCCAGGCAGCATTTATCTGGCACCTTGGGCAGGAGATGAGCTCTTTAGCATGCAGCAAGTGAGTACCAGGAGGTGTGCTCTTCCTAAACTATGGCTACAGTGTGGATCTATATACTGGATCTACAAGCGCTCCTCTACTCAGGGATGGATTAAAGGACTTACGATGCGAAACAAACAAAAAAAAATTTGGTACCTCTTTTCAATGCAGTCCTCCTGTGAGACGATCTGTGCCCTCCCTTTCACTTTCAGTAGCATTATTACTGTATCTCTCTACAGGCTCTGGAGCAGACCCCGACCCTCCCCAAGGTTGCCTTATCTGATGTAGATAAGGATCTCCGCTTTAAATTCAGCTAGTGCAAGTCTAAGCCCTATACATCAGCATCCTCGCTCCCAGCCATCTCATATAAATCGCTGCGTCCTTCAGCGTGTCTCATGTTTGCTGAGACAAAAGTCGACACGCTGTACTGCGTGTCTGCTAATAGTGATATGAGCACACTGGCATGACGTATACCAGACGGCTGAGATGCTGGGAGCGAGGACGTGATGGATAGGGCTTAATGCTGGCTACACACGGTTCGTTCCCCGTCGATGCGCAGCTCGATTCCCGTCGATTTGTTTATTTCCGACATGTCCGATTTGCGGTTCGATGGATCATTAGGTCGATTTGCCATACTTTACATATCAATCGACCGAAAAATCATCGAAATGCGCTCGGAAATGTTCGGGAATAATCGATTCGTCGGGAATCGAGCGGCGCATTCGATGCGGGAACGAACGTGATGGATAGGGCTTAATGCTGGATACACACGGTTCGTTCCCCGTCGATGCGCAGCTCGATTCCTGTCGATTTGTTTATTTCCGACATGTCCGATTTGCGGTTCGATGGATCATTAGGTCGATTTGCCATACTTTACATAGCAATCGACCGAAAAATCATCGAAATGCGCTCGGAAATGTTCGGGAATAATCGATTCGTTGGGAATCGAGCGGCGCATTCGATGCGGGAACGAACCGTGTGTATTCAGCATTAGACTTGCACCAGCTGAATTTTAAAGCGGTGATCCTTATCTACATCAGATAAGGCGACTCTGGGGAGGGTCGGGGTCTGCTCCAGAGCCTGTAGAGAGATAATAAAGCTACTGCAAGGGAGGGCACAGATCGTCTCACAAGAGGACTGGAATTGATAAGAGGTACTGAACTTTTTTGTTTTTTGTTTCGCATCGTAAGTCCTTTAAGGTGAAATGGGGCCCTAGGTAAGATAATGGCATTGGTACACGTCTCTTGGCCCCATGGCTTTTTTGGTAAGATTTGGTGGAGGCTGAGGTCAGCCAGGCCCCTTGATACTTCCCAGGCGCCTGCCTAAGGTGCTTTAAGGATGATCTGGCTCTGTCTCTACTTACAAATTCTGTTCAGGAGTTTTTGTAAGTAGAGTTTAAAGGTGGGTACACACATCAGATAAAAGTCTTTGGAAAATAAAAGATCACGGACCAATTTTACCCCCTTTCATGTAGTATAAGAGCCATACTCTACACAGTCTATTCTATTGAGCTGAACTCCCCATCAGATAAAAATCTTTGCAAGATGCTGTACACACGCAACAGATCAGTATCTGCAAAAGATCAATTCCTGCAAAAGATTCATTCCTGCAAAATGCATTCATAGTCTATGATATCTGCAGATCTCATACACACCCTGTTTAACGGACAATCATCCATAATTTCAGCGGCGGTTTGCAGCACATCGGCCCCCCGCAAAGCCTGATCTCTCTCCCCATGTTTAGTGGACATGTAAGACTACATATATAAAATGTATCAAAGCGCTATAGCTAACACAAAATCAAAAGTCCAGTCGGAGTGCGCTACCACCAGGTCAGGCAGGACCTAAAAGACTTGTACATAATCGTTTAAGCGCACATCCTAATTCATATAAAAGGCCACATAAAAATCACTTTGGAATCCTCATATGCAGTTTCTTGGTCTCTTGTGCCACCATCACCATAGACACCCAACAGTAAACAGACTCACCAGATGTATTGGCCACTGCTAGACTGGCCAACCATGCACAAATCCAGGAGCCTCAGTACTTCAGGATCCTGGTGCCACTTTAATGCTGTCCTTTTAGACCACCATCATCCACATTATCCATGCATAGTACCTCAAAGAAATAGCAGAGTACACAAGCAGCGCTGACGCAACACAGTGGGCTTTATAAAGCTGTCCACACAGCTTTATGAAGGGGTTGTACCTGTGTTATGGAGGTTTGTACCTCAATAGAACATTAGTAGCAAAGAAGAGTCTCGTATTTTTCTTTTCAATTATATCACTTTTTTTTACAACGTTGCATTATTCTGTCATATTTGCAGTTTATGAACTACACTGTATTTTAAGCTACAGTGGCTTGAAAAAGTATTCGGCCCCCTTGAAGTTTTCCACATTTTGTCACATTACTGCGACAAACATGCATCAATTTTATTGGAATTCCACATGAAAGACCAATACAAAGTGGTGTACACGTGAAAAGTGGAACGAAAATCATACATGATTCCAAACATTTTTTTTCCAATAACACTCCAGGACAGGTACACATTGAGACTTGGCTCCTCCCAGGAACAGGAAATATCCTTCAGCCTCTCTATAAATTAAAGATGGACCCAGGGTCAGGCAGTATTGGATATTTCCTGGTCCAGGAACCAGGTCTCTCTATGTGTGCTCGCTGTCCCGGAGAGCCTGGGTGGCTAGGGATATGTTGGCACTGAAGCGGGCCTGGATAGAAAGGAGGTCCGTTTTACCCTGTGGAGTACCTGTGGGTTTGTGCTTTTGATGCGTCGCTCCCAGTGGACTTTAGCCCTGTTGGTCGGCCTGGTTTGCAAAGAGGGTTCCGCTTCAGGAAGGGCTGCCCCGAGGACTCGTCATGCGGAGGCAGCGGCAAGGTGGAGGACGTCCGGAGGATGCGCATAGCGGAGGCAGAGTGCGGAAGTCCTCCGGCCGCAACCTACGGAATTACTTCCGGGTCGCGTGACGTCACTACCTGTGCGCCGGATGAAGAGGGGTAGCCGCCCGGAGTTCTCCGCACACGGCGTCTCACGCAGCGAGGAGAATGTCGGAGGTAGAGCAGGAACCAGGACGGGTAAGACTGCTCTGCGGAGATCTGGGCAGCGGTGGTGACCCTTGTGGGGGCGGAAAACCGTACGCAGCAAGGAAACTTTGATGGGCTGCAAAGAGTCTGTGGTATTGGTATACTAGGAAGCTGTTTTGTATTTTGAAAGCAAGCTACCTTACTGTTTGTTTGTATACTCTTTTGTACTGCAGGCTTGGATGGTTATTATGTTTAAAAAAAAAAAAAAATAATAATATCCATATCAAGGCAAAGTGGTGTTTCAGGTTTTTATGATAAACATACTCTTGCATATTTACTAATGGGCAACTGATGTAATCAATTAATGCACAAGCTAATTAATGCATAAAAGAATATGTTAATATGTTAAGACTTATAACATAGGCTGGAAGACAAGTTCGTTTGTTTCTCTTTATGTTGTTTCAGGGCACTACAGCAAATGTACCTGACCCTGCAAAGCCCTCAAAACGGTGCCCTGTGTGCAATGTGAAAGTGAATCCTGCATCAACTAAATTATTATGCAAGGATTGCACTTATAAAGTTATGAAACATGAATCAGCGTCTCAGAGAGATATTCAAGCTCTGAGACAGGATTTAAAAGATACATTAAAAGAATTTAAAGCTACGTCGGTACCCCTTAAGCCCGACGCTCCGACACAAGCTGATCAACCCACTCAGCCTAAAGAGTCTGAAATAGTAATCCCCAAAAAAGCTACTAGTAAAACAAACAGGCCTGTTATTGTTTCAGATGAAGAGGAAATTAGTGAGAATGAGGAGGTTTCTGCAAGTTCTACAGAAGCACAGGAAATAGAAAACAAACCGTCAAAATTTAAATTTCCTGTGGCAGAGACAGAAATGTTGTTATCAGCTATATATGAAGATTTAAATCTAAATAAGACTATTACTGAGACAGTATCATTGCATGACAAATTGTACGAAGGCATGGAAAGCGCACAAGAGTTGAATTTCCCTGTACATCAATCTACCAAAAATCTAATAACAAGCCAGTGGAAAAACCCAGATAAAAAACTATTTATGTCGAGAGGATTTAAAAGACGCTTTCCGTTCTCTGAGGGAGATTGTAAAATGTGGGACAAGAGTCCCAAATTAGACTCTGCTTTCTCACAAGTAAACAAGGATGATGAACTTGCGTTTGAAGATTTGGGCTATCTTAAAGATCAATCTGATAAAAAGATAGAGTATGCCCTAAAAAGATTATGGCCTGCTATTTGTGCAAATTTCAGACCATCCACTGCTACAACTTGTGTAGCGAGAATGCTAGCACTATGGATGCAGCAATTGGAAGATAATATTAATAAGGATATGCCAAAAGATCAGCTAATTAACTCAATGACAGTTATGCATAAAGCGGTAGCTTATATTATTGACGCAGCCTCGGAATCTATTAGATTAACAGCCAAGGCAGCAGGTATATCTAACGTGGCCAGACGTAATCTGTGGATCAAGACCTGGCATGGGAGTATGGCTTCAAAAAACAGAGTATGTGCTATTCCTGTAGTAGGAGATACTCTTTTTGGGCCAGAGTTAGATGAAGTCCTGGAAAGAACTGCCAACAAGAAAAAATCCTTTCCGAAAAAGAAACAGTTTAAAGCAGGAAAGAGATTTTTTCGTCAAAACAGGCAAACAGACAGACCTGATAACCAAAATAAAAGACGTACATGGTCCTTCAACAAGGATCAAAGGAAACCAGGGCCGAGTTTCAAAACCCCTATCACACAAAACAAACAATGACGAATTGAAAGTGGGGGGAAGATTGGGATATTTCCTTCCACATTGGAAAACTATAACAAAGAGCCCTTTTATTTTAAATCTTATAAAAAGAGGTTATCATATTGCCTTTCAAACAAAACCGCCAAGAAAGTTTATAGTGACCAAGCCGCTCAGCTTGCCTCAACATCAGACAGCATTAAAAGAAATTATTACAGATATGCTGGACAGACATGTGGTATCAGTAGTGCCAGTGACACAAAGAGGCGAAGGCTTCTACTCAAAGATTTTTCTGGTTCAGAAGCCTTCAGGAAAGTACAGAATAATTCTGAACCTAAAACCCATAAATCCATACATAAAATACGAAAAGTTCCGAATGGAATCAATTTACTCATTAAAGAACCTACTGATACCACATGGCTTCATGGCAAGCATAGATCTACAAGACGCATATTGGCATATACCAATAGAGCTACAATCGCAAAAATTCCTAAGGTTTGCAGTGGAGATGGAGGGAAGAATTCAGCATCTCCAGTTCCGCTGCCTCCCATTTGGCATAACATCAGCCCCAAGAATTTTTACCAAAGTCATGGGAGAGCTGATAGGGGACATACACAGACAGGGTATTATCGTCATACCTTATCTAGACGACCTGTTAATAGTGGCAAGAACCTTAGTAGATCTAGAGGAACACAGACAGACTGTACTGAAACAGCTGCAGCAGGCAGGCTGGATTGTGAGCAAGGACAAGTCACAACTCACGCCAACACAGAACATTCTGTTCCTAGGATTCATTATAGACTCAGTACAACAGAGGATTCTTCTCCCACAGGAGAAAGTACAGAAGATAATGTCCGAGGTGGAAAAATTCAATACCTATCAGACAATAAAGATCAGACAGATTATGCAACTGCTAGGTCTTCTGTCCTCGGTGGCACCGGCGATACAGTGGGCGCTGATGCACACACGAGTTCTACAATCATGGATGTTATCCAAGTGGAACAAACAACAAGACACTCTAGACAATACAGTGACAGTGGAACCTCACATAAAAGACAGTCTAAGGTGGTGGCAGACATCGCAACATCTCACACAGGGCAGACTGTGGTCCATACCGATACAAAAAATCTTGACGACAGATGCAAGCCAAACAGGCTGGGGAGCCCATGTGAACAAGGTTCAAGTACAAGGACTGTGGAATCACTCAATGGCAGAGCAGTCATCAAATTTCAGAGAGTTGATGGCAGTGAAAATGGCAATAATGAGCACGATGCATCTTCTAGAGTCATGTCACGTACAAGTTCAGTCAGACAACTCAACAGTAGTTTCATACCTAAATCGCCAGGGAGGAACCAGGTCCAAGAGGTTATTGTTCCTAACGCTGGAAATTCTAGAAATAGCAGAACACAATTTCCTCTCATTAACAGCAGTACATCTAAAAGGGGAATTGAATGTTCTAGCAGATCAGCTGAGCAGGGTGCAGACTACGAACACAGAATGGTCACTCAACCAGAAGTTGTTCGAACTGATAGTGAGCAAGTGGGGACAACCACACATAGATCTCTTTGCAAACAGGTCGAACCGGAAATGCAAACAATTCTATTCCCTAAATGTGATGGACAAACCAATGGCAATAGACGCCCTGGCTCAGAATTGGGATCAGAGCATACTCTATGCTTTCCCTCCACTGAATCTGATTCCCATAGTGCTCCAAAAATTGTTGAGATCACAGTGTCAAATGATACTGATTGCCCCAAACTGGCCCAGGAGATCGTGGTATCCACTTCTCCTGTCAATGCTTGCTACACAACCATGGGAAATACCGGTATCAGAGGATATGATACTGGTGCAGGGCCAAGCTGTAGTAAACCTGGAAAGATGGAAACTTACAGCGTGGTTTCTGAAAGGGCAGTCCTTGAGAGTAAAGGACTGTCAACCAGAGTAGTAAATACTTTACTAAAGAGTAGGAAAGAAAATACTCGCCTTATTTACCAGAAATACTGGAAAACTTTTATTTTATGGTTAGAAAAATCAAACTTCCAATCGACAGAAATGGCAACAATTTTAGAATTTCTGCAGGAGGGAGTGGAAAAAGGATTGGCCTTAAGCACTATTAAGGTTCAGATATCCGCGCTATCAGTTTATTTAGATAAGAAATTAGCACTAGATCCACTTATAATTAGATTTGTAAAATCAATTGAAAGAAATAGACCAATAACAGTAAGACAATTTCCTAAATGGGATCTGTCATTAGTCTTGCAGGCATTGACATCTAACGAATTTGAGGAAGATTCTCTTAGAATGTGTACGCTAAAAACTGTGTTTTTAGTAGCGATCACGTCTGCTAGACGCATAAGTGAGCTCCAAGCTCTGTCACACAAAGAGCCGTACTGTTCATTCTTTAATGATCGTGTTGTACTCCGAACAAGCCCTGAATTCCTACCAAAAGTAGGAGACATGTTCCATAGAACACAAGAGATAATTTTACCTTCTTTCTGTATGGATCCAAAAACAGAGAAAGAGACTAAACAACATAGATTGGATGTGCGGGAGAATTTATTAATCTACCTGGAAAAAGTCAAGGAATTCAGGAAGTCGGAATCATTATTCGTCAATTATGCAAGTAAATCCAAAGGATTAAAAGCATCCACAAAAACCATAGCCAAGTGGATCAAAGATTGCATCATAGAGTCATATAAGATCATGGGTAAAGAGCCTCCAGTGAACTTGAGGGCCCATTCCACCAGGGCAGCCGCAACTACGTGGGCTTACAGGGCAGGTACGTCGCCATTGAACATCTGCAAGGCGGCAACCTGGAAGAACCTGGGAACCTTCATGAGGCACTATCGACTGGATCGGCTAACGGAGACCGATCAGGACTTCGGAAGAACTGTCCTAAGGGCAGTTAGCCCACCCTGAGGTTGGTGATTGATTTCTTGCTTATCATCTCAATGTGTACCTGTCCTGGAGTGTTATTGGAAAAACCAGGAGTTAGCTCACCTGGTAACGACATTTTTAATAACACTCCAGGACAGGTGGGGGTACCCACCCCCATATATATCAAATATTGCATGATATACATGTTATGTTATATGTTTGAAAATGTAATATTAGGAGTTAAGTTTAGTATAGAGTTCCTGTTACTTGATATTATACTGCCTGACCCTGGGTCCATCTTTAATTTATAGAGAGGCTGAAGGATATTTCCTGTTCCTGGGAGGAGCCAAGTCTCAATGTGTACCTGTCCTGGAGTGTTATTAAAAATGTCGTTACCAGGTGAGCTAACTCCTGGTTTACAAATAACTGCAAAGTGGGGTGTGCATAATTATTCAGCCCCCTGAGTCAATACTTTGTAGAACCACCTTTTGCTGCAATTACAGCTGCCAGTCTTTTAGGGCAGTGTTTCTCAACATTTTATTGGTATGTACCCCTTTTAAAACCCTGTACTCACCAAGTACCCCCTAGCATAGTAAACATTATCACAAGTACCCCTTGACAAATATATATTTAATCTTAGTACATGATAATTGGTACTAAACAATTTCCAATCATTTACTATTGTTTTTAATGAGCTAAAATACTAATTTTATGGTGTTTAAATAAGATTTATCATTTTCTAAAACTCTAAATTTGTTATTCTTGGTTAAGTATATCAAGCCCAAGTACCCCCTGGAACCATCAGAAGTACCCCCTGGGGTACGCGTACCACACGTTGAGAACCTAGGTTTTAGGGTATGTCTCTACCAGCTTTGCCCCTCTAGAGACTGAAATCCTTGCCCATTCTTCTTTGCAAAACAGCTCCAGCTCAGTCAGATTAGATGGACAGCAGTTTTCAGATCTTGCCACAGATTCTCGATTGGATTTAGATCTGGACTTTGACTGGGCCATTCTAACACATGGGTGTGTTTGGTTTTAAACCATTTCATTGTTGCCCTGGCTTTATGTTTAGGGTTGTTGTTCTGCTGGAAGGTGAACCTCCACCCCAGTATCAAGTCTTTTGCAGACTCCGAGAGGTTTTCTTCCAAGATTGCCCTGTATTTGGCTCCATCCATCTTCCCATCAACTCTGACCAGCTATCCTGTCCCTGCTGAAGAGAAGCACCCCCAGAGCATGATGCGGCCACCACCATATTTGACAGTGGGGATGGTGTGTTCAGAGTGATGTGCAGTGTTAGTTTTCCGCCACACATAGCGTTTTGCATTTTGGCCAAAAAGTTCCATTTTGGTCTCATCTGACCAGAGCACCTTCTTTCACATGTTTGCGGTGTCCCCCACATGGCTTGTGGCAAACTGCAAATGGGACTTCCTATGCTTTTCTGTTAACAATGGCTTTCTTTTTGCCTCTCTTCCATAAAGGCCAACTTTGTGCAGTGCACGACTAATAGTTGTCCTGTGGACAGATTCCCCCACCTGAGCTGTAGATCTCTGCAGCTCGTCCAGAGTCACCATGGGCCTCTTGACTGCATTTCTGATCAGCGCTCTTCTTGTTCGGCCTGTGAGTTTAGGTGGACAGCCTTGTCTTGGTAGGTTTACAGTTGTATCATACTCCTTCCATTTCTGAATGATCGCTTGAACAGTGCTCCGTGGGATGTTCAAGGCTTTGGAAATCTTTTTGTAGCCTAAGCCTGCTTTAAATTTCTTAATAACTTTATCTCTGACCTGTCTGGTGTGTTCTTTGGACTTCATGGTGTTGTTGCTCCCAATATTCTCTTAGACAACCTTTGAGGCCGTCACAGAGCAGCTGTATTTGTACTGACATTAGATTACATACAGGTGCACTCTATTTAGTCATTAGCACTCATCAGGCAATGCCTATGGGCAACTGACTGCACTCAGACCAAAGGGGGCCGAATAATTACGCATATCTCACTTTGCCGTTATTTATTTGTAAAAAATGTTTTCAATCATGTATGATTTTCGTTCCACTTCTCACGTGTACACCACTTTTGTATTGGTCTTTCACGTGGAATTCCAATAAAATTGATTCATGTTTGTGGCAGTAATGTGACAAAATGTGGAAAATTTCAAGGGGGCCGAATACTTTTGCAAGCCACTGTATAAAACAGAGCAGAGCTAATGACGCTTTTAGCTTCCCTGCAGTAAAACATTATCTCAAGCTGTGTCTCACAGTTTCTTGGCTGTTTACATGCTTAAAGAGAACCCGAGGTGGGTTTGAAAAATGCTATTAGGACACAGAGGCAGATTCTGCATACTATCACCAGCCTCTGTGTCTATAATGTGTGTCCGCAGGCCCCCCTTGCCCTCTGCTGTCCCCCATAAAAAAAAGCCATGCTAGCGACATGCACCTTGTCGCTAGCTGGCTGTTTACCTTAATGCTGCCTGCAACCAGCGCTCCCCTGCCTCCTCTCTATCACGGCTCCCCTCCTGTGTCCCTTCCCTCCAATCAGCTTACGGAGGCGGGGAGGGAAGGGACACAGACGGGGAGCCGCGATATAGAGGAGGCGGGGGAGCGCTGGTTGCAGGCAGCATTAAGGTAAACAGCCAGCTAGCGACAACGTGCATGTCGCTAGCATGGCTTTTTTTTACTTATGGGGGACAGCAGAGCATAAATAAAAAAACTTGTTTAACTCTTGCTGTACTACAAAACCAAATGAGACTCTTTCTTTGCTACTAATGTTCTTTTTCTTAGCTGTACTACACATGCAATTCATTATCTCATAAGTTTATGTTGGCTTTAGGTTTGCTTTAAGGGAGACCACCATAAAACCATTTAGGCCCAGCTGTCTGCAATGGTGGCTCAGCAGAACTGCATTGGGACTAAAGCTGGTGGCTTTGTCAGAGACTTCTACTCCACAAGCAGGGGTGCATCTAATGTTTTTTGTGGCATCAAGTGGACCATAATTTGTGGCCCTGCCACCGAATGAAGCAACGTGAAGTGCACTACGGTGAAAAATGGGCATGACCATGATATGATGTGGGTGGACCCAACTGCATGATGCTATCACGATGTATAATTCCCAGACAGTGGACCTCAACGCCACTTTAGGTACTGCCCCATGTTCCCCCAGTATAGGTAGCCAAGTATAGGAGCCCCTAGGAGGTAGCTAGGTATAGATGCCCATTGCCCACAATAGCCTCACTCACCTGCTCCTGGCACGAGCGCCTCCATGATGGGCAATCTCCTCTCTTCCTCGCTGCTTACTCCTAGTGCTAGTGTGGCATAATGACATGATAAGCTGACTCTCTAGGTAGAAGCAGCAAGGGAGAAAGAAGAACGTGCGCCATCATGGAGGCACCAGTGCGGCACTGCTTGTCGCTTGGCATCCGGTCACCATGTTTACTCCCAGTGCTATGCGAGGAGAGAACCGATTCGCCAATGGATTGTGCAAACATGTGAGAAAAGCAGTGGGGGGTGCTCAGCCCCAGGCCACCACTTGCTTTGCTTGTAGCTAGTGTCGCCCTGTGTGAGGATACTAGCTGAGGCAGTACAGCAAGGATGAGAATCTTCTGGGGCTGCCCATAGCAACCACGTGCGCCAGTCATTAACTTACAAAAGACACCCACTGATTAAAGTGGAAGCATTTCTCACCGTCTTCAAAAAAAACGAAGAAGGATAGCCCCAAGATAAGTGGGGCTGATCTGATAACTCCCTTCTTGCCTGGAAAACACCAGAAAGAATACTCTGATTTCACTCCAGTGGATGCCATGAACAAAGGCAAGCTAAAAGCAGAAATCTAGGGGTCACCACCACTGTCAGGGCTCAGTGAGTACACCAATGATAACCCTTCATACTCACAGATGTATGACCTTATCCAACTGGTTACAAAGTAGTTACAGCCTGAAAGGCTCAGGATCACAGTTTCTAGAAAGGATAGTTATGGACCAATATCTGCACTCTTTGCCAGTGGATCTTCAACAACGGGTCATGGTGGTCTCAAAATGGCTGACCAGTACACAGTCAGTGAGGAACTGTTTTACTACAGGTAGGGAGCAAGAGGTCACTCTCCTAGGAGAGAAAAACTTCCTTCAAGGAACTCCAAAACCAGCATGAAGGGAAATGCTGGCGTGTCACCAGCAGATCCCCAGGAAAAGAACACTTTTTGTCACTTCTCAAGAAAGTGATAAAGTGGTCCTTGCCTGGGTAAACACTCATGGGTGTCCGCACATATGGCAAAAACGAGCGGCTGCCTCCCCCTGGCCGCCCGCTGCCCCCCCACCCGGCCGCCGCTCCCCCCCCTCCTCTAGCCGCGTCAGACCTCGATCAGGCGGCGACAAATAGTGCGGGCGCTAGGACCTAGCACATCGCATTGATATGCGGGCGCTAGGACCTAGCACATCGCATTGATATGCGGAAGTGACATCACTTCCGCATATAGAGTGTGGTGAGTCCGTGCGCCCGCTCTTATTGGTCGGGTCGCCCGCTGATCGAGGTCTGCACACTGCTGGCTGCAAGGTGGGTGCGGCGGCTAGAGGGAGGCTCCTGTCACTCACTGCTTAAATGGGCGTCCCTGTCACTACCTAACTGGGGGTCCCTGTCACTCACTACCTAACTGGGGGTCCCTGTCACTCACTACCTAACTGGGGGTCCCTGTCACTCACTACCTAACTGGGGGTCCCTGTCACTCACTACCTAACTGGGGGTCCCTGTCACTCACTACCTAAATGGGGGTCCCTTTCACTCACTACCTAAATGGGGGTCCCTGTCACTTCCTAACCTGGGGGACGCCTATCACTAACCTGGGGGGTCCCTGTCACTTTCTAACCTGGGGGACGCCTATTACTAACCTGGGAGACGCCTGTCACTTCCTAACCTGGGGGATGCCTGGCTGTCACTAACCTTGGGGGTCCCTGTCACTTCCTAACCTGGGGGACGCCTGTCACTTCCTAACCTGGGGAGTCCCTGGCACTTCCTAACCTGGGGGACGCCTGTCACTACCTAAACTGGGGGGCTCCTGGCGCTACCTAAACTAGGGGGACACCTGTCACTACCTAAACTATCCAGGCCAGCCAGCCCAGCATCACCACCAGCCAACCAGCCCAGAATCACTGTCAAAAAGGCCACAGCATCACCACCAGTCAGGCCAGCATTTACTTCAACTAGCCAAGCACAGCCCAGCATCACAGTCAGCCAGGTCACAGCATCACTGCCAGCCAGCCCGGCCACAGCATCACCGCAAGGCCTTTCAGCCCACACATCATCCTTAATCCAGCCAAAAACAGTATTGCCAGGCACAGCAGCCAGTAGAGGAGAATTGAGAAGTCAGGTGAGAGGTGTCTACCATATTAAGGAGGCATTCTGCCTATTTATGTGAAATGTTGTCTATTTATGTTTCTCATGACTGCTGAATTTGTGTTGGTGGGGGCCTCCTGATTTGTTGGGGGCCTCCATGATTGCTGAATTTGTCTAGTTGGGGGCATCATGATTGCTGAATTTGTTTTGTTGGAGGCATCATGATTGCTGAATGTGTCTTGTTCGGGGCCTCATTTGTTCGGGGCCTCATGATTGGTTCGGGGCCTCATGATTGCTGAATTTGTCTTTTTGGGGGTCACATGATTGCTAACTGCGAGACTATGGGAAAAGCTGAATCATCATCATGAGACAATAGCATTAAACCTACTTTTTTAGCTTTTTAAAACAGAAAATCAAACTGGGAGGTACTAAAAATAATACATTTTTCAGGAGTAGGATGGATGAAATTATTGTTTATCTTCACAGTTTATTTTCAACTTGGATTTTCCATAATGTTAATGTATGAGTTAAAACGTTTCTATTTAGTTTAAATTGCTGTTGCCACTTTGCGATACATACAGTGGCTTGCAAAAGTATTCGGCCCCCTTGAAGTTTTCCACATTTTGTCATATTACTGCCACAAACCTGAATCAATTTTTTTTTTTTTTTTAATTTTTATTTGGTTTTCACTTTGTCCAACAGAATCATAAAATTTACACAATTACAAGATGTTCTATCAAAATCAGATGAAATATGGAATAACTTCCTTATCTTTTAAATATATTACCAAATTAAGGCTCAGCTAAACATTTGTTAGAACTTCACTTTAGTCCGACAAATATGCCCTATTAGACAAAAACTTTTTAACCCCTTTCACCCCCCCCCCCCCCCCCCCCCTGGCCCTCCCACCCTCCCTCGTCATCTCTGGTTCCAAACTTTTATAGGATAAACACCTACAGTATGTCACCTTTAGCTTTCCTAATGTGCCCGACAAATGTTCTGTTAATGAATCAATTTTATTGGAATTCCACATGATAGACCAATACAAAGTGGTGTACACGTGAGAAGTGGATTTAAAATCATACATGATTCCAAACATTTTTTACAAATCAATAACTGCAAAGTGGGGTGTGCATAATTATTCAGCCCCGAGTCAATACTTTGTAAAACCACCTTTTGCTGCAATAACAGCTGCCAGTCTTTTAGTCTATGTCTCTACCAGCTTTGCACATCTAGAGACTGAAATCATTGCCATTCTTCTTTGCAAAAACAGCCTCCAGCTCAGTCAGATTAGATGGACAGCGTTGTGAGCAGCAGTTTTCAGATCTTGCACAGATTCTCGATTGGATTTAGATCTGGACTTTGGCTGGGCCATTCTAACACATGGATATGTTTTTGTTTAAACCATTCCATTGTTTCCCTGGCTTTATGTTTAGGGTCGTTGTCCTGCTGGAAGGTGAACCTCCACCCCAGTCTCAAGTCTTTTGCAGTCTCCAAGAGGTTTTCTTCCAAGATTGCCCTGTATTTGGCTCCATCCCTCTTCCCATGAACTCTGACCAGCTTCCCTGTCCCTGCTGATGAGAAGCACCCCCAGAGCATGATGCTGCCACCACCATATTTGACAGTGGGGATGGTGTGTTCAGAGTGATGTGCAGTGTTAGTTTTCTGCCACACATAGCTTTTTGCATTTTGGCCAAAAAGTTCCATTTTGGTCTCATCTGACCAGAGAGCCTTCTTCCACATGTTTGCTGTGTCCCCCACATGGCCTGTGGCAAACTGCAAATGGGACTTCTTATGCTTTTCTGTTAACAATGGCTTTCTTCTTGCCACTCTTCCATAAAGGCCAACTTTGTGCAGTGTACGACTAATAGTTGTCCTATGAACAGATTCTCCCACCTGAGTTGTATATCTCTGCAGCTCGTCCAGAGTCACCATGGGCATATTGACTGCATTTCTGATCAGCGCTCTCCTTGTTTGGCCTGTGAGTTTAGGTGGATGGCCTTGTCTTGGTAGGTTTACAGTTGTGCCCTAGTTCTTCTATTTCGGAATGATCGCTTGAACAGTGCTCCGTGGGATGTTCAAGGCTTTGGAAAAAATTTTTTTAGCATAAGCATGCTTTAAATTTCTCAATAACCTTATACCTGATCTGTCTGGTGTGTTCTTTGGACTTCATGGTGTTGTTGCTCCCAATATTTTCTTAGACAACATCTGAGGCCGTCACAGAGCAGCTGTATTTGTACTGACATTGGATTACACACAGGTGCACTCTATTTAGTCATTAGCACTCATCAGGCAATGTCTATGGGCAACTGACTGCACTCAGACCAAAACGATAATTACGCACACCCCACTTTGCAGTTATTTATTTGTAAAAAATGATTGGAATCATGTATGATTTTCATTCCACTTCTCACGTGTACAGCACTTTGTATTGGTCTTTCATGTGAAATTCCAATAAAATTGATTCATGTTTGTGGCAGTAATGTGACAAAATGTGGAAAACTTCAAGGGGGCCAAATACTTTTGCAAGCCACTGTAAGAGACTCTTGGGTTGCAGTTTGGGCACTCGGCCTTTAACAGGATCTACATAGCTCCTCCAAAAGGTTCGCCACCACTGTCCTAATCTAATATCCCACATTGCTAAATTCATGTAAATTTGTCTTCACCCGTGGCCACACCCACATTCTGGTCCATGGCCACACCCATTTTGGGTCCATGGCCACACCCATTTTTCGGCGCGGCGCACAACGTAACCCCTATATTTTTGCCTCCCTGAAATCTTTCTTCCCCACTTTTTGCCCCCCCTGGAAAATTTTCTGCGGACGCCCATGTAAACACTAGGGCTCCATGCCCCATGCAAGAGTACTCTATACAGTGTGGAGTACACCATAAACGTTCATTTGATTTTTCACTAAGGATAAGTTTGAATGCAAAATGTCAACCAGGTATGATAGACCTTGTGAGGACCAGCATGCTTGAAAAGTTTGATACTAATACAACCCGGGCCCACACCAAGCAGTGGCAGTGTCTTCTTTTACCACTGCATGTGGCACTAAGACTCCCGAGGTTGGAGTGGTAAGAAATCTGATGCATCCAGTGATTGTGAGTCGATATAAAAAGACATGGGTGATGTTTTGCTTAATAATAGATTGTGACTTTATTTTTTATTTTTTTTTCTCTGTTCCCACATGCTGAGGATAGTGGAAAAATCCAATAGGTAATTATGTGGTATTACAATACTTGCTTGAGAATGACGCTGCTGCTGCTGCTGATGATGATGATAGCCATAATTATGATGATAATCCTAATGTTGGTGATGGTAATCAGGACGATGCTGATAACAGTAAAATAAATATCTTGGTAGATTATTAAAAGCAGAAGTGCCTGTCGAGAGATCAAGCTTTTTTTTTTTTTTTTTTTTTTTTTTTAAAGGGGGGATGGGGGGGGGGGGGTGTTCTCTTTGCTACATAAGGTTTATTCCTCCCAGTCTGTACAGCCAGAGGCCACACACTAGTTTGTTTGTGGGATTAAATTACTGTGTTTAACCTGTTCCCCAGGTGCCTGGTGCTGGTGAGTGATGGCTGTACTCTGTCCATAAAATGTATCCAGGGTGGATTTTAGAGGGGGTAATTGGAACACAACGGCATGTTCCCTGCTCCATGACATGCATATGTGTTACCCTGGTGCTGCAACTTCTTGGTAGACTAATCAGGGGAAAGGGCATACTTTGCAGGAAAGGCACTCCTGCATAATGCCCCCACTGCCATTAGGAAAGTCCCTTCTCCACCTCTATCCCGCCCCTTCCCCTACTCTCTCTATGCCCCTTCACCTCTGTCTTCAGCCTTCACCTCTATCTTACCCCTTCCCCCGCCTCTCTGCTCTCCTTTGAGAAGCGGAGAGCTGCAGCGTCATGAGCTCAGGGTAGTGGACTTTTTTTTTTTTGACAATACAGGAGTGTGGTAAGCGTCTCTACCTGATCCAGCTAGACCCCCGGACTAGGTAGCATATTTTTGTTTAATGTTTTAATTTTTATATAGTATTCAGCTGGCTCTTTTCAATGATGAGCTTCTTTATCAGGTCATCAAAGTTAGAGATGAAGCCAGCCATCGAGCGTTTGATTGTTCCCCAACCTACATTCAGCCTACAGGTGTATGGCTTCAGATATGGCAAACAATGATGTGTTGGTGTTGTGATGTCATCCGGGGGCTGAGAAGACTGAGGCATAAGTAACAGATTGGTTTGTACTGGCCAGAACTGAAGTGTGCTAGTTAGAGATGTAGCGAACGGTTCGCCGGCGAACGGTTCCAGGCGAACATTGGGGGTTCGCGTTCGCCTACGCCAGGCGAACCTTTGCGGAAGTTCGATTCGCCCCATAATGCACTATGAGGGTCAACTTTGGCACATTGTAGCCATTCAGGCTACAGTAAGCCCTGGAGCCACACACCCCCTTATATAAGGCAGGGTCCGGCGGCCATTACACTCACTCGTGTGCCTGCTATTAGACAGACTAGGGCGAGCTGCTGCAGACTTGTTCTTCTAGGGACAGATTAGTTAGGTTCTTGGCTGCTTAGTTTGCTCCTGGCTGATTGTTATTGCTTTTATAGCACCCTAGCTCTTTTCAGAGCGCATCCTGTACATTATTTTTTTTACTGTGTGTCAAACTGACACTTTTGTTGTATGCACAGCCTTGCTAATTGATAGTGTGTGTGTGCCACTGCCAGCAGCCCAGCACATTCAGTGACTGACTACCTGTGTGTGTGACAGGGAGCTGCACATTGTACTACCCAGTACTGCATATACCCAGTACCTGTTGTGTTTACTTAACCCACCTCATCACTGCACATAACTACCTGTAGTGTTGAGTGAACCCAGCTCACTGCATCCTACTACTACCTGTTGTGTTTACTTAACCCACCTCATCACTGCACATAACTACCTGTAGTGTTGAGTGAACCCAGCTCACTGCATCCTACTACTACCTGTTGTGTTTACTTAACCCACCTCATCACTGCACATAACTACCTGTAGTGTTGAGTGAACCCAGCTCACTGCATATACCTACTACCTGTTGTGTTTACTTAACCCACCTCATCACTGCACATAACTACCTGTTGTGTTAAGTGAACCCAGCTCACTGCATATACCTACTACCTGTTGTGTTGAGTGAACCCAGCTCACTGCATATACCTACTACCTGTTGTGTTTACTTAACCCACCTCATCACTGCACATACAGTGGTGTGAAAAACTATTTGCCCCCTTCCTGATTTCTTATTCTTTTGCATGTTTGTCACACTTAAATGTTTCGGCTCATCAAAAACCGCTAACTATTAGTCAAAGATAACATAATTGAACACAAAATGCAGTTTTAAATGATGGTTTTTATTATTTAGTGAGAAAACAAACTCCAAATCTACATGGCCCTGTGTGAAAAAGTGATTTCCCCCCTTGTTAAAAAATAACTTAACTGTGGTTTATCACACCTGAGTTCAATTTCTGTAGTCACCCCCAGGCCTGATTACTGCCACACCTGTTTCAATCAAGAAATCACTTAAATAGGAGCTATCTGACACAGAGAAGTAGACCAAAAGCACCTCAAAAGCTAGACATCATGCCAAGATCCAAAGAAATTCAGGAACAAATGAGAACAAAAGTACTGTAACTGGGATCTATCAGTCTGGTAAAGGTTATAAAGCCATTTCTAAAGCTCTGGGACTCCAACGAACCACAGTGAGAGCCATTATCCACAAATGGCAAAAACATGAAACAGTGATGAACCTTTCCAGGAGTGGCCGGCCGACCAAAATTACCCCAAGAGCGCAGAGAAAATTCATCCGAGAGGCCACAAAAGACAAGACAAGACAAATAACATTTATATCGCGCTTTTCTCCTGGCGGACTCAAAGCGCCAGAGCAGCAGCCACTAGGGTGCGCTCTATAGGCAGTAGCAGTGTTAGGGAGTCTTGCCCAAGGTCCCCTACTAAATAGGTCCGGGCTTACTGAACAGGCAGAGCCGAGATTCGAACCCTGGTCTCCTGTGTCAGAGGCAGAGCCCTTAACCATTACACCATCCAGCCACATAGACCCCAGGACAACATCTAAAGAACTGCAGGCCTCACTTGCCTCAATTAAGGTCAGTGTTCACGACTCCACCATAAGAAAGAGACTGGGCAAAAATGGCCTGCATGGCAGATATCCAAGGCGCAAACCACTTTTAAGCAAAAAGAACATTAAGGCTCGTCTCAATTTTGTTAAAAAAACATCTCAATGATTGCCAAGACTTTTGGGAAAATACCTTGTGGACCGACGAGACAAAAGTTGAACTTTTTGGAAGGTACGTGTCCTGTTACATCTGGCGTAGAAGTCACACATCATTTCAGCAAAAGAACATCATACCAGCAGTAAAATATGGTGGTGGTAGTGTGATAATCTAGGGTTGTTTTGCTGCTTCAGGACCTGGAAAGCTTGCTGTGATAGATGGAACCATGAATTCTACTGTCTACCAAAAAATCCTGAAGGAGAATGTCCGGCCATCTCTTCGTCAACTCAAGCTGAAGCGATCTTGGGTGCTGCAGCAGGACAATGACCCAAAACACACCAGCAAATCCACCTCTGAATGGCTGAAGAAAAACAAAATGAAGACTTTGGAGTGGCCTAGTCAAAGTCCTGACCTGAATCCTATTGAGATGTTGTGGCATGACCTTAAAAAGGTGGTTCATGCTAGAAAACCCTTAAATAAAGCTGAATTACAACAATTCTGCACAGATGAGTGGGCCAAAATTCCTCCAGAGCGCTGTAAAAGACTCGTTGCAAGTCATCGCAAACGCTTGATTGCAGTTATTGCTGCTAAGGATGGCCCAGCCAGTTATTAGGTTCAGGGGGCAATTTCTTTTTCACACAGGGCCATGTAGGTTTTGAGGTTTTTTTTTCTCCCTAAATAATAAAAACCATCATTTAAAACTGCACTTTGTGTTCAATTATGTTATCTTTGACTAATAGTTAACGGTTTTTGATGAGCAGAAACATTTAAGTGTGACAAACATGCAAAAGAATAAGAAATCAGGAAGGGGGCAAATAGTTTTTCACACCACTGTAACTACCTGTTGTGTTAAGTGAACCCAGCTAACTGCATATACCTATTACCTGTTGTGTTGAGTGAACCCAGCTCACTGCATATACCTACTACCTGTTGTGTTGAGTGAACCCAGCTCACTGCATATACCTACTACCTGTTGTGTTGAGTGAACCCAGCTCACTGCATATACCTACTACCTGTTGTGTTTACTTAACCCACCTCATCACTGCACATAACTACCTGTTGTGTTAAGTGAGCCCAGCTCACTGCATATACCTACTACCTGTTGTGTTGAGTGAACCCAGCTCACTGCATATACCTACTACCTGTTGTGTTTACTTAACCCACCTCATCACTGCACATAACTACCTGTTGTGTTAAGTGAACCCAGCTCACTGCATATACCTACTACCTGTTGTGTTGAGTGAACCCAGCTCACTGCATATACCTACTACCTGTTGTGTTTACTTAACCCACCTCATCACTGCACATAACTACCTGTTGTGTTAAGTGAACCCAGCTCACTGCATATACCTACTACCTGTTGTGTTGAGTGAACCCACCTCACTGCATCCTAGTACCTTTACTGTTCAGTGAACCCAGCTCACTGCATCCTAGTACCTTTACTGTTCAGTGAACCCAGCTCACTGCATCCTACTACCTGTTGTGTTGAGTGAACCCAGCTCACTGCATCCTACTACCTGTTGTGTTGAGTGAACCCAGCTCACTGCATCCTACTACCTTTTGTGTTGAGTGAACCCACCTCACTGCATCCAAGTACCTTTACTGTTCAGTGAACCCAGCTCACTGCATATACCTAGCATCCCCCCGAGATGGACAAAATGGACAAACCAGGTAGAAGAAGAGCTAGAGGCAGACCCAGAGGAAGGCCACCAGGCACCGGCAGGTCTGTGCGAGGTGGTGTTGCTGTGATTTCGTGCGGACCTGGCCCAAAATACAGTGCTCAGAAGAAGGCACGTGCCATCACTTCCCAAAATCGTGAGGAGGTGATTGAGTATTTAACACAGAACACCTCATCTCCCGCAGCCACCAGCGCTACAACAAGCACCACATCCACTGCATTTGACACTTTGCAGGAGTTATTTGGTGGTGGTGGTGAAATCACTGATTCCCAGCCACTACTGCCACAACAAGAAGAAGGCGCAGGTACACCACCTCATACGTCTGAGTTAGGTGGCGATAGTATGGACGTAACGTGTGTGGATGGGGATGATGGTGGACCACCTGAAGTTGGTGCACTTGAGGAGGTGTCTGAGAAAAGCGCAGCTGGCCAGGAGGATTATGATGACGATTATACGGATACCACATATGTTCCCGGTAGAGGAGATGACCAGGGGGACAGTTCAGAGGAGGAGTCAGAGAGGAGTAGGAGGAGACGACTCCATGATAGAAGCAGAGGGAGCTCGTCCTCAGAAACAGCTGGGGGCAGTGTCCGGCGCCATGTATCGCCAGCTATGGCCAGCCAGCACACATGCCCTTCAACGTCAACTGCTTATTGCCACCGTAGCGCCATCACCCCAGGGGGGCTCAGCGGTTTGGAAATTTTTTCACGTGTGTGTCTCAGATCGGAGCAAAGCCATCTGTTGTCTCTGCCAGCAAAAATTGAGCCGTGGAAAGGCCAACTCTCACGTAGGGACAAGTGCCTTACGAAGGCACCTGGAGAGAAGGCACAAACAGCTATGGCAAGAACACCTGAGGAAAAGCAGCACCCCTCAAAAGACAAGCCACCCTCCTTCTCCTCTTCCTCCTTCAGGTGCATCGTCTTCATCCACTTTCTCCCTTGCACCTTCACAGCCACCCTCCTCCACACCGCCTCTTCCCTTCAGCGGTTCCTTCTCCTCTGCCCACAGCAGTACCCAGCTGTCCGTGAAGGAAGTATTTGAGCGGAAGAAGCAAATGTCTGCCAGTCACCCTCTTGCCCGGCGTCTGACAGCTGGCGTGGCGGAACTATTAGCTCGCCAGCGATTACCATACAAGCTGGTGGAGTCGGAGGCTTTCCGTAAGTTTGTGGCCATTGGTACACCACAGTGGAAGATACCAGGCCGCAATTATTTTTCACAAAAGACCATACCCAAACTCTACCGTGCAGTTGAGAGGCAAGTGGTGTCATCTCTGGCACACAGCGTTGGGTCAAGGGTCCACCTGACCACGGATGCCTGGTCTGCCAAGCACGGGCAGGGCCACTACATTACATACACAGCCCATTGGGTCAACCTGGTGACCGATGGCAGCAAGCAGGGAGTACTTGGCTGCGCAGAGGACCGACTTGTCACACCTCCACGGCTTGCAGGCAGGCCTCCAGCCACCTCCTCTCCACCTGCTATCACCGCTTCGCTGTCATCATCCTCCTCCTCCTCCTCCTTGGCTGGTGCCGCCATCTCCTCTCCAGCTACACAGTCCCAGCACCCCAGGGCCTATGCTGCATGCCAGGTACGACGGACGGTGTCACGCAGTGTTAGACATGTCTTGCCTGAAAGCGGAGAGTCACACTGGAGCAGCTCTCCTGGCTGCTCTTAACAAACAGGTGGAGCAATGGCTGACCCCGCACAAGCTTGAGATCGGCAACGTGGTGTGTGACAACGGCAGCAATCTCATTGCTGCGTTGAATTTGGGAAAGCTGACACACATACCCTGCATGGCACATGTGCTTAATCTGGTCGTGCAAAGATTTGTGTCCAAGTACCCAGGCTTAGAGGACGTCCTGAAGCAGGCCAGGAAGTTGTGTGGGCATTTCAGGCGCTCTTACAAGGCCATGGCATGCTTTGCGGAGATTCAGCGTAGAATCAACTTGCCGGTGAGACGCCTGATTTGCGATAGCCCGACTCGCTGGAATTCCACCCTGCTGATGTTCTCTCGCCTGCTAGACCAGGAAAAAGCTGTCACCCAGTACCTGTATAATTACAGTACAAGGACACAATCTGGGAGGATGGGGATGTTCTGGCCCAACAACTGGACACTGATGCGAAATGCATGCAGAGTCATGGAGCCCTTTGAGGAGGTGACCAAACTGGTGAGTCGCGATGAGGGCACCATCAGTGACTTGATCCCCTACGCTTACTTCCTGGAGCGTGCCGTGCGTAGAGTGGTGGATACAGCTGTGGAGGAGCGTGAACAAGAAGAGTTAGGGCAGCAGGAGTCGTGGGAGCCATTTACACACGAACCCGATGTTTCCACAACACCGGCGGCAGCACAGAGGGGTGAGGAGGAGGAAGAAGAGGAGTCGTGTGGGGAAGGAGAGGAGTCAGACTCTGATGATGAGGAAGGTGTTTCTGTGGAGGAGGAAGAGGCGGCGGAAGGAGAACAACCGCGGCAGCCATCACAGTGGGCTTCTGCTGCTCCACGTTCCCGTGGTATTGTTCGTGGCTGGGGGGAGGAAGAGGAGTTGCGTCCCGTCACTGAGGAAGAGCAAGAGGAGATGGAGAGTACGTCTGCATCCAGCTTTGTGCAGATGTCCTCTTTCATGTTGTCCAGCCTGTTGAGGGACCCCCGTATCAAAAAACTCAAGACGAATGACCTGTACTGGGTGGCCACGCTACTAGACCCTTGGTACAGGCACAAAGTGGCGGACCTCTTAGCAACTCAACAAAAGGCGGAAAGGATGCAGCACTTGCAGAACAAGCTGTCGATGATGCTTTACAATGCATTTAAGGGTGATGTGGCTGCACAACGCAATCAAGGTACCACTGGCAGTAACCCTCCTCCTCCCAAGTCCACGCAGGCAAGGATAGGACACTCCAGCGATCTCAGGGTGATGTCAGACATGCGGACGTTCTTTAGTCCAACTCCTCGCCATAGTCCTTCCGGATCCACCCTCCACCAACGCCTGGACCGGCAGGTAGCCGACTACCTGGCCTTGAGTGTGGATGTAGACTCTGCGAAAAGCGATGATGAACCCTTGGACTACTGGTTGCGCAGGCTTGACCTGTGGCCAGAGCTGTCCCAATTTGCCCTTACAGCTTCTCTCTTGCCCTGCCGCAAGCGTCCTGTCAGAAAGGACCTTCAGTGCAGCTGGAGGCATAGTTACTGAGAAGAGAAGTCGCCTAAGTCACGACAGTGTTCAGTACCTGACCTTTATCAAAATGAATAAGGAATGGATCACGGAGGGCTACTGCACGACCGAAGACTAAGTCAGTCCCCACACACAGCATCTCTGCCTGCAGGCCGCTTGACTGCCTTCTCCGCCACCACCAACCGGGTCCAGGACTCTAGGCGGATTCCTGAATTTTTAAGGCCGCTGCTAGCAGCGGCCTCTACACTAATTTTTCTGGTGCGTGTACATGTGCCCATCCCCCTTCGTGATCATTACCTTGCCGCGGTGAAGGGGCTTGCGCATCACAATGAAGCAATGACCGCCGGCTATTTGAGTGTCTCGGGTGGGGGTGGCACACAAAAGATAATAAAGTCGTTGCTTCATTGTGGTCAGACCAAATTTGATCAGCTGGACAGTCACTGTTCTGTCATTCAGCTACATCAGCCGGGCGAGCATATGGGCTGAAAAGCCACCATCACCTGCACTCTCGTCATGGTGCGCACCAGTCCAGCACGGCCGTCACTACACAAACGGCTGTTTGCAGTCACTGCATATCTTTCACTGCATCTGTGACTGCACATTATACCTGGCAGTCAGTGCATAACTTGCACTTGAATGGATACACTTTTAAACAATTTGAAAATACAACCATCTAAACTTTCAAACAATTTAAAAATACAACCATCTAAACTTTCAAACAATTTAAAAATACAACCATCTAAACTTTCAAACAATTTAAAAATACAACCATCTATAATTTTCAAACAATTTAAAAAAAGGGCAAAAAAACTTGCCCTCCGTAAAACATTCTTGGCAAATGCTTTCGACTTGGTTTGTCTTCCGCTGGGTCAAGGGTCCATCTGACCACAGATGCCTGGTCTGCAAAGCATGTCAGGGCAGCTACAGCATGGGTCTCAGTAGGCTCCCGCTTCGGGACGGAATCCAACCTTCATTCCCCGCGGTGACAATGGCAGACTTGCCCTCCATAACGGATTCTCGCCGGAGACCAACCTGGTGAATTGCAGTGAAGGCACCATCAGACTTGCCCTCCATAACGGATTCCCGTTAAAGGATTTAAAGTTGATTCATTACAATTAGGGCCGCAAAAGGTCCTCCTGAGTCCTATATTGTTATTTTTGGTCACTACCTCAGGGCGGGCGTGCATGCCTGCCTGCCTCCCTCCTTGCCTGGATGTGTGGTGGTAGCCGTTGATCAGGCTCCAACTCCGGAACGCAATAAAACCATCTACACTTTCAAACAATTTAAAAATACAACCATCTAAACTTTCAAACAATTTAAAAATACAACCATCTATCATTTTCAAACAATTTAAAAAAAGGGCAAAAAAACTTGCCCTCCGTAAAACATTCTTGGCAAATGCTTTCGACTTGGTTTGTGTTCCGCTGGGTCAAGGGTCCATCTGACCACAGATGCCTGGTCTGCAAAGCACGGTCAGGGCAACTACAGCATGGGTCTCAGCAGGCTCCCACTTCGGGCCGGAATCCAACCTTCATTCCCCGCGGTGACAATGGCAGACTTGCCCTCCATAACGGATTCCCGTTAAAAGGATTTAAAGTTGATTCATTACAATTGGGGCCTCAAAGTCCTGTATTGCATGCCTGCCTGCTGCCCTCCTTGGATGTGCAGTGGTAGCCGTTGCTCAGGCTCCACACCGGATTCCATCCCTCATTCCACGGCCATTACCCGGGGTCACTCACAAATGGCAGACTTGCCCGCCTCCATATGATTCTCATGAAAGGAATGTGGTGTCATCTTTGCCCGCCATAACGGATTCCCGTGAAAGGATTTAAAGTTGATTCATGACAATTAGGGACGCAAAAGGTCCTCCTGAGTCCTGTATTGTTGTTTTTGGTCACTACCTCAGGGCGGGCGTGCATGCCTGCCTGCCTGCTGCCCTCCTTGTCTGGATGTGCAGTGGTAGCCGTTGCTCAGGCTCCACACCGGGTTCAAACCCCTCATTCCCCGGCCATTACCCGGGGTCACAAATGGCAGACTTGCCCGCCTCCATATGATTCTCAGGAAAGGAATGTGGTGTCATCTTTGCCCGCCATAACTGGTTCTCGTTAAAGGATTTAAAGTACATTCATTTCAAATACACAGCAGGGCCTCGAAAGTCCTTCTCCTGTATTGTTATTTTTGGTCACTACCTCGGGGCGGGCAGGCGTGCATGCCTGCCTGCTGCCCTCCTTGGATGTGTAGTGGTAGCCGTTGCTCAGGCTCCACACCGGATTCAAACCCCTCATTCCCCGGCCATTACCCGGGGTCACAATGGCAGACTTGCCCGCCTTCACAGGATTCTCATTGTAGCGGTACTGAACAAGTACACAGCAAGTAGAAAATGTAATTTAAAAACAAAACGTAAGCTTTTTAACAATGCCATGGAAAGTTGAGAAGGAAGTCACACATTACCTGACATCACTGAGTGAGGAAGAGCAATCTCGCCATGTTGCGCAGTAGTCCAGCATGGCCGTCACTACACAAACAGCTGTTTGCGGTGCGTTACACAGTGAGTTTGGTGTGTCAGTGTGAAGCAGAACTCTAATTACACTCCCTGATTGATGTATACACATGCAAGATGTTTTAAAGCACGTTAGGCCTGCAATTTAGCATTCAATGTGATTTCTGCCCTTAAAACGCTGCTTTGCGTCACATCCAGATTTTTCCCCGGGACTTTTGGCATGTATCCCACTCCGCCATGCCCCCCTCCAGGTGTTAGACCCCTTGAAACATCTTTTCCATCACTTTTGTGGCCAGCATAATTTTTTCTATTTTTCAAAGTTCGCCTCCCCATTGAAGTCTATTGCGGTTCGCGAACTTTTCCGCGAACTGAACCTTCCGCGGAAGTTCGCGAACCGAAAATCGGCGGTTCGCGACATCTCTAGTGCTAGTAAATATCACAGTGCATTTACCAACATTGCCATTCTATTTCTATTAATTTCCTTATATTGTTCTTGTCCTCCACTAGGCATGCTGTGCTGAGACTGTCATACATTATTCTAATCCAAAATTAATGAACCAGGCCAGTTACATAAATCATTGATTATATATTATTTTCCAAGGCCATACAGTGCGAGGGCATTTTTACATGCCGCACACATACTGCGCTAATCTGAATGCGCCTCTGTTTACGTAACTCTAATAGAACATGTAGAAATGCAAGGCTTTTAAAGCTCACTTTGCCCAGCTTGATAACTCAAATTATTTTTTGTTATTTAAATGTTTGTCAGTAAAACGTTTATTATCAGTAAATCAAAACCTGAATTGCCAGCTGCAGCTCCTTTTCTGCAATGTACTGTGACAAAGAGGGGCCATCGCTATAACCCTCCAACATTACTATTCTACCATTACCATGTACGGGCCTTAAGGTTCTCCTTTATCCAGATCTGCTACGCCCAAATGGAAGCATAGCTTCCAACTGTCCCACTTTGAAAAGCAAACCCCTCTGTCCCGCTTTCTTCCTTATTTGTCCCTCTTTTAAGAGGGATGTATAGATCTATATTAATATATGTATTTTTCTACCTGAAAAAAATATTTAACTGACTCTAAACGTTGTTCTTATCGGTTAATTTCATATATGTATTATTTTCAAATATTAAAATGAAGAAAAACTGTTGATAGGACCAGTGTGGCTTGAATGATAAAAATAACTCATTCAGTACTCAAGAAAAAATAGTCAGATTTGCACTCCCAAAAGATAAATGCAAAAATAATCATTTAAGGGCAGAGACACACTGCAGAACACGTTTTGATCAGTTTTCATTTTAAAACATGCTCCCATTGACTTGCATTAAAATTGCAGCAAAAATGATGCGATCGTGATTCTTTTCAAAGAAATTGCTATGGAGCCAGTTTTTAGCTATGATTTTACCATTATTTTAGTGCAAGTAAACAGGAATATTTTTAAAAATGAAAACTGAATGAAAAGTTCTCTGCAGTGTTCCTCAAAGAGTACATAAGAGTAAATAGTCGACTTAAACATCTGTGGGTGCCAAAAAATGCTCTTCACTGGTATAACTGAGCGAGGATTCAGATTTTTGCCAATGTTTGTGCTACGTAGTCTTTGCTACAGCTTAAATGAAAGTGTATGATGCTAGTGACTATGCTGACGGCTACCATATCTACAGTATAACATTTGGCCTGCATAACATGTACTACTAGTAATTAATCTGTTATCTATCTTCTTATCAGTAATTAGCCAGAGACAATGATTTCCATAAACATTACATTTGGCATACATGTATACAAAAAAGCAATTGTGTAACTTGCATAATAATCTGTATTGAGACATGATCTATCTTTCAGAAAACTATTATGTTAATACAGGTTCCAAGGTCTCATGATGGTGATAAAAGTGTGGAGTAATAATGGCAATTATTTGCATTATACTGGTGGCAATAGCTTTTTCAATGAAGATGTGTCCCCTAGCCGTGCTTACCACACATAGGCCTAGTGCACACCAAAAACCGCTAGCAGATCCGCAAAATGCTAGCAGATTTTGAAACGCTTTTTCTTATTTTTCTGTAGCGTTTCAGCTAGCGTTTTGCGGTTTTGTGTAGCGGTTTTGGTGTAGTAGATTTCATGTATTGTTACAGTAAAGCTGTTACTGAACAGCTACTGTAACAAAAAACGCCTGGCAAACCGCTCTGAAGTGCCGTTTTTCAGAGCGGTTTGCGGTTTTCCTATACTTAACATTGAGGCAGAAACGCATCCGCAATCCAAAATCTGCAGCAGCCCGGGAGTATGCGTTTCTGCAAAACGCCTCCCGCTCTGGTGTGCACCAGCCCATTGAAATACATTACCCTAGCGGATCCGCACCCGCAAGCAGATCGCAAACTGCAGCGGAAACGCTCCGGTGTGCACTAGGCCATAGAACATATTATGCCACGCAGTAATGAATGCTGGAGCAATATTGTCGCTACATCAAATGAGCCTTGTGGTTACTCTGCACTCTGTGCTGATTAAATCGTAGATAATTGCTCATTTGCCCTAGTAGCTAAATTCCCCATCAATAAGATGTGGATATATGGAATTAGTAATTGCTAAGCAATTATACCAATGAGCAGTTTGTTGGCACTCGAAGTCTGAACTTGCAGAACTCTACACTGGACCGAAAAAAATAGGGTTATTGGGTAAAGCCATGCAAATGTAGAGTGATGCGCAACATACAGTACCCTTTTGTCAGCCAATAAAATTTGGTCTTTATTATAGACAGAAAAAAATGAATATAGTTCATTAATTGCAGTTGGTCAGTGTTCTTTGTCTACTGTTCCTTGCCCTGTTGAGCAGGCTCTCTACAACAGGTAAGTTACCTGGAAAGCCACGTTACATGCAAAAAGGGAACTCTGTAAATTTACCAATATTTTGCAATAATATGCAATATTCTGCAATAATTTGCAATGCATACATGATAGTAAAATTTCGGTAAATGGTATTTGCTAAACTTATGTTTATTCTCACATAGAACCCTCCTTCTATTAATGCCTAACTATCACCCGATCCAATGCCTAACCTTAATCAACCCCCCCCCCCCCCCCTGCCTAACTCTAACCACCCCCACGTCCGATGCTTAAAGGATACCCGAGGTAACATGTGACATGATGAGATAGACATGTGTATGTATAGTGCCTAGCACACAAATAACTATGCTGTGTTCCTTTTTTTCTTTCTCTGCCAGAGTTATACATCGGGTATGTAAGTGGCAGTTCCTGTCTGAGTCAGGACTGGATCAGACTACAGTGTGACCCTCACTGATAAGAAATTACAACCATAAAACACTTTTCTAGCAGAAAATGGCTTCTGAGAGCATGAAAGTGATAAAAAAGGTCAATAGTTCATAGATTTTAGCTCTGGCATATGTCAATGAATGTGTCATTGAGCAAAAACAATAAAACAGTAAAAACTTAAAAAGTAAATATAAAATAAAACTGGAATATCTTAAAAAGTAATTTTAAGGAGAAGGAGGATATACAATTTTTTATTTCATTCGTTTATTTTCACCTCACGTGTCCTTTAACCTTACCCAGCCTGTTTCTATGGGCGTGCGATGCGTGCAATCACCCGGGGCGCTGGATTGTTGCGGCAGAAGGGGGCACAGCGGCGGTGGGAGCGGGCATAATAGTAATAACTCGCCATCCTTCAGCTGAACAGCCGATCCCACACAGCTTTAATGTCCTTCCTTTCCCGTCATCTGTCTCAGTAACAGCGCCCCCTGTGATGACATGCGGTACGTCATCACAGAGGGCGCTGTTACTGAGACAGATGCCAGGAAAGGAAGGACAGTGAAGCTGTGTGGGATCAGCTATTCAGCATACTGCAGCACCTACCTACCTAACCTATACTGCAGGCACCTACCTATCTAACCTATACTGCAGGCACCTACCTATCGAACCTATACAGCAAGCACTTACCTATCTAACCTATACTGCATGGACTTTCCTACCTAACCTATACTGCAGGCAGCTAGCTACCTAACCTATACTGCAGGCAGCTACCTACCTAACCTATACTGCAGGCAGCTACCTACCTAACCTATACTGCAGGCAGCTACCTACCTAACCTATACTGCAGGCACCTACCTACCTAACCTATACTACAGGCACCTACCTACCTAACCTATACTGCAGGCACCTACCTATCTAACCTATACTGCAGGCACCTACCTATCTAACCTATACTGCAGGCACCTACCTATCTAACCTATACTGCAGGCACCTACCTTATCTAACCTATACTGCAGGCACCTACCTTATCTAACCTATACTGCAGGCACATAACTCTCTAACCTATACTGCAGGCACCTACCTTATCTAACCTAGGGTGACCATGCCTCCTCTTTTCCCCGGACAGGTCCTCTTTTTCAGACCTGTCCGGGGCGTCTGGCCGGCTTTTTGAAATTTCCGGGGAGAGCCGTTCGCTTGGCTCCCAAAGAGCCGGCTCGTTCGGCGCATTCACTCAATCCCTCCCTGCTGCTCTGCTCCGCCCCCACTGAGGCTACAAGCAAATTGCGGAGCAGAGGGGCGGCGGCTAGGGGTACGAGCCGGCTCTGAGACAAAGTATACAGGTCGCTCGGCTCCCAAAGAGCCGGCTCGTTCGGCTCTGTCTAAACGCAAATCGCGGAGCAGAGGGGCGGCGGCGAGGGGCACGAGCCGGCTCTGAATCAAAGTATACAGGCCGCTCGAGGGGCACGAGCCAGCTCTGAGTCAAAGTGTACAGGCCGCTCGGCTCCCAAAGAGCCGGCTCATTCAGCTCTAAATGCAAATTGCTAAGCAGAGGGGCGGCGGTCAGGGGCACGAGCCGGCTCTAAGCATACAGGCCGCTCGGCTCCCAAACTAAACGGCTCTTCGGGCAATCAATCCCTCCCTGCTGCTCTGCTCCGCCTCCGCCCCCTGTGAGACTGAGAGCAAATTACGGCGCAGGGGGTGGAGTTTAGGCCAGGGCTAGTCAGGGGCAGGGCTGTTCAGTCAGTGGTAGTTACTGTTACGCTGGGCTGGTGCTGTGTGTGACTGTGTGGCCTCTGTGGGAGCAGTAAGAAGGGCCTGAGGAGCCCTGAGTTCAGTGAAATCACGCTGGTGCTGTGTGGGCGGCCTGTGGGAGCAGTAGGGCCGGAGTTCAGTGAAATCACGCTGGTGCTGTGTGGCCTGTGGGAGAAGTAGGGCCTGAGTTCAGTGAAGTGAAGTCACGCTGGTGCTGTGTGGGCGGCCTGTGAGAGCAGTAATTGGGCCTGAGTTCAGTGAAGTCACGCTGGTGCTGTGTGGTCCACTGGCCCGTGGGAGCAGTAATTGGGCCTCAGTTCAGTGAAGTGAAGTCACGCTGGTGCTGTGTGGCCTGTGGGAGCAGTAAGGGCCTGAGTTCAGTGAAGTGAAGTCACGCTGGTGCTGTGTGGCCTGTGGGAGCAGTAATTATAGCTGCGACACAGACGCAGTAGTGCAGAGAGAGTGCAGAGGGCCAGAGGCCAGGGATCAGAGCAGAGAGTGAAGCAGTATTCTAGCTGGTAAAATGCTGAAGCGTAAGTGCAGCTTCACCGATGAACTGCAAAGAAAATTTCCCACATACCGTCCCGGCCGGGACAAGTGGGAGGCGGAGTGCACCGTGTGCAAACCCGGTACATATGTCTCGGTATCCAATAAAGGTGCTGGGGATCTGAAAGCCCACATGGACACCGAGAAACATAAAAAAGCTGTGCAAGGTGAGAGTTCATCTGCAAAGTTGACAGAGTTTTTTGTCAGACCAGGAAAAACAGAAGATTATGTAAATGCAGCAGAAGGTGCAATGGCTTTTCATACAGTGAAACATCACAACAGTTACAGGTCCATGGATTGCACCAGTACTTTGCTTAAAAAGGCATTTCCTGACTCTGACATTGCAAAAAGGTTTAGTAGTGCTCGCACCAAGACCGAAGCCATCGTCAATGGTGCTATAGCCCCCCACTCTGTTGAAATCACTCATGAAGCACTCAAAGAAATCCGGTACTGTGGTGTTTCCACAGACTGGAGTAACCACGGAGCAGTGAAAATATTCCCAGTCATAATCCAGTATTTTGACTGGAAGAAGGGTGGCGTGCAAACAAAATTGATTGAAGTTAAAGACACACCCAATAAGACAGCAGAAATCATTGCAAAATATCTCACAGAAACCCTGGCAAAAACAATTTGTTGGAAAAATGCATTACATTTACTGGAGACGATTGCAACACAAATTTTGGAGGAATCCGACGTGATGAAGCTGGAAAGAATGTGTTTGCAAATTTGAAGAGTTGCTGCAAAACAGGACTCTGATCGGTGTGGGTTGCCCAGCACACATATTGAATAATTGTGCACACCATGGGGCAGGCACAATAGAAATTGACATTAAGAATATCATATTCAAAATCTACCAGTATTTCCACATTTACACTGTGCGCACTGAGAGCGTGAAGGAGTATTGTGATTTTGTTGAGATTGATTACAGAAGGATGCTCTCTCACAGCAAGACAAAGTGGCTGTCATTGTTCCTAATCATTGAGCGGATGTTACAGATGTTTCCAGCTTCAAAAAGCATATTTTCTGTCTCAGCAAAAGCCACCCATAGCACTCAAGAGTTTTTTTTTTTTGAAAATGATTTTGCTGAAATCTGGCTTTGGCACATGCACACACTCATGTCTGTGTTCCACACCCACATTCAAGAAATCGAACAGGAGAACATGTCCATTATGGAAGTGAAGAAGATATTAAACAATATACATGCCATTCTTCTTCAACGCAAGAGAAACAACTTCATGTCCCTTAAAGTTAAGGGACTACTGGCACAGAAGCGCAAAGATGGACTTGATAAACGCTGTGACCAGTTCTGTGCAGATGTGCATGGCCTGTACAGTGCATGTCTGGAGTATCTGGAGAAGTGGATGACTCCCATGGAAGAGTTCTCAACATTCATGTGGATGGATCTGAGTGAGCCACCAAACTGGAATGATGTGGAGGCATGCATCAATTACCTTGGAGAGAAGGGGGTGGCAGTGGATGATGTTAAGTGTTTTGACCAGGTCACCAATTTGAGGAAATTCACAGAAACGTGCAACCATGATGAGGAGTTCAGTGACCTGCAGGTAAACCAGAAGTGGACCAAATATTTTGAAAAGGCAAAAAGCATTGCATGTTACTCAGAGCTACTGACAATTGCACAGTTTCTTTGCACTTCCCTCTCACAATGCAAATGTTGAGATGGTTTTTTCACTAATGCAAAGCCAGTGGACCAAGGAGAGGAACCAGCTCTCCGTAGAGTCACTAAAGGGGATTCTACTAGTTCAGTACATCTTTAAAGACCTGTCTTGCAAAGACTTTCATGCTCATTTGTTAAGCCATCGAAAACTGCTAGGAAAGATCAGCTCGTCAGCAAAATATGGATGGGCTGACAAGGAGTAAGAAAAAGAGAAGCAGGATGAAGAAGAAAACTAAAGATGAAAAGTCTAGGTTTTTGTTGTTTACGTTTTTTTGTCTTTGTGAGACTCTTCTGTTATTTTATTACATTTCAGAGTTATATTGTTGAAGCTGGAATAGAATAGTTCATATTTAATGTTCATCAACCAAAGCTTGTCTGTATTCGTCTGGAGGCCATGCCGATCGTCGTCTTTTTTTTTTTTTTTTTTTTTTTTTTGGAAATCAAAATATGGTCACCCAAATCTAACCTATACTGCAGGCACCTACCTTATCTAAGCTATACTGCAGGCACCTACCTATTGAACATATACTACAGGCACCTACCTACCTAACCTATACTGCAGGCACCTACCTACCTAACCTATACTGCAGGCACCTACCTACCTAACCTATACTGCAGGCACCTACCTACCTAACCTGCAGGCACCTACCTAACCTATACTGCAGCCACCTACCTACCTAACCTATACTGCAGGCACCTACCTATCTAACCTATACTGCAGGCACCTACCTATCCAACCTATACAGCAGGCACCTACCTATCTAACCTATACTGCAGGCACAAACCTATCTAACCTATACTGCAGGCACAAACCTATCTAACCTATACTGCAGGCACTTAACTATCGAACCTTTAGGCTGCTTACACACCAAGACGTTACAGGCGCACGTTAGTGCGCCTGTAACGCTCCCCCCACGCACAGCAATGTAACACAAGTGGGCTGTTCACACAGTCCACGTTGCGTTACATGTAACGCTGCACGTTCTGTGCAAAGTGCAGCATGCTACGGCGTTGGAGCGGCTATAGCCGCGTTAGACTGTTTGCACATGCGCAGTGGGGGGCGGAGAGGAGGCGGGGAGAGCCAGCTACAGTAGCCGCGCACATGGCTACTTAATATTCACTGCACTGGCGGGCGCTGATTGGCCGGCGGGACCACGTGATGCGGAGTGTCTCGCTCCGCATCACGTGGACCCGCTGGCCAATCAGCGCCACTCTGGGAGACATTATAGGACTCGAGCCGCCTGACGCGGCTCATTCTACCGTCGGCTCTTGCAGCACCATACGTTGTGTTAGGTGCACGTTATGCGACCTTAACGTGGCACCTAATGCAACGTCTTGGTGTGCAAGAAGCCTGACTGCATGCACTTACCTATCTAAACTATACAGCAGGCACCTTCCGATCTAACCTATACTGCAGGCACCTATTAACCTATACAGCAGGTACCTACCTATCGAACCTATACTGCAGCAACCTACCCATCGAACCTATACTGCAGACACCTACCTATCTAACCTATACTGCAGTCACCTACCTATCTAACCTATACTGGCACCGACCTATCTAACCTATACTGCAGGCACCTACCTATCTAACCTATACTGTGGGCACCTTTACCTGGCTCCACGGTGGGGATTTTTACACCCTCGCCCTGGGTGAAATTTAGCCTAGAAACTGCCCTGTAGATGACGCGTACCCTCGTACGCGTCATCGCGGTACTTCTGTTCTCTCTTGACGCGACTTACAAATGTAAACAGGAAGTGCATCAGAGAGAGGGCGGAAGTACCAGATGGTACTAGCGCCTATGCTCTCCGGCTGCCCGCTTGCTGTCCTCTTCCTGCCAGCCTGCTACAGGTACTTTGGGGGACTTCTATTTAATTTTATAGGGTCCAGCAGAAGGGAGAGCTTAGTGGGGAGGGGTGGGGGGCATTTCCGACCCCCCCCCCCGCGCTTGGGGCATGCTCTCCCTTTATGCTGGGACCCTATAGGGGCCCCAAAGGGACATGTTCGGGTTGGGTTCGGGGTTCGGCCCGAACATGCCGAATTATCGGGGGCATGTTCGGCCGAACCCCCCCTGAACCCGAACATCTGGATGTTCGCCCATCACTATGTGTGCTGTGCCCTGCCATATGTACAGTATAAGCTGTAAAGCCTGGTACACACATACAATTTTGAGTAGCCAATTTTACTACTTCTAGGTATTATGAGGTCTCAGCTCGGTTCATAGTCAGTTGGCCCTCATACGTCATGGAAGTGGTCAAATTGGTCAGTGATTGACAAGTCAAAATTGAATGTGTGTATGCATCTTTACTCTATGCCTATACTGATAATAAACTATCTAAAGGATAGGGGGCTCCATCCAACATTTCGCTGGGCAGGCTCATTATTGTTAGGTTACACCGCTGTTAAGTTCATGTAATTTGGTCCCACCCATGGCCACGCCCACTCCCTGCATGACCATGCCCATTTGCTGCAGGTCCTTCCCACCTGGTGCCCATGGGTGCCCCGGATCTCTTAGGATCTTAGCAACACCCCTGACTATTTGATTCTTTTGTCTGTAAGCATGTGACTACTTGATTATCTGGAGGCATGTGACTAATTGATGCTACTTAATTTATGTATCTAGGGTATATTAAATATTCTGGTATTTGGGGAACCCAGAGCGTTGACCAGATAATTCATTTGTGTGGTGAGTGATGGCTCTGTGTGAGGAGTGCCCTTATTTGTGAAGGGGGACCCTTAATTGTGTAAAGGGGTTGCTCTGCGTGTGAGGCCGGGTTAGGAAGCTTTTAGCTAGGGTGACCATATTTTGATTTCCAAAAAAGAGGACGATCACAACAGCATGTGGGCGTGGTCATGGGTGGGGCCAAATATACAAGACCTTAGCAGTGTGCTGTTCAACTTCGTGGGCATGGAGGGACGTTTTTTTTTTCCAGACCACATGGTGGAGGGCCGGCCAACCACAAAATGCAATCAGATTCGCAGAAGAATTTCCCACAAAATGCAATGAGATTGGCAGCAGATTTCCCCACAAATGTGCGGACAAGGTATATGTCCGCAGTATAGGTTAGATAGGAATATGGCCCCAGTATAGGTTAGATAGGAATATGGCCCCAGTATAGCTTACAATCTCAGGCCTTTATGCTCCCACAGGCTGGCCACACAGCAGTGACTTCACTGCTAACAACTCAGGCCTTTATGCTCCCACAGGCTGCCCACACAGCACCAGCGTGACTTGAATCAATTCACTGACACTGACAGACTGAACTCAGGGCTCAGGCTGTGCTGCTGAGCTGCTCCCACAGGTCACACACAAACAGCACCAGTGATCAGCCCAGCGTGAGTCCCACTGAACTCAGGCTGTCTCTGGCTGTCTCCACCCCTCTGCTCTGCAATTTGCTCTGTCTCAGTGGATGGGAGCGGCTGGAGGTGGAGCAGAGCAGCAGGAAGGGATTGACTTACTGCCTAGCCCGAGGAAGAGCCGTTTGAGTCAGGAGCTGAATGAGATGAGCCGAACACTGGGAGCCCAAGCTGCAGAAGAACAGCTTGCAGAGAGAGAAGATCCACTGAGGCTGAGATGAGCCAAACACTGTGAGCCAGCAACAGAAGAACCACTTGCAGAGATCCACTGAGGCTGAGATGAGCCGAACACTGCGAGCCCAAGCAGCAGAAGAACCGTTTGCAGAGAATCTCTGCAAATGGTTCTTCTGCCTTGGGCTCGCTGTATTCGGCTCATCTCAGCCTCAGTGGATCTCTGCAAGCTGTTCTTCTGCCACTGACTCGCAGTGTTCGGCTCATCTCAGCCTCAATGGATCTCTGCAAGTGTGTTCGGCTCTCCGGACAGATCAAATATCCGGGAGGACAGCCCGGACAGGTCTGAAAAAGTGGACCTGTCCGGGCAAAAGAGGACACATGGTCAGCCTATTTTAGCTAGAGTTCTGATGGGGGGTGCAATATAAGTGGGCGTAATATCATGGGCACTATTTGACCTAGATACTCCTCTGTGCATTTCTATTGATCGCTGCCTTGTCCTGGTGGAGGGACTTGTGTAGCTCTTGGAAGCTGAGTTATGGCGGACATGTCATAGCAAAGAGTTCAGACATAATGCAAATCCCTGGAGGAGGAATCTGCAACCCACTCCAGTATCTTGGACTGTACCAAAAGGCTTCACAATATGACATTGACACATAAGCCCCCCCCCCAGGTCAGGAGGTGTCCAAAATGCTACTGGGGAAGAGCAGAGGGCAAATACAAGTGGCAATAGAAGGAATGAAGTGGCTGGGCAAAGCCAATAGTAAACTCTGTTGTGGATGTAGCTGGAGGTGAAAGGAAAATCCTATGCTGTAAAGAATAATATTGTATAGGAACCTGGAACATAATGTACCATCTATGTACCAAGGTAAGTTGGAAAGTTGGAGGTGGTGAAAGATGATAGAAAGACTCAACATAGACATCTTGGGAGTCAGTGAATTAAAATGGACAGGAATGTGTGAATTTAGTGTAGACTAGGGTGACCATATTTTGATTTCCAAAAAAGAGGACGATCAGCACGGCCTCCAGACAAATTCAGACAAGCTTCTTGGTGGTTGATGAACATTTATTTATTATACTTCAATGGTGTCTGTGCCGCTCTCTGCGCTGATCCCTGGCCTGTCTGCAGTCTGCACTCTGCACTGCGTCTGTGTTGCAGGTAGATTGTGCAGCTCTGACTCTGTTGGTACTGCGCATTCTCCTGCACAACGTGACAACGTGCGTGGCTGCCTGCTACGTCATCCTATACCGCAGGGCAGCAGCGTATAAATCTTACTACTCCCACAGTAGCCCAGCGTGACTTCACTAACTCCGCCCTTTGCTGCTGCCCCTCTGCTCCGCAATTTGCTCTCAGACTCAGTCTAGTGATGGGAATTCCGGCTGTTTAGAAAGCATCGGCTCTTCTGGCTCGGCCGCTCGGCTCCCTTTAAAGAGCCGACTCGTTCGCGAACGACCCATCACTATCTCAGTCATCATTACACCGGACATTTCTAAAACCCGCCAGGATGCCCCGGAAAGGTCGTAAAAAGTGGACCTTTCCGGGCAAAAGAGGGCACTTGGTCACCCTAGTGTAGACAAGAATCTCATAGAAGAAATTGAGTAGATCACCTAGTCAAATGGTAGTACTGGAGTACAGTCTCAAAAAATGACAGATTGATCTCTGAAAAAATTATTTTCAACATCGCTGTAATTCATGCCCCAACTACAGGTGCTGATTAAGCTGAAGTTGATCAGTTCTTTGATGACTTCCTAGAGCAAAGACCAAAAAAGTAACTTTTATCATTGGAGATTGGAATGCTAAAGTAGGAAATACAAAGAGATGGAGATGGAGAAGTTCTATACAGTCAGCAAAAACAAGACCTGCAGGTGACTGTTGTTCAGATCATCAGCCTCTTATTGCAAAATTAAAACTTTAAATTGAAGACAATAAGCAAATATACTTGACCATTCAGGTATGACCTAAATAATATGCCTTATGAGTATGCAGTGGAGTTAAAACTAGATTTAAAATGATTAGATCTGGTAGACAGTACCTGAGGTGCTATGGACGTTCATAGTATTATGCAAGAGGCAGCAACAACAAAATTTCAAAGAAATAGAACAAGAAAGCAAAATAGCACTAACCAACGACACCACTTCCGTGTCTGTACGCTGTTGTAGGGGGGCTGGGTGAACTTTTGACCTTTATAAAAAACCTTTAATATCTCAAAAACGATAACAGATAGAACAGTGATTTTTGCAGCACAAATGAGCACAAACCCAGCACTAACCAACGACCCCACTTTTGTGTCCGTGCGCCTTTGTAGGGGGGCTGGGTGATGTCATTGTTTGGAAAAAGATAATTGCTATTATCTTTAAAACAAAAGCAGCACAAATGTTTATTTTTGCGGCACAAACGGGCACAAACGTAGCACTAACCAAACATGCTAGAACTTTTATTTGTGCTGATTGTAGGGGAGCCAACTTCACATAGCCTAGGAGGAAGCAAAGACAAGAGGGAACTATATCGCCAACTGAATGCTGATTTCCAAAGAATAGCAAAGAGAGATGACATGGCCTTCCTAAATGGGCAATGCAAAGACATAGAAGAAAAGAAGTGAACGCTTCAACAAAAAAAAATAGAGCTTTCAAGGAAATGTTTTACTTTAAAATGGGTGTGATGAGACAAAAATGGTAGGAACATAACCGAAGTGGAAAGATTAAAACGTTGACAAGACTATACAGAAGAACTGTACAAATATAATCTCAACTTCACTGATATGCCTGATAGTATGATTTTTGAGCTAGAGCCAGACATTCTAGAGAATTTCATTGGGCTTTAAAGAGGAACTGTAACGACAAAACGGCCCCTGGGGGGTACTCACCTCGGGTGGGGGAAGCCTCTGGATCCTAATGAGGCTTCCCACGCCGTCCTCCATCCGTCAGGGGTCTCGCTGTAGCCCTCCGTGCAGCGGTGACGTAATATTTACCTTCCTGGCTCCTGCGCAGGCGCTCTGACGGCTGTCGGCGCCGAAGTAGGCGGAAATACCCGATCTCCGTCGGGTCTGCTCTACTGCGCAGGCGCAAGTTTCCGGCGCCTGCGCAGTAGAGCGGACCCGACGAAGATCGGGTATTTCAGTCTATTTCCGTGCCGAAAGTCGCCACAGCGCCCCCGCTGGAGCCAGCAAAGGTAAATATTGAACTGACAGTCGGCACAGTCGCCGGCTGTTCGGAGGGCTGCGGCGAGACCCCCGTGGGACAGAGGACGGCGTGGGAAGCCTCATTAGGATCCGGAGGCTTCCCCCACCCGAGGTGAGTACCCCCCAGGGGATCTTTTTGATGTTACAGTGTCTCTTTAAAAGGCTCCAAAAAGGGTGGCAGCAACAGTGCAACAATGGAACTGCTCAGCTTATTTCAGCTGTGCCGATCAATTGGGTGCTGCCATAGGCCTTGATGATAGTTAAGGCTATAGATGCACTCAGTGACTAATATGGGCACTGGTTATCACTGGAGCTCAAATTGGAAAAAGGTATTTCAGCCACTGGCAATTTCCGATGACCCCCCCCCCCCCCCCCCCCCCAGCATCCCCTGAGTTGGGACAGTTCGGAAGGGGAATAGTATTGTACACAGCTGCAAGATTCAGCAGGGGCAGGGTGTGCTTTTGGCTTCCCCCTGCCCTCAAATTTGACCATGGCCATTTTATATGTATGCCAATGGAATGACAGCAGCCTTGTGGTGAGATGAGTCCTACGCCTCAAAGAACAGTGAATGTAAACAGGCAAAGTTTCACTGGCGCTCCAGGATGTAACAGCCCTTCTCTCTTACCTCTCTGGTGTGCTTACACAGAGCGGGGTAGGTCCGTGTCCAATGTCTTACCAAGATAGCTTGTTAAAATCGTAAAAGATGATGCTGTTAAAGTGCTGCACTCAATATGCCAGAAAATTTAGAAAATGCAACAGAGCCGCAGGACTGGAAAAGGCCTATTTACATCTTATTACTAAAGAAGTGCAATGCCATGGAAAGTTCAAACTACCGAACAAGTGTTCTCGTTTCGCATGTTAGAGAGTTCATGCTCCAGTATTTTGCAGGCTAGGCTTCGGCTATAGCCAAGGCCGGATTTATACTTTGTGTGCCCCTAGGCCAAGGATGTTGTGGCTCCCCTTTAACGTGCAGCCCCTCTTTCATGTATTCCATCCATGTACAGTTGCCCCTTTCTTTCATGGACAGCTCTCTTGGACATCAGTTTCCCTTTTTCATGTGTTGCTCCCCATTTCATGAGGAACTTGTATTCAGTTCATGAAGCAACTGAAAACTGAAAATGGAACAAACAACAAAATTGGAAAGCCACACAATCACAAGCCAGTCCATAGTCATGGAAGTAAACCAAAAGCTTCAATCAAACAGACAACCACGACTTCTCAAGAAATGTCACCTAGAAATGTCAAAAGGTAAATAATCTTTATTAGGGGTGTGTCCCTCTAAATCCAACCTGCAGCAAATGGTCAACGAGTGTAATCCAAAAGTCAAATATAGTGCAAGAAATATTAGGTATACACAATCTGGTAACACACTGGTGCAAAAAATACAATTCAATTGAATGCAAACAGACACCCAAACTATGACCTGTACGATAGTAGCTGCAAGTAGACTATTAATACTGTAGGCATATGGGTGAAAAAATGAATAAACCATGTGTACACCAGAGCGCCATTTACCCAGATGCTGGACTGCACACAAATGGCCACCCGACCGCGTTCTTCGGAGCACCAGTGTGTTGCCAGATCGTGTATGCCAAATATTCCTTGCATTATATATGTGTACTTTTAAATTGCATTATTTGACCTGAACACTTTCATTCCAGCGCAGGAGACTTGGGCGCAGCAGTGAGTAACTTCAGCGCCATCAGAAGACTGAGCTGAAGTTGCTTATAAAATACTATAATTCGGCCTCCAGCAATTGCTGGAAGCCGAATTATTTAATTCCCCTCTATCCATGGCGGCATGGGAGGGGAAATAGTATTTAACATTGATGGGAATTTGTGCAGGAGCAGGGTCAGCCATATACTAGCTGTATTCTGCACCCAAGTCTCCTGAGCCGATTCCTCTTGCATGCTATTTGACCATCTGCCGCTGCAGGTTTTTATTGGCTTTAAACGGACACGTCCCTAATAAAAATTATTTACCTTTTGACATTTCTAGGTGTATTTGACATTTCTTGAGCAGTCATGGTTGTCTGTTCTGATTGAAGCTGAACATGGAACAACTGATTTGTTAGATACTGATAACTAATAGCCATTCATAAATGGGATCTGTTTACCAATAAACCAAGATGATGTAAACATCAGTTGAACTTATGAGTTCCAATCAGATACAGCAATCCTACTTAAATGTTATTCATTCCTATTGATTTTTCTCAGTATCCTTTGAAGTTTCTATGATTTGTAGCGATACAATTAGTCAAAAATACAACTGATTCCAATGCAAAACCTTGACTGGAAAAAGCCTTGGTTACAGGTACTCCATTGAGAAAATTCCTCTGGCTGCTATTACGCTTTACTGGCATCTTGTGGGCATTTATATTACTACATCCCAAACAATTGAATAACACAATTCAGTCAGGATTTCTCCATATACATCCTATTCTGCCTATTTTTAACTACTGATTGGAAACCCAGAGATCCTTTTCCTTTTACCTAATATTTACCACTATTTCCCACCCATTGAAGGGGCCTCATATCTCTATTCAATTAAATTAAGACACATGCAATTCTCAGTGGAGGAAGGGGACCCACTGGGGAGGAGTCCTACGGTTCAGCCTGGTGATGCATGTGATTTTATTCCGGTTGGAGAATTGTGTGAGTAAACCTCTCTACCTCACCCATCATGTATGATGCCAATATTGATAATTTATATTGAACTGAGACTTTGGAATCAAGTATCCTCTTGCTGGCTAATCTAATGGATTTTTACTATTGAGCCTATTCTAGGGTCCCACCTGGACTGTGTGTATAATTAGTTATGCTGGCTGCTAAATTAGGAGGGGTCTTAGCTCAGTTTCTTATGTGGGGAATATGGGGAATATGGGGATAGTTTAAGAGGTGATCACCTGCTCCAGTTTTATACAAAGGGGTAGTGCAATACTTGGGGTTCTTTGTATTGTGTGTGGTTATTTGTTTGCACAATAATACAGCATTTTTGAAGCAAATTTGATCCTCAACTGATTTGATTATATAATTGTGATTTTGTGTTAAGCACAGGTATTAGGTTCTTATATAAAACTATACTGGGGTGACTTCATTTTTCTACCTAATAGTAGGGGCTTCTGTTGCTACCTATACTGGGGGGGTGCATCTGGCTTCTTAATAGGGGCTCCTCTGGCTACTTATAGTGGTGGGGGGTTGTACCTGGTTATCTCGTTCTGGGGGCTTCTATTGCTACCCATCCTAGAAGGCTGACTACTACCTAATGTTGGGATGGGGGCTCTTCTGGCTACTTATCTGACTGGATAGTGTACTGGTTAAAGGCACCACCCCTGATATAGGAGACCAGGGTTCAATGTTCCTATTCAGTAAGCCAGTATATATTCAGTAAGAAGTCCATGGGCTAGATTCCCTAACGCTTGAGAACTTAAACGTAATTGCAATGATTAAAAAAATGCATAAGTCTGCACAGAAATGCTGTTTCGTTTCACCAGCCACCTGCCCGCCTTAATACTGTTATAAAAATCCTCTTTAAAGAGAACCCGAGGTGTGTTTAAAGAATGTTATCTGCATACAGAGGCTGGATCTGCCTATACAGCCCAGCCTCTGTTGCTATCCCAAACCCCCCTAAGGTCCCCCTGCACTCTGCAATCCCCCATAAATCACAGCCCTGCTGTGAGGCTGTGTTTACATCTGTAGTGTCAGTCTCGGCTGCTCCCCCGCCTCCTGCATAGCTCCGGTCCCTGCCCTCATCCCTTCCCTCCAATCAGCAGGGAGGGAAGGGATGCAGGCGGGGACCGGAGTTCTGCAGGAGGCGGGGAGAGCAGCAGACTGACACTATAGAGATAAACACAGCCAGCTCTGACAAGCTGTTTGTCAGCAGCGTGGCTGTGATTTATGAGGGATTGCAGAGTGCAGGGGGACCTTAGGGGGGTTTGGGATAGCAACAGAGGCTGGGCTGTATAGGCAGATCCAGCCTCTGTATGCAGATAACATTCTTCAAATCCACCTCAGGTTCTCTTTAACCACTTAAGGACTGCAGTCATAAAACCCCTTAAGGACCAGACACTTTTTTTCCATTCAGACCACTGCAGCTTTAACGGTTTATTGCTCGGTCATACAACCTACCACCTGGGGGCGTGGCCAAGATGGCGAGCGGATAGCAGCAGAGGAAAGGAGCTCCGCCATCCAGCATACATAAATCCTGCTTGACACGAGCCCAATAAGCACAGAAATAGAGCTGCGGATTCCTAAAACGGCCCTGCTGATACAGACCGAAGCTAGAGCGATACGAACCGCCAGTATCGCCGGGAAGAGCGGTCTCTGAACCTCCGTTGCCGGCCACAGGAGAGGCCCCGGGCCCATCACGTACACATAGGCCTACTGAGAGATACTCTCCCTACGAGGACGCCGCAATGTCGCAGAGAAGCAACAGAACAAATAAAGACAAGGAGAAAGATAAAGGGAAAATTCCTCCTGAAGCATCAAATACATCACAGCCCTTACCGGCAAAGGAACCGAGGCAAAAGCAAGGCCCTCCAGAGGCGCCTCTCTCAGACCACGAGGCAGACCAAGATGGCGACCAGCCGACACCCCCAAACCCGTTCGAGATCCTGGATGCAATAAAACATTGCCAGGCTACTCTCACCCTGAAGATGTATGCCTATGAAGTGGGAATGGGACTGATACGCCAAGATATGTCCAAGCTACGGGACCGCACAAAAGCTGCAGAGCAGAGAATTTCAGACCTGGAAGATGTCCAGCTATCACATGTGCGCGCCATACCACGGATGGATAAACGACTACTAGATCTTGAGTACAGAGCCATAGATGCAGAGAATCGTAACCGGCGCAACAATCTGCGATTGCTGGGTGTACCGGAGGGAGCTGAAGGAGAGAATGTACCGGACTTTGTCGAGTCTCTATTACGGAAGATTCTTCCAGATGATACTTTCTCATCTTTCTTTCTTATCGAGAGAGCGCACAGGATCCCTGCGAAAAGAGGCCCACCCGGATCCCTACCACGTCCACTGATCTTCAAGCTGCTAAATTACCGGGATAGGGATGCAATACTGTCAGCAGTGAGGAAGGCGGGAGACCTCAAGTTTGAAAATACCAGGTTAATGATATTTGCGGACTTCACGGCTGAAACACAAAAACAGCGCAAAGCATTCTCTCAGGTTAAAATTAAGCTGAGAGAAAATAAAATAATATACGCCATGCTTTTTCCTGCGAGGCTGCGCGTACAAGATGGTGAGTCCACTTTATTTTTTGATAAACCTGAGGACGCTATGTCCTGGATTGAAGCTTTACCGAGACAGGATTCCTAAGGTAACTAAGGAGGGTAATAATAACTGCTGACTGCCCGTTAGTTAAAGTTTTGACCCATCCTGAGACGCCTAATTTGTATCTGCACCTGGGGGGTTTCCGCATTGCAATGTGCTCAAACCAAATAAGGGTTATTATTCTGACAGTTTCTTCTACTATGCATGAGACGCAAGTCTACTTGTTTCTGAGCCACGGAAGTGGGCAATCGCCCTGGACACTTTACCCCTATTAAAAACATGGTTCCAATATTGGTATATTAAAAGAACATAAGAGTGACAGACCTACTATACTTGCAGCGGGGATCACCGCCCCTCCCCATTCTTGCTGGAGCGGGTCACCCAGCCTTACTATGCTGCTTATTGAATGTATTTACCTACGAAAGACACTGTTAGCTTTCGCATATTCAAACAACAGCAGTGTTGCTGGATAGAAGTGATCAATGTTGTTAGATCCGGACTGCTATGTACATAATATTTATGAATATGAAACAAAAGTGACATGTGCCTAGTGAATGATACCCTGTCTGTGGCTTTGCTTGCCGGGGTGGGGGGGGGGGGGGGGGGACGGGGGGCCTGTAAGGGCCCCGTCACTGGACCTAGCTGTTTGTTGGGTCTACACCCCGGCCTCGAGGGCTCCCTGTCTCCCGGCTCCTCCCCTGTCTCGGCTGGGATTTGACACAGAACTTGCTCACAATGTCTATTCTCTTAAAGGATCTAAACTGTAAACTGCAATATAAATAATGTTATGTAAGTACTCTGAGCTATACTAGCAATTCACTGAATGGCGGGATGGGTCCCGGGAGGGGGCGGAGGGGATTCGCGATTCCTTCTCCAAATCGTTACAGCGGGCGGACACGAGGTGCAGTGGAGCCTGATTAGCCCATACAACACAGCAGTTTCAGAGAGTGGCACTCAGATCTGGATGCTGCACTATCAACCTATGATCATTAATTCGAGATGCACTAGTTAAACTCCTGCTTCTCACCTACATCTATACTAACGTGCAAATGCATCTGGCGGATAAATTGATCCTGACTGAATATATTAGGCTTGCACATCCTATTTAATACTTGGTCCACCAGAGGGCAATCGCCCCCCATAAGCAGAAACGTCTCTGATAGTGTACTGTTGTGTCGGCTAGGAACTGTAGTAATTCTGTGGCTCCGCTGGTGCATGCCCTGTCCCGCTGGTTGGTCAGTAAATATGCGGATAATATTACTACTCATGGTACACTAATATTAAATAAGGCACTAGTTTCATTGGTCAACTCTTAAAGTTTGAAACTGTTTAAGACAAACTACCCCCAGTTTCAACTGGGAGATGCTGGATGGCGGGCCTCTGTTCAGTCCGCATCCACGCCCCTCTTTACATTCCAACCAGCAGTTCTTCTCTGGGTATCTGCATATTTCCCTACCCTCTTTACCTCCTAGACTGTACCTCCACTTTCCTCCCCTCTTCCTATTCTTCACTAACCCACTCTCTCTGTACTTTCACTGAACGCTGGTCGGGGTTAAATACTAGAGTCAGAGGAAATCTATAACTTCCTCTGTCAACTAGCAGTTACTTGGGATCTAAGCTGCGGTACAATTCAGTTAAGTTCAGTTACTGCAGCAGGGTATTTAAGTTTACTTGTTTATTGTTTTTAGTTAAGCTTACTGAGATGGCAAAAAAAACGCCCTGCGACACTCACCACAGGAGATATTACTACTCACTCGGCACACTGGTCCTCCCCGCACGTATCCTCCTTATCTGCTCTGTTCAGCTCTTTAAATCAAGATATAAATGGAGTCCTCCCTTAAAATAATATCCTGGAATGTTAGAGGCTTAAGATCCCCTTTCAAACGCTCATTAATGTTTCAATACCTAATAAAGCATAAACCTAAAGGCCCATACACACGTCGGATTTGCGCGAACGACGGGTCGTTTGAACGTTCCGTCGTTCGCACGTTTCCGCATGAAATCCGGCGTGTGTACAGACTATCGTTCGGGAGATAAGACTGGTTACCAACGATCCGCCGGGCGGATCGCTGGTAACCAGTCTTATCTCCCGAACGATAGTCTGTACACACGCCGGATTTCATGCGGAAACGTGCGAACGACAGAACGTTCAAACGACCCGTCGTTCGCGCAAATCCGACGTGTGTATGGGCCTTAACATTCTGATATTGCAAGAAACTGAAGAACAGATGTAATTAATGCACTGGTGAATTAATAAGGGGGGGTCAGAGGGCAATCTGAGCGTGTGGGCGGGTGATTGGGTGCCCGCAAGGGGCAGATTAGGGTCTGATCTGATAGGTAACAGTGACAGGTGGTGATAGGGAGTGATTGATGGGTGATTGATGGGTAATTAGTGGGTGTTTAGAGGAGAGAATAGATGTAAACGCTGCGCTTGGGTGGTGATCTGATGTCGGATCTGCGGGCGATCTATTGGTGTGGGTGGGTGATCAGATTGCCCGCAAGGGGCAGGTTAGGGGCTGATTGTTGGGTGGCAGTGACAGGGGGTGATTGATGGGTGATAGGTGATTGGCAGGTGAATGACAGGTGATCAGTGGGTTATTACAGGGAAGGACAGATGTAATTAATGCACTGGCGAATTGATAAGGGGGGGGGGGGTGTCTGAGGGCAATCTGAGCGTGTGGGCGGGTGATTGGGTGCCCGCAAGGGGCAGATTAGGGTCTGATCTGATAGGTAACAGTGACAGGTGTTGATAGGGGGTGATTGATGGGTGATTAATGGGTAATTAGTGGGTGTTTAGAGAAGATAACAGATGTAAACGATACATTTGGGAGGTAATCTGACGGCGGGTTTGCGGGCGATCTAATGGTGTGGGTGGGTGATCAGATTGCCCGCAAGGGGCAGGTTAGGGGCTGATTGATGGGTGGCAGTGACAGGGGGTGACAGGGGGTGATTGATGGGTGATAGGTGATTGGCAGGTGATTGACAGGTGATCAGTGGGTTATTACAGGGAAGAACAGATGTAATTAATGCACTGGTGAATTGATAAGGGGGGGGGGGGGGGGGTCAGAGGGCAATCTGAGCGTGTGGGCGGGTGATTGGGTGCCCGCAAGGGGCAGATTAGGGTCTGATCTGATAGGTAAAAGTGACAGGTGGTGATAGGGGGTGATTGATGGGTGATTGATGGGTAATTAGTGGGTGTTTAGAGGAGAGAATAGATGTAAACAATGGATTTGGGAGGTGATCTGATGTCGGATCTGCGGGCGATCTATTGGTGTGGGGGGGTGATCAGATTGCCCGCAAGGGGCAGGTTAGGGGCTGATTGATGGGTGGCAGTGACAGGGGGTGATTGACGGGTGATTGACAGGAAAATGGAATGCGTGTGTCGCTGTCAATGTAAGCTGTATGTTCAACTGTCTGTTTAGCTCACCTGCGCGTGAGCATCTCTTTTTTCAAGTGTTGTATGTTGTTGTTCTTTAAAAACCAATAAAAAGAATTTATAAAAAAAAATACAACCTACCACCTAAATGAATTTTACCTCCTTTTCTTGTCACTAATACAGCTTTCTTTTGGTGCTACTTGCTGCTGTGATTTTTAGTTTTTATTATATTCATCAAAAAAGACATGAATTTTGTCAAAGATTTTTTTTTAACTTTCTGTGATAAAATTTGTCAAATAAAGTAAAATTTCTGTATACATTTTTGTCCAAATTTATTGTGCTACATGTCTTTGATTAAAAAAAACCCATTCAGTGTATATTTATTGGTTTGGGTAAAAGTTATAGCATTTACAAATTATGATGCAAAAAGTGAATTTTCCCATTTTGAAGCATCTCTGACTTTTCTGACCACCTGTCAGGTTTCATGAGGTGCTAGAATTCCAGGATAGTATAAATACCCCCCCAAATGACCCCATTTTGGAAAGAAGACATCCCAAAGTATTCACTGAGAGGCATAGTGAGTTCATAGAAGATATTATTTTTTGTCACAAGTAAGCGGAAAATGACACTTTGTGACAAAAAAAGAAATAAAAAAGGTTTCCATTTCTGCTAACTTGTGACAAAAAAAAATGAAATCTGCCATGGACTCACCATGCCCCTCTCTGAATACTTTGGGATGTCTACTTTCCAAAATGGGGTCATTTGTGGGGTATGTTTACTGTCCTGGCATTTTTTGGGGGTGCTAAATTGTAAGCACCCCTGTGAAGCCTAAAGGTGCTCATAGGACTTTGGACCCCTTAGCGCACCTAGGCTGCAAAAAAGTGTCACACGTGGTATCACCGTACTCAAGAGAAATAGTATAATGTGTTTTGGGGTGTATTTTTACACATACTCATGCTGGGTGGGAGAAATATCTCTGTAAATGAGATTTTTTTTATTTTTTTTTTTTACACACAATTGTCCATTTACAGAGCTATTTCTCCCACCCAGCATAGGTATGTGTAAAAATACACCCCAAAACACATTATACTATTTCTCCTGAGTACAGCGATACCACGTGTGGCACTTTTTTGCAGCCTAACTGCACTAAGGGGCCCAAAGTCCAATGAGTACCTTTAGGATTTCACAGGTCATTTTGAGACATTTGGTTTCAAGACTACTCCTCACGGTTTAGGGCCCCTAAAATGCCAGGACAGTATAGGAACCCCACAAATGACCCCATTTTAGAAAGAAGACACCCCAAGGTATTCAGTTAGGAGTATGGTGAGTTCATAGAAGATTTTATTTTTTGTCCCAAGTTAGCGGAAAATGACACTTTGTGAAAAAAAAAACAATAAAAATCGATTTCCGCTAACTTGTGACAAAAAAATAAAATCTTCTTTGAACCCACCATACTCCTAACAGAATACCTTGGGATGTCTTCTTTCTAAAATGGGGTCATTTGTGGGGTTCCTATACTGAAATCACAAACACTGGTTCGCACGACAGCCGGGGGGCCCCAGCCTCTCCCACTTGCTGGGGCCCCCAAACCACCATGCGATACCCAGAGGGAAATGTGGGCGAGCCCTGGCTCTCTCACCTCCAGGGACTTCACCCCCATCACCTCCAAACTGAATGCAAACTGCAACACACACAATTGCTCACTACCAGTTCAGGCATTTTCCTACCTCTATCTGGCCAGCAGGCGCCAGTCAGCCAATCAGGTGCACGGTCATACACCCTTTGCCTGGAGGTGATGGGAGTGAAGTCCCTGGAGGTGAGAGAGCCAGGGCTCGCCCACATTTCCCTCTGGGTATTGCATGGTGGTTTGGGGGCCCCAGCAAGTGGGAGAGGCTGGGGCCCCCGGCTGTCGTGCGAACCAGTGTTTGTGATTTTAAATTTCTGGTTTTGCAGCTACCAGGATGCGGTTGACAGGTGAGTGGTTAGGGAGGGGACTGTGTGGGAGATGCCTACACACGGCGGTCCCTGTAAAAGATGTAATCAATGATTACGTCCAACCGAAGCCTCCCACCTGAATGCTAATTTGTGCAGAACCTGCTAGATCGGTATGGCAGGCAAAGGGTGTATGACCGTGCACCTAATTGAGTTCCTATACTGCCCTGGCATTTTAGGGGCCCTAAACCGTGAGGAGTAGTCTTGAAACCAAATGTCTCAAAATGACCTGTGAAATCCTAAAGGTACTCATTGGACGTTGGGCTCTTTAGCGCACCTAGGCTGCAAAAAAGTGTCACATGTGGTATCGCCCTACCACGTGTGACACTTTTTTTTGCAACTTAGGTGTGCTAAGGGGCCCAACGTCCAGGGCCGAGCCTGGGCGGGTGCTGCGGGTGCAAGGCACCCAGGCGCCTGCCTCTGAGAGGCGCCGCCCGGCCGCCGCTCTCCCCCTGTGGCCGCCGCTCCCTCCCTCCCTCTAGCCGCCGGCGCCGCCGCGTCAGAACTCGATGAGGCGGGCGGGCGCTAGGACCTAGCACGCCGCACTGATATGCGGAAGTGACATCACTTCCGCATATAGAGCGGGTGCGTCCGGCGCCTTCTTACTGGTCGGGTCGCCCGCTGATTGAGGTCTGAAGCTGCTGCAAGGTGAGGGGGGAGCGGCGGCTGCAGCTGCGGCGGGAGGGTTGGGTGCGCTCCTGTCACTCACTACCTAAACGGGGACCCTATGCCCCCTGGCTACATATACTGATCACATATACCCCCTGGGCCTGGCTACATATCCTGGGCACATATACCCCCTGGCTACATATCCTGGGCACATATACCCCCTGGCTACATATACTGATCACATATACCCCCTGGCTACATATCCTGGGCACATATATCCCCTGGCTACATATCCTGGGCACATATACCCCCTGGCTATATATACTGGGCACATATACCCCCTGGCTACATATACTGATCACATATACCCCCTGGCTACATATACTGATCATATACCCCCTGGCTATATATACTGGGCACATATTACCCCCTGGCTACATATCCTGGGCACATAATACCCCCTGGCTACATATCCTGGGCACATATACCCCCTGGCTACATATCCTGGGCACATATACCCCCTGGCTACATATCCTGGGCACATATACCCCCTGACTACATATCCTGGGCACATATACCCCCTGGCTACATATACTGGGCACATATACCCCCTGGCTACATATCCTGGGCACATATACCCCCTGGCTACATATCCTGATCACATATACCCCTTGGCTACATATCCTGGGCACATATACCCCCTGGCTACATATCCTGATCACATATACCCCCTGACTACATATCCTGGGCACATATACCCCTTGGCTACATATCCTGGGCACATATACCCCTTGGCTACATATCCTGGGCACATATACCCCTTGGCTACATATCCTGGGCACATATACCCCTTGGCTACATATCCTGGGCACATATACCCCTTGGCTACATATCCTGGGCACATATACCCCCTGGCTACATATCCTGGGCACATATACCCCCTGGCTACATATCCTGGGCACATATACCCCCTGGCTACATATCCTGGGCACATATACCCCCTGGCTACATATCCTGGGCACATATATCCCTGGCTATATATTCTGGGGACACTGGCTGTCAGTCATTATGTGCATTTGCTGGTGAAAAGCTGTCTTATTATGTGCATTTGCTGGTGAAAAGCTGTCTTATTATGTGCATTTTGCTGGTGAAAAGCTGTCTTATTATGTGCATTTTGCTGGTGAAAAGCTGTCTTATTGTGTGCATTTTGCTGGTGAAAAGCTGTCTTATTATGTGCATTTTGCTGGTGAAAAGCTGTCTTATTATGTGCATTTTGCTGTTGAAAAGCTGTCTTATTATGTGCATTTTGCTGGTGAAAAGCTGTCTTATTATGTGATTTTACTGGTGAAAAGCAGTCTCTTGTTATGTGCATTTACATGGGGAAAAGCTGTCTCTTGTTATGTGCATTTACATGGGGAAATTTTGTCAGTAAAAATAATCTTTTGTCAGTAAATTTTTAGGTATTTGTCAGTAAAAAAATAACATGAAAGGTTGGCAACATTGGCAGGCTGTGTGGCGCAACGGGAAAGATACAGGCAGCTCACCTTGGGCTTGGCAGGGGGGAGGAGCCGACGTCAGCGAGCGAGAGTAGGGTGGCCGCAGGCAGCCATAAATACGCAGTGTGTGACTGCATCGCACTCGCAGAGCCTCTCAGCCTGAGTCAGTCCAGAGACTAGCAGACTCGCAGGAAGCCAAAGCCAGCCAGGAGCAAGCCCATGGAAGAGGGGTAGGAATGGGGTATCACATGCATGCGTAAAGAGGTGGAAGGTGTGGGTGTGATTAGGCAGGACATGGGTGTGGTTATGTGGTTGGGCGCGGTTAATTTAACCAATCCCATAGGCGCCAGAGAAAATCTTGCACCCAGGTGCCAGGCACCCCAGGCTCACCTCTGCCAACGTCCTATTCACAGGTAATTTTGAGGCACTTGGTTTTCAAGACTACTCCTCACGGTTTTGGGCCCCTAAAATGCCAGGGCAGTATAGGAACCCCACAAGTGACCCCATTTTAGAAAGAAAACACCCCAAGGTATTCCGTTAGTTCCGGTGAGTTCATAGAAGATTTTATTTTTTGTCACAAGTTAGTGGAAAATGACACTTTGTGAAAAAAAAAATCAATTTCTGCTAACTTTTGACAAAAAAATAAAATCTTCTATGAACTCATACACCTAACGGAATACCCTGGGGAGTCTTCTTTCTAAAATTGGGTCACTTGTGGGGTTCCTATAAGGCCCTGGCATTTTAGTCGTCCAAAACTGTGAGGAGTAGTCTAAAAACCAAATGCCTCAAAATGACTGTTCAGAGGTATAAGCATCTGCAAATTTTGATGACAGGTGGTCTATGGGGCTGAATTTTGTGGAACCAGTCATAAGCAGGGTGGCCTCTTAGATGACAGGTTGTATTGGCACTGAAATGCAGGAAGCGCAGGATGTTCTCAAATCGTGACCTGGACATGGCAGCAGAGAACATGGGCATGTGATGTATTGGGTGCGTAGACCAATAAGACCGCAATAAATTCTTTTTGACTAGACCCATGTTAAGGAGAAGGCCCTAAAAATGTTACGTTCGGAAACTTAAAGTGGCTTCCACCGAAAAGGCTAGGTATAGTAGCTTTTTGGATTGGCGGTTGCGTATTGTGTGGCATAACGGATGGTCTCAGCCACAATTAAGTCGTACCAGCAGTGATCAGAAAAAAAAAATTCTGTCACTGCGGTGGGGCGGGTGAGGGTTTGGCTGGGTGATCAGCAGATTAGGGCCTGATCTGATGGATAGGAGTGCTAGGGGGTGACAGGGGGTGACAGGAGGTGATTGATGGGTGTCTCAGTGAGTGATTAGAGGGGAGAATTGATGCAATCAATGCACTGGGGGAGGTGATTGGAAGGGGGTCTGAGGGGGATCTGAGGGTTTGGCCGAGTGATCAGGAGCCCACACAGGGCAAATTAGGGCCTGATTAGATGGGTAGGTGTGCTAGGGGGTGACAGGAGGTGATTGATGGGTGTCTTAGGGTGTGAATAGAGGGGGGAATAGATGCAAGCAATGCACTGGGGAGGTGATCGGGGGTATCTTGAGGGTGTCGGCGGATGATTGGGTGCCCGCAAGGGGCAGATTAGGGTCTGATCTGATGGGTAGCAGTGACTGGTGGTGACGGGGTGATTGATAGGTGATAAGTAGGTGATTACAAGGGAGAATATATGCAAGCAATGCACTGGCGAGTTGATCAGAGCGGGTCTGGGGGGCTATCTGAGGTGTGGGCGGGTGATTGGTTGCCCGCAAGGGGCAGATTAGGGTCTGATCTGACGGGTAGCAGTGACCGGTGGTGACAGGGGGTGACGGGGTGATTGATAGGTGATCAGTAGGTGATTACAAGGGAGAATATATGCAAGCAATGTACTGGCGAGTTTATCAGAGCGGGTCTGGGGGGCTATTTGAGGGTGTGGCGGGTGATTGGGTGCCCGCAAGAGGCAGATTGGGGTCTGATCTGATGGGTAGCAGTGACAGGTGGTGACGGGGTGATTGATGGGTGATTAGAGGGGAGAGCAGATGTAAACAATGCACTTTCAGAGGTGATCTGAGGGTGTAGGCGGATGATCAGGTGCCCACAAGGGGCAGGTTAGGGTCTGAGCTGATGGGTGGCAGTGACAGGGGGTGATTACAGGGGAGAATAGATGTATACAGTACACGGGGGGGGGGGGGTCTGGGGAGGATCTGAGGGTGTGGGGGGTGATATCAGGAGCCCCCAGGGGGCAGTTTAGGGACTAATTTAAAAAATAGCGCAGACAGATAGTGACAGGGAGCGATTGATGGGTGATTAGAGGAGAGAACAGATGTAAACAATGCACTTGGGAGGTGATCTGACGGTGGGTCTGCGGGCGATCTGAGGGTGTGGGTGGGTGATCAGATGCCCACAAGGGGCAGGTTAGGGTCTTATCTGATGTGTAGCAGTGACAGGTGGTGACAGGGGGTGATTGATGGGTGATTGACAGGTGATCAGTGATTATAGGGGAGGATAGAGGTGTACAGTACACAGGGGGGGGGGGGGTCTGGGGAGGATCTGAGGGTGTGGGGGGGGAGCTGTGATCAGGAGCGCCCAGGGGGCAGTTTAGGACCTAATCTAAGAAATAGCGTTGACAGGTAGTTACAGGGAGTGATTGATGGGTGATTAGGGGGATGATTGGGTTCAAACAGGAATCTGGGGGGTGGGCAGGGGGGGGGGGTCTGAGGGGTGCTGTGGGTGATCAGGGGGCAGGGGGGCAGATCAGTGTGCTTGGGTGCGATCACTGGGACCACCAGGGCAGGAGGCAGCCTGTATAATACGCTTTGTATACATTACAAAGCGTATAATACGCTTCTAACACGGCGATCGAAGGGTTAACAACACGCCGGCGCTTCCGAACGGCTGGCGGGTTGACGTTGCGGGTGGGCGGAGCCGCGGGCCGGAAGAGTCACAGGACCGGACGCCAACTGGCGTTACGTGGTCCTGGGCATGCCACTTTGCCGGCGCCAGCTCAAAGGTGACAATACAATTGCAGATAGCCACCAGGTAGGACCAAGAGAGAGATCCATTTCTGATCAAAATCTGTGCAGAGAGGGACCCATTAGGCTCCCTGCACACTGCAAATCTGTTTTACGTTTCCGGTTCCGATTTGCAAATCTGATTTTCCCTGAATGCAATCAACAGAAAAACAGAGGAAAAAACGCAGCATGCAGTGCCAGTAACAATTAAAATTCGGAATCGGATGTAAAAACCAATTAAAAATCGGAATCACATGCAGTTTGCTGAGAGCCTTACTGCTACTCACTGCATATTGATTTCAATTTGTAAATAATTTCACCTAATAAAAAAATCTATGGAACTGCCATCACTGACACCGTGCAGGCCCCCCCTGACAGGCCCCCCAGGTCTCCCTATTTCTAGTACTCCTCCTGAGCCCCTGCAGAGTGTTGGCAGTGGAACACATGATTCACCTGTCCACCAACGGACTCCTCCAGTGTCCAGTCTCTGGCCACCTGTTACCCATAACCCAGCCATATGTACATATTCATGTACTCTTACATATGTACATGTAATGTTCATGGGGGACAGGCACAATACTGGGGATGTGGTCAGGAGGCAGTGCACTGGTGGACAGGTGAGTGAGCTCCACTGTCAACACTCTGCAGGAGCATGGGGAGCACTATTTTAGATAGTGGGATACCTGGGAGGGATGGTCAGTCGATCAGCTGCGAATCTTTTGCCACTACCAACACTGACCTGACCGGATAGTTTTGATTAATTTTGGCCAGAAATCAATCGAAATTACGATCAGGCGGCCTTGTTGGTGCATCGATCAGTGAAAGAATCTGCCAGGCAAAATCAATAAGTGTATGGACACCATTACTGGGTAACCAGACAGTGCTCTGTTCAGTAGGGATGATCGGAAAGAGCAAATTTCCGTTCAGCCGGAATTCCGCCAGAGCTGAATTCCGTTATGAAAATTCCTCTGGGTTTTTGCGAAATTCCGCGGAATTCCGGATTCCGGCAGAAAAATTAAAATAATAGCAAAAGCAACCTTGTTTATGCTATACGGTAGCCCATAGACCCTATTAACTGTTCCCTTAGTCCTTTTCCTTCAGGAGGGTCTCGTCTTCCAGGGAATTGTAGGATTTCAAAAGCCATCTTACATACCTTGGCCGGGAATTGAACCAAGGTCTGAGTGCTTGGTAGGTAGCTCTCTTCACCACTATATACCACCATACCACCAACACTACATGCTGAAGCCAGCCTAGCATGTACCATTATGATATATCCAAGAGAAAAATAAGCTTGCTTAAAGAGAAGGTTTAGGGACGATAAAAAAAAAATATCCGCATCCACTTACCTGGGGCTACCTCCAGCCCGTGGCAGGCAGGAGGTGCCCTCGGCGCTGCTCCGCAGGCTCCCAGTGGTCTCCGGTGGCGCGCCCGACCTGGCCAGGCCGGTGGCCAGGTCGGGCTTCTTCTGCGCTCCAAAATGTGCCTTACGGCGGCGCCCTGACGTCATCGGACGTCCTCCGGGCTGTACTGCGCAGGCTCAGAACTATTGAGCCTTTGCAGTGCAGCCCGACTGGCCAGGCCAGGTCGGGCGCGCCACCGGAGACCACCGGGAGCCTGCGGAGCGGCGCCAAGGGCACCTCCTGCCTGCCACGGGCTGGAGGAAGCCCCAGGTAAGTGGATGCGGATTTTTATTTTTTTTACTCGACCCTGAACCTTCCCTTTAAGGATTTGTAGGATGTCAAAAGCCAACTCACATTGGCCAGGAATAGAACCCAGGCCTACCGCTTTGTAGGCTGCTATCCTAACCATTATACCACCAACACAACACACTACAATGCTACATGCTGAAGCCAGCCTAGCATGTACCATTGTGATATATCCAAGAGAAAAATGAGCTTGCTTAGGGAATTGTAGGATTTCAAAAGCCAGCTTACATACATTGGCCGTGAATTGAACCTAGGTCTAGTGCTCGGTAGGCTGCTATCCTAACCATTATACCACCAACACTACATGCTGAAACTTCTTGGAGCAGACCATCAGTACTACTGGTGATTTGTTCTGGATAGTTAAATTCCGCATAACAGGGACTCTACTGTATTTCCAAATAAAGTTTGAAGACGTGTACAAATGCAACCTAGGAGATGAAAAAGTTAAAAACAAAAGTCACCATTCTAACTTGGTCAAAGTAGAACCATCAACAGCAAAATTCATAAAGGGCTACTTGATAACCTGAGAGCAATTAGCCAAGTGTAAAGAGTGACAACGTAAAAGGGTCAGGAATTAAACCCACATGGGATGTCAATGAGAGACAAATATTCAAGTAGGGGTCACTCTTGAATTTGAGGAAAGCGGAAACACGTTTTTGTGCAAATTTTTTCAGGCATTACACACATTCATACGCAAAAATGTTTTGCTTTTTCTGCAGCAACTGATATACAAAATGTAACAGGCTGTCAGGCCTTTCCCTGCATGTAAAAATTTGCATCAGATTTGAATGAATTCATTGATTTAGGTTGACGTAAAGAGGCTGTCAGTTCTAATGAAAATTTGCACTGCGGGCAACTGGATATAAACTTGTCATGTGATCTCTGCTTTAGATTGAAATCTACTTGTCCACATGACCCACTTAAGTTTTTTTACACAATATCTTTCCAACCTTGCTACTCCCATCCTGTGTACAGTCACCTGGACTTTGCTCAGGCAAGGTTTGTAGCTTGCGAACAAGAGATTTAACTGTTTAAGCAAGTTTATTTATCTCAGGAAAGCCCTACCATAATTTATTATTATTATTATTTAGTATTTATATAGCGCCGACATATTACGCAGCGCTGTACAGTGTATATATATATATATATATATGTTGTCACTAACTGTCCCTCAAAGGAGCTCACAATCTAATCCCTACCATTGCCATATGTCTATATTATGTAGTGTAAGTACTGTAGTATAGGGCCAATTTTTTTTTTTTTGGGGTAGCCAATTAACTTATCCGTATGTTTTTGGAATGTGGGAGGAAACCGGAGTGCCTGGAGGAAACCCACGCAGACACGGAGAGAACATACAAACTCTTTGCAGATAGTGTCCTGGCTGGGATTCGAACCAGGGACCCAGCGCTGCAAGGCGAGAGAGCTAACCACTACGCCACCGTGCTGCCCATAATGCGCGGTTCACAGTAAATGTGCTGTGACTTTGCATCTATTGCCGGGTAGATTCTGTGCTCTTCTCAGTATCATGACAATGGATTTGCTGTTCACTGAGAATGCATGCAGTAGTGCATTGTACTCTGCGACAGACAAGACACAACAATTATATTGTTCTTTTCTCCTGGTGGATTCAGAGTGCCAGAACTGAAACCACTTAAGGCGCGCTCCACAGGCGACCACGATCATTAGGGAGCCTTGCCCAAAGTCTTCTTACTGTTTTACGTACTGGCTTGAGCTAGTGTTTGAACCCTGGTCAAAGGCTCGAATCCCATATCAGACAGGAGCCTTACCAGTACGGTATCCAGTTGATCCTTCCTTCATAACAAATGCAATTTTTATGCATTTCCATTGCTGTTGCACTGTACTGGCACCACATCTGTGTATCAAATGATACGCTGATGCAGCACATTCACTTTAAACCAACACTAAGGCTGGGCTCACACTGGGTGCGTTGCATAATGCAAGCCTTATAATGTGTGTGAAAAAATAATTCAAAGCCTGCATGCAGCGAAATAGAATAGCATGATCAATTACAATGCAGAGATGTGAAAAAGCTTATAGAATTTTATGTGCAGTGAGTTGGCATGCAAAATTCTGCAAAGCAGCCCCGTTTCTAGGGGCATGCCAGCCATGTGACCACCCAGAGCGCTGTGAGGGGGGCGCCGTGATGGAGGTGGGAGCCGGGGCCGCCCTCTGTACGTCCCCCTCCACTGCAGAGTAAGTGCAGGGAAGGTTCTCAATACGTGGCTTCCCTGCGCTTACTCTGCAGTGGAGAGGGGAAGCACGGATGGCAGCCCCAGGGAGAGGGAGAAGTTGGGCCGCCCTCCCCACGGCTGAGTCCCACTGAGGCCGCGGCTCCCCCCTCCATCACCTATGGGGGGGCACCTACCTATCAAAATATACTAGGGGCTCCAACCTAGCTAACCTATACTGCGGGCACTTACCTAGCTAACCTATACTGGGTGCGCCTACCTATCTAACCTATTGTAATGGATAGAGATACTGCCGCAACAGCAAGCGGCATGGCGGCTATTTCCACGTCGCAGCCGGCGGTTTCCGCCGCACAGTTACATGCTGGTGCTTTGCCTGGACCTTCTATCGCTCATAGACTAAGGGCTACGCACGCGCCGAGCGAAAGGACCCTTATGCATCTAGAAGGGGAGTAAGCTGATCACTCGGTCAGCTGACTCCAGCTATGCTCAGGATTGGCTGAGTGACTGGGGCGGCGCTATGGAGCGCGTTTAGTATATATAGGACCTGCCTGTCGGTTGCTCTGCGTCTGCTGTTGCAAATGCTACGTGTTAGCACTCAGACCTAGTCAGATCCCAAAGTGTGCTAGAACCAGCTGGAGCTGGGGATTCACACTTAGCCAGATTCTGTTGATAAAAAAAGGTGGGGGGGGGGAGGGGGGGGAAAGGCTGCGCGTCCCTAAACACATGCTGCAATTGAATGGTTAATCGCACAGGCATACACCGCCTCTGCTAGATTGAAAAATGCATGGCCTGCATCCAAGACAAGTGCTAACATTTATTAAACTAGGAGGAACTTTAGCTTCCAATATGGTTTACATGCAAAGTATATTATACTAGACACTTGCGCCACGGTGAGGCAAACCTCCGGGCAAGTGACCTAACCTAAATTTAAAACCTTGGGAGCAGCTAAGCAAAAAAAATGTGTAACTTACATTTGGTTGAACAGCGAGGAGAACGCCAGCGCATACCACTAAGGCTGCATCCGAAATGACCACCAGCTCAGTGTGCAGCACCTAAATAGATTTTCTGCACACTTTGCATTCAATTCAGATGCAAATCATATGCAAATCTGCTACTACTTATTATGCAAACAGGAAACTCATTCTGTTGATTCTGTTGATAGCTTAAAGTACTAATTGAATTGTATTATTCGTTATGACCTTCTGCTAGCTTGACTTTTCTTCTTCTCACTGATTCTGTACCTTTGCCTATCTGATATAGTTGCCGACTCTGCCTCTGATTTAGCTTCCTGTCTCTGTACCGTCTCTGTCCGCCTGTTGCCAAACCTGCTTGTCTGACCTTCCTGTCCTCGCCAGTGAGTTAGTCACTGGTGAGGGATCCTCTGCTAGTATCACCTAATCCTCGGGTGATTACTAGCTTCAGTACAGTCTGAATCACCTGCTCCTCAGGTGATCAGTAGCTTCAGTACAGTCTGAATCACCTGCTCCTCAGGTGGTCAGTAGCTGCAGTACAGTCTTAATCACCTGCTCCTCAGAATAGTCACTACAATATTATCTCCTCTGCCTGCTCCTCAGGTAGTAGTGGCTTCAGTATAGTCTGAATCACCCGCTCCTCGGGTGATCAGTACACTTGTTCTATATATTTCTACCCGTTCCTCGGGAGATCTATTTCACTACTGTCTACATCTCCAGCTTGCTGGATTTGGTTCTCATCTGTTATATTGAGATATTCCCCTCTCCCAGCTTCTCTGGGAGAACAAGTATCTCTATCATTACTGTTGCACCAAGCACCTATCATTACATTGGTTGTCCTGGTTCTGGCTATACTAGTATTATTGGTGATTCTGCAGATCATGCATAATCAGGTATAGCATCTGTATTATTGGTGATACTGTAGATCACCCATAATCGGAGAAATCTGTTCTCGCTGACACCAATCGTTACACCTATACTGGGCGCACCTACCTATCCAACCTATACTGGGGAATCCTACCTATCTAACTCATACTGGGTGCTCCTACCTATCTAACCTATACTGCAGGCTTCTACCTAGCTAACCTATACTGGGGGCGCCTACCTAGCTTACTAATAAATGGTGGCAACTATACTGGCTACCTGTACTGGGGTCAAATATACTGGCTACCTATATTGGAGGCACCTACCTATCTAACCTATAATGGGGGCAACTATACTGGCTACCTATACTGGAGGCACCTTCCTAGCTAGCCTACACTGGGGGCACCTATGCCTGGCTACCTATACTGGGAGGACCTATAGCTTGCAACCTATACTGGGTGCAGCTAGACATGACTAACCTATACTACGGGCACCTATACCCGGCTTGGGAGGGGGGGGGGGCATTTTTACATCCTCGCCCTTGATGCAATTTAGCTTAGAAAATGCCCTGTTTCACTGGCGTGCTGTGTTCATTTCCAAAAGGAATGCAACACCTGATCTGATGCTAATTTGCTTTTGAAACTCTATAGCCGTGCCCATGCGCACATTGAACAGCTATGGAAACTCATATGTGTTGTGTGGAAAATATATTTTTTGTTTAAATGGACAGAATCCACTAATCTTCTGAGCCCATCCTAAACTAGAGTTTACATGTACTGAGTGCAGCTTCCTGGTGCACTGCTCTACTCACTCTACTGATCTACAATCTTCTAAATAACATTTTTCTACCATTCACTTTACGGTTTGCAAAATAAACATATACATTTGTTGCATACTTCAATTTCTGCCACTAGAGGGAGCAATATGCTTACATTTAGAAAAATAATGACATGAGGGAAACAAGATAATTGTTTAACTTCATGTGATGATCTCTGTAGGAACTTGGTAGTTTAGTTTTTGTTTTTCTACCTAAACCTGCAGATATGCTTTAAATAAGTAAAGATTACAATATAGCTATACTCTATAAAGTTGTCACCTGAGTGTTTTTTTATGAAGCTTATTACTAAGTTGTCACATCAGTTTTGTTCATTGTGTAGATTTTATTCCACAGTAAGGTCTGGTTCACAGCTGTGTTTTTTTTTTTGCGTAGCTGGCTGCATGGATCCGGCCATTTGGATCCTGGAAAATGGTCAGTTTTTGCAGCCAGTGTGCTGTAAAGAGTCCGGTTTCCATTGGTTCCTATTGTGCTGCAAAACCATCTCTTTCCGTTCCACTGAGCAAAATGGTCCGGAAACTTGGGTCCTGCTGCATTTTTTTTTTGTCCATCCAGCGGAACGGACCACGGAACCGTACAGACGGTTCCGTTGGCAAAAGCTGATGTGAACTGAGCCTAATAGCTCCTGTTCCAGGTCATGGTATGGTTACAGGTCAGGTGTTCTTAGGCTGTGCTCACGCTTTTCTCCAACAAATTCATTTTTCCTGCGTGTCCATAGACTTACATTATCACATTTCTGTCGGAGACAGAATTTTTTTTTTTTTTATGAACCCTGAGGAACAGGGACAGTATACAAATTAAAAAGTTTGTATAATTCCTCATCTGTGTGGTGGGCACATGGAGTCATTAGAACAGTACAGAGAACAGTTTTTTTGTTTTTTTCGAGGACTGTTTGTGTTTATGGGAGCCTTATCAGTTTGTCACCTCTAGGGAGTGCAGCTTTGAAATAATTGCCTCAGGTCACGTCATGGTAGATCCGTCAGTGCATGCCAAAAGCTAGCTCCTAGTGTGCTCATATTCATGGGTTTTTCTGTGTAAGCATACGCTCTATTAAGAAACAATAATTGTTGGAGTCTAGATCAAGATGCTAGGCATACACTCTAAGAATATACCCAAAGTTGTGTATGATATTCCCCTCTGATGGAAACTTAGCTGTGAAATATTGATCATTTTACTACCTTGCACCACTCAGTGTTGATCTTACATAAGAAATCCAGAAACCTGGTTGAACTTTGATCACGCTCTCTTACCTCTGTGCTGTCTTATGCAGTACACAACTATGGAAACCTCGACCACACATTGCTCCCATTCCCGTAACAGGCAGAATAGAGACCAGCGATAGGCTCCCTGAAGTGCAGAGTGGAGCGGAGGACAGAACTCTCCTTTCCAGGCTCCACCGGTGATCTACCTTATCGAGGCATCTCCATGACCTACAACGCAGTCTCTCATCACGTGACCCACAGGCAGGTTAAGTCATAGGCATCCCTCAGTACAGGTAACCATGGGGTCTCTAATACTGTGTGGCACATCTACCTACCTAAAACTGATGTGTGTGTTTTTTTTGGGAGGAGGGGAGGGGCAGAAGGGTGTTTTATAATTTTTGTGTGTATTCTGCTATGGGGTCCCCATGATTTCTAGCTACTCCCCTGGCGGAGACTGCTTACTGACTGATCTGGAAATTAGCCTTTATTTTCAGTATTTGGATAGGAGATCCAACTATGCTACATCTTTGCAAAATAACATGCTCTCCTTCGTTTCTCTTATGGTGCCCATACACGGTACAATAAAAACATTTGATTTTCCCACTTATTCGACCAAAACAATCAAATCGAACGCAAGTCAAAATATTTTTCATTTCGATTAAGAGAAACAAAAACAATCGGAAAAAAGGAAAACTTTGTACCATGTATGGGCACCATAAATCTGCAGGACCTGTGAATGTGATATGCTGGAGTAGTTGATTTTCCCTCACATATTTACACATATGTTCATTTCATTTTCCAGGAGGGGGATTTCTTTTGCTAAGTTAACTAATTCCTGATGAGCTTCTCAGCCCAGTCATCAATACAAGGCACTGCAGTAATGGCTTCCCAATTTCATGTTGCCATGGTAACCATGCTAACCTTAGCATGACAATTTGCACATTGCTATATTCTACCTTGCCTCTGATCATCAACATTTGACAATTTAATAGAAGTTGCTATGTTACAGCAATTTTATGAAAAATGGTGTTTTGCTGTGAAGAAAATAGCAATGTTGTCTCGTATTCCCATCTCCCTGAAAACTAAGTGCTAACGGGAAATTAAACTTTGAAAAATAGCCTTGCTTGTGCATCTCTATATTACGCAAATTGTGCTTTCTCTTTGTATGCGAGGAAAAATAGAAGCTATTTGCCGGTTTGTGTTCTCAGTAAAAAAAAGTGATTTACTTTCAATTTCCTCTGTGGAACTGTGTTTATAGTTTATATGGGAAAGTAATATGCCAAGTGTTCTCTTTCATGAGGGGTGTTGGGTCTCTGGATGTGTTATACAATGCTTTCTGTTAGCTGCTGCAAAGTTGCCTCATCAGCACCCTAAAGGTCTTAGCTGCCAATATTGTGAGTAACCCATGGCATTTATTATAGGTGACTTACACAGGACAATTTTTGGTTTAAGGTTAAACAGGATTTGAGTCTGCTGAAGGCAGAATAGCCGAAAGTGTACTCTTATTCTTTTAAAGTGGATTAAAACTCTGACATAAAATTCAACAAAAACGGTTTCCTAATTTTTATCACCCATACAGTTATATTTGCTCTTGTGCACAAGTACCATAATATTGTCTGTTTACAAGTTACAAGTTATAAGTTAGCAAAGTACAGTGTTCTAAAAGCTGCCATTGCATTTTATTGCTTAGCTGCTGTATTAATAAAATCAATCTAATTTCTCAGCTCTTTCCGCTTCTCAGCTCAGTACAGTTTAGTTTCAGCACTTTGACATTGTTTACATTCTTTTGTCAGATACATTTAGTAAACAAAAGATAATGTTATCACCTCTTCAGATGTGCAAAACCACTGTAAAGGGTCCTAGGCCTAAAGGTGGCCACATACCATACTATTGAAAGATCCAATTCAACTCCAATTCGATAAAAACAATTGGTTGTATAGAAAAATAGATTTTTTTTTCATTTATTCGAGAAATCTGATTAAACTTCCAGTTTTTATTTGATAAAAGATCGGGAGTGTTGGGTTTGTCTGATCAATTTATTTAAAATTGTATGGTGTGTGGTAGAGTCACAATTTCTTGATGTAAAGACCAAAGCAATTTTTTCTGAGTTTTCAATCATTTTTATCATAATTGATGAAAAATGTAACATACGTTATGTATGTGGTACGTTGGTGATGTTTTTGGAAATGATACAATCAGTCAAAAATTGATTGCAATTCTTGAATTGAAAAGATCTTTACAAATTGAATGGTGTCTGCCAAGGCGTAACTAGAAATCGCTGCCCCCTGCGAAATCTTGGATGTGGCCCCCTCCCCCACTCGCTTTCTGCACAGGTAAACTGAGAACCAATGCTATTCAGTTGGCTAGAACACACTTCATTGTGTTTTCCCCATGCAAATAAAAACAGCACTGCACACATTTTCTCTGTCGATTACATTAGCTTCTGTGATAAAATGTGCATATTTTCATATACAGACACACATGGTATGAAAAAGCATACAGAAAACCAACGGATGAGTGTGCTTTCAGCCTCAGCTTCTTATTACACTCACTCTGTCCATCTCTGATGGAGCAGATCTGGCTCTGCAGTCATCTCCAGCATCACTAAAGTACACAGCACTTGGGAAGGGTAGAGAGGTTGGGGGCTGAACAAAAGACCCTGCTGAACACTGAATAGGGACTGTCTACAAATCTTTGTCTGTAAAAGTTTGTATGATTCTTTATCAGTGGCTGAGCAGATGCAGTCATTAGAACAACTGTGCAGAGAGGATAAAGTTGTTTTTTTTTTCTCTCCGTGCCCTTAGTTATTTGTCTCTCAGGACAGGGAAAATAAACTTCTCCCCTGGTCCCCCCTGCAGCTGCATCTCTTGCAGGGTCTATTGTTACGCCCCTAGGTGTGTGGCCACCTTGAGAGCGGTACAGCTGTGATAAGATAGAAGAAAGGACGGGGGGAAAAGCCAGGAGCCCAATCTAGTGCAGTATTGTGAGTTTAAGATGGTAATTTTAGTGTAGATCTTATATGGTTGTACTCACAAAATTGGGTTGCAAACCAGGCAACCACTTAGTATGCATGCGGGGAAGTACCGTCCCTGCTCGGCCTTGTCTTTGGATGGTCGCAACTCCTTCAAGAAGTCCACTTGCCAAAGTGGTAACCCCAACCCGGGGTGAAACGTCAGACAGAAAAAGGTAGGAGGCGCCCGTGACGGACAGGTATTGTATTAAGCGACTACTTAAAACATTAATTACCAGCAAATCTGGTGATAATAAGTAAAGTAGTCGCTTAATACAATACCTGTCCGTCACGGGCGCCTCATACCTTTTTCTGTCCCACCTTGAGAGCGGATTCCAGTATAATACCCCCTCCTCACTTTTTTGTAGTGAACCACCCCACTCTCCCAGGAGTTCCAGCATCTGTGTTCTCCTTAACATGTGCATTCCAAAGTCATATGGAAGTTACTTGGGAGTTACTGTGCAAAACATACTTTACTGACCCTGACAGCTTTACTGACCCTGACAGCTTTACTGATTTTGTGGTTTGGAAGACATAGCTTTTGCAACACCTTTTAGACATTTATAGCAGGTTGGAAACTCAAATGGAAAGATAATTTACATAAAATTAAAGTATAGAATGGTTTGTGTAGTACAGATTTATCATGACTTTTTTTTTTTTTCCTTACAGGGGTGGAATATTATTGAACAGCTGTATTGGGTGTCTGTCTCCTCTGCAAAATGTGAGTAGGATTTATTTTTATAGTTTGCTGTAGTAGATGATGTGGTTTTGGGGAGCACTTTCAACGCCCAGTTCCTCTTCCAGTTTTGTAGCCAACTTATTGCCGGCTTTGTCCACTACAGGAGAGCCCCAGTAAGGGGATCAGTACTGCTGACTTTTGCTACCCTGGACCTTATGCTGGTCCTCTCCTTGTAATACTTTGAGCCACCGACCCAGAAGGAAGGTACAGATGTCTCTGAAATCTAATAATGCTCACCTTTTACAATGAATATGGAGATTAACCACTTCAGGACTCAGCCTTTACCCCCCCCACCCCCCCTTAAGGACTAGCACTGATTTCTAAGATCTGTGCTTGGTGGGCTCTACAGCCCCCAGCACAGATCAAATACCAGGCCGAGCGACCGGATCGCCCCCCTTTTTTCCCCACTAGGGGGATGATGTGCTGGGGGGGGGGGGTCTGATCGCTCCTGCCTGCGTGTGGCTGGCGGGGGGGGGGGCACCTCAAAGCCCCCTCCACCGCAGGATTCCCCCTCTCCCTCTCCTCCCCCCCTGCCCCGGAGCTCGGAGGCTGCACAGGAACGGATCTGTCCTGTGCAGCCTCTAACAGGCTCCTGCATGTCATGTGACAGTGATCCCCGGCCGCTGATTGGCCAGGGATCGCTGATCTAGTACAACGCTGCTACTGTTAGCAGCGTTGTAAAAATGTAAACAAAGCGGATTATTTCCGCTTGTGTTTACATTTAGCCTGCGAACCGCGATCGGCGGCCCGCAGGCTAATCACGGAGCCCCCCGCCGTGAATTGACAGGAATTTCCTGATTAATTAGCCTGCAGCCGGCGACGCAGATGTGCGTCGCTGGTCCTGCAGCTACCACTTTGCCGACGCGCGTTATGAGTGCGCGGTCGGCAAGTGGTTAAAGACCCATATTACATCATGTGCTGTAAACTTCACTGTTAAGTCTTTTTTTTTTTTTTGGTCTTTGCAAAGTTTTTTTTTTTTTTTTCCGACTGACATTTCTATATTTAGCAATTTATGGTAGAACTTTTATACCCGTGCAGGTGGGTCTTTCCCGTGTTTTTTATATAATAAATCTAAAAAGGCAAATTGGGATGATCAATGAGATGCAAATATTTCCGAGTTCATGTAGAAATATGTACATTTTTCTGCAAAACCCAGTCCAGTCCCACCTTGGTTTAAATTGATTGGTCCATTTTCAAGCTGCATATATTTGCAGATCAGGCTACCTGGTCAAGCTGCTGCCACCTTACTGTTCACTGCAGCTACTGTACAGTGGCGTAGCTAAGGAGCTGTGGGCCCCGATGCAAGTTTTACAATGGGGCCCCCCAAGCACTGTATACATAACATTTGATACGGCACACCAAAACCTGCCAATGGCAACTACAGTGTCAGAGGTGCAAGAAGAGGATGGGGAACCGTTTAATGATTACCACTATTCAAAGTATCTATAGAAGTGATTATTATGAGCACAGGACCAATAGAGCTAATACTTTAGTTGAGGGAGGGCCCTTCGGGGCCCCTCTGCCCTAAGGGCCCCAATGTGGTTGCAACCTCTGCAACCCCTCTTGCTACGCCCCTGCTACTGTACCTCGGGTGCCACTGTGTCTGGCCCCAAATATGCAGCTGTGGGTTCCAGTGATGACTTCCTCCGGCGTTTGACCTAGCGGCAGTGGCGTGCATCAGCAGGAGTCGAGCTACAAATGCTCTCCATCCCAATGCCATAAATTGGAAATCCATGCCGGCACACCCCCTCCTAGGTCACAGATGCAAATTATTGGGCAGGGGGTGGTGCCACCATCTAATGGGTGGGCCCACAATGATGCCGGCACCGCTGCATCTCCAAAATGTTTGCGGCACCACCAGCGAGCACCCTGGCAGCAGTATATTGGGGGCACTGGTAAAGAGGTCTGGAGCACAAACCCATATCTAACCCCCTAGCAAATGGGGCTGGGTTTTAGAATAACAAAGCCATTTAGCAACTCGTTGCTTCCAGATAGCTATCAAAATCCTGTTAAATTGTACACAGTTATAGACACTGTCCTAATTAATTATTAATTGGGGACCCTTGTCTGTAATTTCACAGCATGTCATAAAACAGGTTCAAAATAAACAGGAAAAGCCCTGGCCATGAGTGTTGGAATAAGGGAGGTATTTTGATGACTATCTTCAGAAGGCAAAATAGTTCATGTGGAATACTACCATCAGACCATCAGACACAGTGTCTCCAGCTGCTCTATCATATGGTGGTCTAAAATTTAGTCATGCCCCTAGACCTGGCCACAAACAGGGAGGCGGAGTGGGGATCCTCCTCTCTGAACACTGCTCCTTTAAGCCACTCACACCATTGCCCGCACTCTCACTCTCATCCTTTGACGTTCATGCTGTCCGTCTCTATTCTCCATACCACATCCAGATTGCTGTTATCTACCGCCCGCCTGGTCCAGCCTTTACTTTCATTGATCACTTTTCAGCATGGCTTCTCCAGTTCCTCTCCACTGATATACCCTCTATCATCATTGGAGATTTTATTATACCCATCGATACTAACTGCCCTACTGCCACCAAACTGCTCTCTCTCACCTCCTCGTTTGACCTCGCACAATGGTCCTCCACTTCCACCCACAAAGACGGCTACACTCTTGACCTTGTCTTTACCCGCCTCTGTTCTATTTCAAGCTTTCATAACACTCTGCTTCCCCTTTCAGACCACAACCTTCTTACCTTCTCAATCAATTCTTCTCTACCGTCAACTCCTCCAACACTATACCATACAGTCACGCGCAGGAATTAACGCAACCTGGATGTGAATTCCCTGACTGAGGCCTGGCAACCTCCTAAGTACTCTGTCTTCCTACACCGACCCTGAGGCAGCATCCAGTTACTTATTTAGTGATGTCCCTCTGCCATGAATTCAGCCGTTCCACTCACCACCACATGCCCCCGCCAAACTAACCAGCAACCCTGGCTCACTGAACAAATCAAACAGCTGAAAAGGCACTCCAGGGTGGCAGAAAGGTGCTGGAGAAAAAGCACTGCTGTAGAGGACTTCAATCACTATAAACAAACTATGCAGGAGCTCAGGGATGCCCTCACCTCTGCTAAGCAGTCTTATTTCTCCTCGCTCATTTCCTCACAGTCCCACAACCCAAAACAATTGTTCAACACCTTTAACTCCCTACTTCGTCCCCCACCTCCTCCCCCTACCACATGTCTGTCAGCCGACGACTTTGCATCATACTTTACATGCAAGATTGATGCAATACGTAATAGCTTCAACACGCAACCATTTTTACCAGCTCAACCGTCACCTATAAATTCCTTCTGTCCGCCTGCACCATCGCCCACCACTAACTGCCTTCCCCCCGCTCCACAAGACCACTCTCCCACTCTAACATCTTTCACCACACTAACTGAACAGTGTCTTTCCTCACTAATCTCCAAAGCGCATCTCACTACCTGTGCCCTGGACCCCATTCCCTCTCATCGAATCCCTCAGCTTTCCTCCTCCTTTAATCCCGCTCTAACAACTGTATTCAACCTGTCTATCTCCACTGGCACTTTTCCTTACTTATTCAAACAAGCTATAATCACACCACTAATCAAAAAACCCTCTCTTGATCCAACTTCTCTATCCAACTACCGTCCTGTCTCTCTCCTCCCCTTTGCTTCTAAACTGCTGGAACGTCACATACACTCAGAATTGTCTGCCTTTCTCTCTACCAACTCCTTACTTGACCCCTTTCAATCTGGATTCCGCACACTATTCCACTAAAACTGTCCTCACGAAAGTTGCTAATGACCTACTGGTAGCTAAATACAAAGGCCAGTTCTCCATTCTAATACTCCTTGACCTTTCCTCTGCCTTTGACACGGTTGATCATGCTCTGCTTCTGCAGACACTGTCATCTTTAGGAATCAAGGGACAAGCTCATTTCTGGATCTCCTCTCATCTCTCTGGATGCTCTTACACTGTCTCCTTCTCTAACACCAATTCCTTGCCACACCCACTGTCTGTTGGGTTACCTCAAGGCTCTGTTCTTGGGCCACTTCTTTTCTCAATCTACACCCGTGGCTTGGGACAACTAATTAACTCTTTTGGCTTCCAATATCACCTCTATTCGGATGACACCCAAATCTATCTCTCAGCTCCTGACCTGTCCTCACTACTATCCAGAGTCCCCGACTGTCTACGTGCCGTTTCTGCATTCATGTCCTCCCGCTTCCTCAAACTCAACATGACTAAAACGGAAATTGTGATTTTTCCACCATCGCTGTCTACACCCCCACCAATTGCAACCATAACGGTAGACAACACCCTAATAACCTCAACCACTAAGGCCCGCTGCTTGGGGGTTATACTTGACTCAGAGCTCTCCTTTAAACCTCACATTGCCTCATTAACCACCACCTGCTATTTCCAGCTCAAAAATATATTCCGTATACGTCCCTTCCTCACACAAGAAGCCACCAAAATGCTTGTTCATGCCTTAATCATCTCCCGCCTAGACTACTGCAACACCCTGCTCTGTGGCCTACCAAAACACAGGCTAGCACCTCTCCAATCCCTTCTAAATTCAGCGGCCCGCCTCATTCACCTTTCCACACGCTCTTCCGATGCCGCCCCACTGTGCCATTCTCTCCACTGGTTACTCATTACCCAGAGGATCCAGTTCAAACTCCTGACTCTAACATACAAAGCCCTCCACGAGTTGTCTCCTCCATACATCTCCTCACTAATCTCAAGATATTGTCCCTCCCGCAACCTTCGCTCCTCCCAAGAAATTCTCCTGGCCTCTAAGCTGATCACCTCCTCTCATGCTCGCATCCAGGACTTTACACGAGCATCATCCCTTATCTGGAACTCTCTTCCACAGCCTGTACGTCATGCTCCAAACCTGGACATCTTCAAACGCACTCTTAAAACACACCTTTTCAGACAAGCTTATAACATTCTATAGCACTTATTTACAAAGAATCACTGCCTCATCCATCCTCCACCCCCTTACCTAGTGTGTCCCCCACAACCCATTAGATTGTAAGCTCGCAAGGGCAGGGTCATCCTCCTAATGTTTACTGTTCTTGTAACAATATTTGTGCTGCTTGGAACTCTGCTGTACATTTGTTAGTTGTATCTATGTTCCCCTTGTCGTCTTATTGTGCTTTGTAAAGCGCTGCAGAATATGTTGGCGCTATATAAATAAAAAATAATAATAATAATAATACTTTTATGACAATTACATTTAAAGACATACTGTAGGGGGGTTGGGGGAAAATGAGATGAACTTATCCGGGGCTTCTAATGGTCCCCCGCAGGCATCCTGTGCCCGTGCAGCCACTCATCGATGCTCTGGCCCCGCCTCCAGTTCACTTCTAGAATTTCAGACTTTAAAGTCTGAAAACCACTGCACTTGCGTTGCTGTGTCCTCCTGGTGACATCAGCGGGAGTGGGGATACAGCAACGCAGGCGCAGTGGTTTTCAGACTTTAAAGTCTGCAATTCCAGAAGTGAACCGGATGTGGGGCCGGAGCATCGGTGAGTGGCTGCACGGGCACAGGATGTCTGCGGGGGACCATTAGAAGCCCCGGGTAAGTTCAACTCATTTTCCCCTGACCCCCCTACAGTATTCCTTTAAGTGTTAAAATAAAAGTGGGGATGGAAGCTGTGGAAAGGTGTTCTCCTTTGCTCACAAGGCCAGCAAGATGATGATTGGTGAATGTTTTTAGGAGTTTGTGGTTTGACTACTCAGATCTTCAGTCCTACTCAACAGATCTGGCTACTTCCTGTTTACAGACTCTTTTCAATGATTTGGAGGTGAGAAAAGCTGCACAACAGTGTTTCAGTGAGCAGACTATTTATTTATTTATTTTTGGGAAAGGCCAAAGACCTTTTGGCAACAATTCGAAACAAATGTATCTACTGTATGGGATTATGTGAGTTTCAGTAGACAACTTGGTGATGACAATGTAAAGAATTTGTTGGAAATGTAGCTGGGTGGCACAGGTGGTAATTGCCCAATCAATCTCAAACTGGGAAGCTTTTGCTATTGGAATAGTACAGTGCAAAGTTTGTTAAAAACTGGTGTAGGCAATGAGGTCATGCCTCACAAGAGAATTATGGGAGAATAGTATCTGTTACATACCTGGTAAGCGCATGGAGGAAGCAGATGGCACATGCACAGAACACATCAACTGGGCAGCGCATTGTGGTTAGCGCTCTCGCCTTGCAGCGCTGGGTCCGTTTGAATCTCAGCCAGGGCACTATCTGCACAGAGTTTGTATGTTCTCCCCGTGTCTGTGTGGGTTTCCTCTGGACACTCCAGTTTTCTCCCACATCCCAAATCATACAGATAAGTGAATTGGCTCCCCATAAAACTGGAACTAGACTATGATACATACACTACCCAATACATACATAGACCTAGGACAATGGTAGAGATAAGATTGGGAGCACCTCTCAGGGACAGTTAAGTGTCAAGGCAATATGTATAGCGCTTCAGAAGATGTTGGTGCTATATAAATACTAAATAATCAACATCCGAAAGGTACCGAAAGGAATTAAAAATGGCTGCTCCCTTTTGGTTAGGCCACACATGTATGCAGTTTCCTTTAACTGGGTCATCTGATGGAGTCTGTTTTTTTTTAACTTTGCTTACTAGAATTCATGTGCACTTTGCATTAACTGAAACTCGTATTTGGGGTCATTTGTTATAGAAGTATAATTTTATATATTGATTAATCCATCTTAACAGAATGCATCTTATTTGAGAAATGAAGCCTTTAGAGACCTCTTCTCTGAGAAACATGGACAGAATTATTCAAAATGAGCCAAGTAGTCAATATTTGTGTTTATCCTATTAGTAAAATCGCAGGCATTGTCCATTTTTCCATCTAAGGCTCTCCTATCATGGCCCCCTGCCTTTTTAAAAATACCTGAGGCTCATTGTAGACCATATCACAATAGCTTGCAGTCCATGGGAAAATCGATCAGTTTATTAGCGGGGCATTGGGAAGTAACTGTGTTGCTACGAAGCTCTGTAGTGCAATAACCCATGCTAGAGGCAGACACATGAGTGCATTTCAATTTCCCGTGCCCTGCAGATAAATCTGCTGGCCTTTGTTTTATGAACTGCTATTGATTTTTCACCCTTGTTGGGTCATTCTGACCACAATGCAATCCTTTTAGTCTGATGTAAATAGGAATATTTATTACATGTTCATTGCAAGGTGCCCAGTACCTCCGTTCTAGTGATCCCAGAATTTTCTCTCACTTGTACATTAGTATTAAAGCAGACTGTTTTGTTAATATTTCACAGTTGTTAAAATTGCTATTGCAACAAGAGTCAAAATCTGGAGAGCCTAGCAGCGTTAGTTGTAATGGAGCAAACTCCTGTGCCAGATTCATGAATCGGAAACCTTTACTATTTTATTTCACTAAATACTCATTAGTCATAAGCATGCTGTACTGTAAAATGGGTATATCTAGTGAGGACTGATTACCCAGCTTCTCAGTCCAGGTACTGTATTGTGTATGAAAGATTCTCATGGCCTTAAGGCTCATACCCACCGAAAGATTTTTGCATCCAATTGTTGATGAGCGACTGTTTGCGCATAACATCATTTAACAAAACTTCTTTAAATGATGTTCGCCGGATGATTACCCATGACAATCATGGATGGTCGTTCTGATCACCATTTGCCGCTGTGCTAATTACTACCATCATTCAAAGTTGTATTCTCACCCGTCGTTCGTTTCCAAGACTGTGTAAGATGAATCAGGGAACAAACGTCCATCACATCTTTGGTTGCCACGTATCCACCAATCCATTTCCTGCGGTCTTCTGGCGGGTATTCAGCTTTAGGCCCCCCTCACACAGGCACTGAGAGGCATAATTGTTTAAGCTTCTGACCAATGGGAACATATTTATACTTTTATTCACCTAGGCCAATTTTTTTCTCCCCTTCCGTGTGTTGCTAGCTCTCTGAATACAACGGCCTCCCCTTTCTGTGTACAGTAGCCCTCCCTCCTCATGTGAAACGTCCATGTGCAGCTCACACTTCTGTGACCGCTTCCTTCTTCTACCTGTTGTTCCCCATTTGCTGCCTCTCTTTAATATGCAGCAAGCCCTCTCCTGTTTCCCCTCCCTACAGGCTGCAGCCTATGTGGCATGTGCAGAAATCGGACCTTGCAAATGTCAGTGCCCCCTAGACTTTAAAGCGGAATATAACCATGCATTTCAACTTTGCTCTAAAACATTATTTACAGCATATTATATGCAAAAAGCATTTTTTTTACTAGACCAGCATTGGAAGGGTTAAACACAGAGGTTTAAAGTTCCGTGGAGAGATATGCAGAAGTTCAGATTGTTACATTCTATTTAGTTAAATGTATCTATTGAGAAATGTTACACACTCTTTGGCTGTCCTCCAGCTCCTTCTCAGTCAGAGAGAGTGAGTCACATTAAACACTTAGATACATTTATGTAAACAAAATGTATCTATGTCTGCTTCGGATGGGTCTGCAGAAATCTCCAGGAACTTTAAAGCTCTGTGTGTAACCCTTCCAATGCTGGTCTAGTAAAAAAAAAATGCTGGTTGCATATAATATACTGTAAATAATGTTTTAGAGCAAAGTTGAAATGCAGGGTTATATTCCGCTTTAATGGAGCTATTAACTAGCATTCCTAAGCTAGCATTTATCTGGCTATGTGTTTAACCACTTCCGGATCGGCGTGGTTGAAATCTACGTGCTCCTAATGGTTGCGTGGCTCTGACAGGACGTACATTTCAAACGTCTCTGCTACGCGGTCCCGCCGGTCGCGCAGCTCACCTCTGCCTCTAATACTTTCAGCCATAGATCTTGAACTAAGCGTGCAGCAGATCAGGTGTTTCTAACATTGTTGTCAGATCTGACAATTGGCTGCATGCTTGTTTCAGGTATGCGATTCAGACTTTACTGCAGCCAAAATAGATTAGCAGGGCTGTCAGGCAACTGGTGTTGTTTAAAAAAATAAATAAATATGGCAGCCTCTATATTCCTCTTACGTCAGTTGTCCTTTAAAAAGACACTGAAGCGGAAAAAAAAAATTATGATTTAATAAATTGGTTGTGTAGTACGGATAATTACTAGAACATTAGTATCAAAGAAAATATTCTCATTTTTATTTTCAGCTATGTAGTTTTTTTTATAACATAACATTGCATCATTCTCTAATATTTGCAGTTTACACACTACTCAGCATTCTAAATGATTTTACAGAGCAGGCTAGTGAACTTTTGGACTGTCCTCTGCAGAAAAAAAATACAGTGGCTGACACTTAATAATAAGCTTCAGAAGTCAGAGCTCTCTGCGACTTTGAAAGTGGTGGAGCTTAATGGCTCTTTTGCATAGATAACTGGAGTTTACGCTTCCTGTACTGGAAACAATATTAGACTTATGTATCTTCTCCTAATGTTTTATTTCTTAGCTGTACTACACATACAAATCATTTTAAGTCAGGGACTAAAACCTTTGCATTATTTAATGGTCCTGCCATCCCTTGGTTATTACCAGCAGCTTCTGCAATGGGTTTTGTATAGTATGCAGGTAGCTGTGATTATGGCTTCATAAAGACAAGGGGAGGATTGCCTGCTGCATCATTGTTGATAGATGACAGCTATTCTTAATGCCCATCCTTTTTTGCCCCCAAACCAATTTAGCTATTTTCCTGAATCTGTCAGCAGATCCATCAGCCATGATTTCTTCAACTGCATTTTATTGTGTACGAATTGTACAATCATTACCTTTGGGCTGTGTAATGATTGTTTTTTTTAATTGGGATTCCTTTCTATAATTCTAATGTGACCTATACAATTCAGAAAACATTGTTTTTGTGAGTTTTATGTTTGGGAAGACCTTGTTGGATGTTGGGTAAGACCTTGTTTTGGGGAAGATGATGTTGGATGAATGGAAGTTGAATTCTTTGTTGCTGCTTATTTGGATGCAGTGCTGCACCAAAGCAATAATAAGCACTCTCTGTCTAATATTGGAGATATAAGAGATTACTTGTTAAATTTTAGGTCTGTCTATTAATGTTGGACTACTGTAATGCCTGGTGCACACCATGCAATTTCCTGTCAGATCAACTGGTTGAATGAATAATTTCCGACAGGTCTGATTTAATTTTTTCTGATAGACTTTCCAATCACTTCTGTACAAATTAGATCAGAAATGATCAATTCAACCTGTTAATCTGATGGGGAAATTGCATGGTGTGTACCCAGCATTAGGCTTCGTTCTCACTGGCACTGAAAAATGACTGTTTATAGGATCAGAAGGCAGCAGATCAACAGGCTTGTTAATGGATTCTATGCTTAGCATAAAATCTGTTCATACGCATTCAGGGCCAACAGTTTGATAACCGTACCCCAAGGTTGTGGGTTACAGGATAACTCCAAACAGCGGATATGTCATAGATAGCATGCAATGCATAACATGCCCGATTTAACCGACACAATAGAGTCCTCTGTGAACAAGAGATCCATGCTCTACACAGGAACAACACATTCACAGACTCACAGTCCCGTACGCAGCAGGTAACTGATGCAGTGTGGACCAAGCTTTATGGTTAGGGAAAGTATCAAAGGAGGTTCCTTTTCAATAATTGGTTATGGACCATTATACAAAAGGGTTTAAAAATGTTTGATCTTGTACTGGGTTACGTGGTTGAGAAGATTGCAAATGCTTGTATCAACTGTTTTCAGTCATTTTATTAATGGTATGTAATTGTTTTAGTGTAGTTATAAATACTATTATAATTTATAGACATTGGTACTTGGCCTCACCTCATCTCCACCGATGATCTATCTTCTCCAGGCATCCGTCATCTCTGATTACAGCGCCCTTTAGAGTGTCTATACTAAGGGGGTTACCTATACAGGGGTCTCTCGACCTACCTACACGGGGCCCTCCCGGCTACCTATACTAAGTGGCCTACCTATACAGGGGTCTCTCGACCTACCTACACGGGGCCCTCCCGGCTACCTATACTAAGTGGCCTACCTATACAGGGGTCTCTCGGCCTACCTACACAGGGCCCTCCCGGCTACCTATACTAAGTGGGCTACCTAGATGGGGTCCCTCTGTCTACTTACACTGGTGCCCTCCTGGCTACCTATACTAATAGGGCTATCTATACTGCAGTCTCGCTGCCTACCTTCACTGGGGCACCCCTGGCTGTCTATACTAGGGGTGTACATATACTGCAGTCTCGCTGCCTATCTTCACTGGGGCACCCCTGGCTGTCTATACTAGGGGTGTACATATACTGCAGAGTACCTCTATCAATTGCCAGTTATTTTTTTAGGTAGAAGTTACTGGAGTGGGATGCCCCTTACTGGTCTTTCCCCCTCCACAGAACAGGCTTCTCCGCTGGTAGCCAAGCAGCAAGTCTGTACAATGATTGTCCCAAAATGATCCGGTAAAAGTAATTTGGAGTGACACAGCGTACACAAATTCATAAATAGTCGAGGTTATGGTTACGCATAGGCTGGGGGGAAGTTAGAATACAGCCTCACACATGCGCTAGATGAAACTTGGCTGAGGTGGCCGATAATTGTCCACCTTTGCGGTTACTCCCAACACCTCATCCGCCTGGTGAGTCCATTTGACCAAGACCCCCCCCCCCCCCCCCCCAGCATAGCAGCAGAACACATAACTAGCCTACAGGGTAGTAGCGCATCTGTACAATGTTGGCCCTGCAATGTTGCCTGGAAAGGATTGGTTTCCACAAGGCTTCATCCATGGTGAGTCAGGATAGGCAAATTCACACAGTGGCACACAAAAAATCATCTCAATGACCTGCGTTCAGTTGTTGTGATGTTCATTGTTTAACTAAACGCACTGCCTTTGCTTGTTTCACATTTTTCTGCATGAAATAGACCAGACCATTACGATCTATTGTTCAGTGCTTTATTAGAAAAGTGATTAACTCTGGAGTGTAATCACCACCAGTGCCTCAACGCACCCGCTTAAGAGATAAACAACCAATTGGTGTTCTTTACATCTTATGAAGGCTAAAAATAATTTTGACAAAATGAATATTAATTGTTCAGCAAATACCCATCTCGCTAGCTGTTTATTCCAGAAGGTGCGGGACTGTGCTCTGTATATTACACAACTTTATCAACATCAACAGATTATCAATTGGCAACAGACGGCCTCTGCATGGGCTCACTGGTCAGCAATGCTCTAAATGACTTCCGAATGTCCTGCTGCTAAATATGATAAAGTGCAGTCCCCAACCATAAATAATGTCCCCACAAACTATGCAGCACGGTTAAATAGGGCAGATGGAATATTTATTAAACAAGGAGTTCACTTTTGCAACATATTCTGCTTTAAGAGAGATGAAGGCACAGGGGTTTATTTCAAGTTTAATAGGTTGACATTAATGAGGAACTTCAACCTAAACAAACATACTGTCATTAAGTTACATTAGTTATGTTAATTAAAATAGATAGGTAATATAATCATCTCTTACCATGGGCGTCCGCACATACGGCAAAACCGGGCATCTGCCCGAGCCTGGCCGCCCGCTGCCCCCCCCCCCCCCTGGCTGCGTGCTCGTGCAGCCAGCAGGAGGGGAACAGCGCAGAGAAGAGAGAGAGCTATGGGCACAGTGGGGAAGGGCGGACGTCTCCCCCCCCTTCCCTCACCTTAGGGGTCTCTCTCTCCCTCGCTGTCCCCTCCGGAATGAAGTGTGCAGCGGCTGGGCAGCGGGCGGAACTTACCTCGTCTCGCTTCTGCGCCGGAAGTTCTGGTGCCGCAGAGTAGCGGCTAATCCATCCGGCGCGTGCGACGAGAGGAGGTAAGTTCTGCCCGCTGCCAGCCGCTGCACACTTCATTCTGGACTCCGGAGGGGAGAGCGAGAGAGGGAGGGAGAGCCCCCTAAGGTGAGTGCCCATAGCTCTCCCTCTTCTCTGCGCTGCTCCCCTCCTGCTGGGGCACACATGGCCGCTTTTTCTGGGGACATATCCCCCTGCCTACATATACTGGGACATATCCCCCTGCCTACATATACTGGGACATATCCCCCTGCCTACATATACTGGGACATATACCCCTGCCTACATATACTGGGACATATACCCCTGCCTACATATACTGGGACATATAGCCCTGGCTACATATACTGGGACATATACCCCTGCCTACATATACTGGGACATATACCCCCTGCCTACATATACTGGGACATATACCCCTGCCTACATATACTGGGACATATCCCCCTGGCTACATATACTGGGACATATCCCCCTGGCTACATATACTGGGACATATACCCCTGCCTACATATACTGGGACATATACCCCTGCCTACATATACTGGGACATATACCCCTGGCTACATATACTGGGACATATACCCCTGCCTACATGTACTGGGACATATACCCCCTGCCTACATATACTGGGACATATACCCCTGCCTACATATACTGGGACATATCCCCCTGGCTACATATACTGGGACATATCCCCCTGGCTACATATACTGGGACATATCCCCCTGCCTACATATACTGGGACATATACCCCTGCCTACATATACTGGGACATATACCCCTGCCTACATATACTGGGACATATACCCCTGCCTACATATACTGGGACATATCCTCCTGGCTACATATACTGGGACATATACCCCCTGCCTACATATACTGGGACATATCCTCCTGGCTACATATACTGGGACATATACCCCCTGCCTACATATACTGGGACATATACCCCCTGCCTACAAATACTGGGACATATCCCCCTGGCTACATATACTGGGACATATACCCCTGCCGACATCTACTGGGACATATCCCCCTGGCTACATATACTGGGACATATCCCCCTGGCTACATATACTGGGACATATACCCCCTGCCTACATATACTGGGACATATACCCCCTGCCTACATATACTGGGACATATCCCCCTGGCTACATATACTAGGACATATACCCCTGCCTACATATACTGGGGACATATACCCCTGCCTACATATACTGGGGACATATACCCCTGCCTACATATACTGGGAACATATACCCCTGCCTACATATACTGGGCACATATACCCCTGGCTACCTGTTCTGGGGACATCTCTACCCCTGGCTACCAGTTCTGGGGACATCTATACCGCTGGCCACCTATTCTGGGGACACCTATAGACCTGGGGCTACCTATTTTTGGGGAACCACTGCTGTCAGATTGAGTGTATTTTGGGGAACTGCTGCCAGGTGAGAGGTGTCTACATATTAAGGGGGCATTCTGCCTATTTATGTGAAAAGCTGTCTATTTATGTGCCTCATGACTGCTGAATTTGTCTTGTTGCGGGCCTCATGGTTACTGACTTTGTCTTGTTGGGGGCCTCATGATTTGTTGGGGGCCTCAAGATTGCTGAATTTGTCTTGTTAGGGGCCTCATGATTGCTGAATTTGTCTTGTTGGGGGCCTCATGATTGCTGAATTTGTCTTGATGGGGGGGGCCTCATGATTGCTGAATTTGTCTTGTTGGGGGTCACATGATTGCTAACTGCGAGACTATGGAAAAAACTGAATCATCATCATATGAGACAATAGCATTAAACCTACTTTTTACGCTTTTTAAAGCAGAAAATGAAACTGGGAGGTTCTAAAAAAAAAATGAATAATTTTTTCAGGAGTACGATGGATGAAATTGTTTATCTTCACAGTTTATTTTCAACTTATTTTTCCATAATGTTCATGTATGAGTTAAAACATTTGTATTTAGTTTAAATTGCTGTTGGCACTTTGATAGTAAAGTGAATAGTAAACTGCAGTTTGGACACTCGACCTCCAAAAGGTTCGCCACCACTGTCCTAATCTAATGTCCCACCATTGCTTAGTTCATGTAAACTTGTCTCCACCCACGACCACACCCACATTCTGGTTCATGACCACACCCATTTCTCGGCAATGACGTAGCTCCATTTTTTACACCAACCCAGACTTGCGGCGCCCCGCTTTTTACTCCCCACTTTTTGCCCCCCCCCCCCCCCTGGAAAATTTTCTGCGGACGCCCATGTCTCTTACCCACCCTTTTTTAAAAGAACAGGCAAATGTTTGTGATTTTGGCAAAAACCTGAGCGGTTCTTGCCTTTTGCATGATCGCTAACTCAGTAAAGGTCCAGCCTTTAAAGCATTGCTATCATATAAATCCGGCATAGCGGGATCTGAACCCTTTATAACAGTAATTATAGCTTGATGGTTTACCTTGAAACAAATCAGCGCACTCAGTATATGATTTTATATTAAAAATAAATTGTATTTGCTTATCATACAGCACATATACAAAATATAAACAGTTTCAAGTAGCGTTTCCTTCTAACAGTACTCCATCTCATCAGGCCTTTATAGCCAAGCAATTATCTATCGTCTAAGTACAAAAAAAGAATATAACTGTTGTGTTATGTAGAATCTGATCAAAAGTAGTCTCATGGGTATTGGTAGACGTAAATAGTAGATGTGTAAAACTTTTGTAGTAATTTTCTTGAAAAAATAACATAAAACATAGCTTCTAAAATCTTGCTAGCATCTTAACAGAACTTAATGCTGAAAAATTAATAACGTAAATCACCAGAATATTAATCATATTACCCCTTTTCTGTCATCTCTTCAGCATCTAGAACCACATGTGGGAAGGGAGCTTCTGTCTCGTGTGTCTTCTCAGGAGATTGGTAGGCTAGTGCAAACTATGAGCTTTCAGCTGCTACTTTTGTAGCGATTGAATGCAATATGGCTGCCTAATTTGGAATTTGATTTCAACAACAACAACAAATTTGGAATTTCTCTAAATCTCTGGTTCTGATTGGCTGAGATTTCTGTGCGTAACTCACTATCTTGTTTTGAATACTTAAGATTGTTTACAAATTCCTTATTTAACTTATCTTGTGGGAATTAACGTAGTTTGCGATGTTTACACATACTGACATTTGCTTATCAAGTCATTTTTGACGCAGTAAATAAAAATGGATGTCACCCAGACATTGGGACTTTCAAACATTAAAGGAAACATCCAAGCATGAAAAAAAAAAATCCACTTATCTGGGGCTTCTTCCAGCCCCTGACTGCCGTTCTGTGCCTTCGCCGCAGCTCAAATAGCTTCCGGTGTCCTCCGCTGCAGAAGCCGACCTTGCCAGGTCGGCTTCTTGTGCACTACACGGTGCTGGTCACGTGGTCCTGCGCAGTACAGACCTGATGACGTCAGCCGGACCACGTGACACGCGCTGTGGAGCGCACAGGAAGCCGACCTGGCAAGGTCTGCTTCTGCAGCAGAGGACACCAGTCGCCACTTGATCTGCAGCGAGGGCACAGGACGGCAGCCAGGGGCTGGAGGAAGCCCCAGGTAAGTGGATTTTTTTTTTTGTGCTTGGACCTTCCCTTTAAGCAATGTCATTCATGACACTTTTCTTATAATGTGTCCTTCTGTTAATTAGTTTGGAATGTTTCTGTCCCTTTGCAGACAAGAAATCAGTCATGTTGACCCAGCAAAAAAGTGCTGGGTCACAATTAAATGCTTATTGAAGTACACATGGCGTCTAATATACTCTTTTAAATATAAAGCTTATTATATAATTCTTCTTAAAACAATCATGCAAGATATAATTGCATGTTAAAACCTAATAATTTTAAAATCAATTTCTATATATTGTCTTTCTTATGAATACATTTAATACTTTCCACTGGCAGATGTCACTATTTAATCATTTTAAATAAGAAGCAGTATTATTAATTTTGAAACCGCCAGGTGGCCTAAATATCGGACACCCTTGCAATGTTTTATTGTTGACATTCCAGAATGTTTGATAAGGCTCATAACCCAAACATCTAAAATGTGTTTCAAAATTTTACTAGCAGAACCCAGCTTTTAAATGTAATTCAAAGTAATACATTCTATTATGTAATTATAGGGTTTAACAATTGTTTCTTTCTCTTTAGGTGTGTGTATGTGTGTGTGTGTATATATATATATATATATATATATATATATATATATATATATATATATATATATATATATATATATATATATATATATATATATATATATATATATATATATATATATATATATATATATATATATATATATATATATATATATATATATATTACTGTGGAGACTGCAGATGTCCAAGATGTGTGGGCACTTTTTAAAATTGCCATTATTATTATTATTTTATTTATATAGCTCTGTGTTTCACAGAACTTTACAGAGTGCACTAAACTGTCTTTGTCTCTTACAATGTAATGTCACTATCAGTCAGGGGCGTCGCTAGCCCTATTTTGGGGGGGCACGTGCCCTCAATCTGTCCTGGGGTGACACGGATCTCCTCCCCAGGGGTGCCCGGCACTGCCCGCTGTCACCTCCTGGCCACCACTGTCCCCTCCTGGCCGCCGCTGCCTCCCCGGCCGCCGCTGCCTAACCCCCTCCCAACCCGGCTGACCCCGCGGGCCAGAGCTTTAGACCTCGATCAGCGGGCGACCAGACGCAGCGGGCGCTAGGACCTAGCGTACACCGCTGATATGCGGAAGTGACATCACTTCCGCATATACAGCGTGGTGCGTCCGGCGCCCGCTCTATCTGGTCGGGTCGCCCGCGGCGCTGATCGAGGTCTGCTGGCTGTGAGGTAAGGGGGGGGCGCGCCTGTCACTCACTACCTAACGGGGGTCCCTGTCACTCACTAGCTATCGGGGGTCCCTGTCATTCACTATCGGGGGTCCCTGTCATTCACTAGCTAACGGGAGTCTCTGTCACTCACTAACTGGGGTCCCTGTCACTATCTATCAGGGGTCCCTGTCACTCGCTAGCTATCGGGGGTCCCTGTCACTCACTAGCTAACGGGGGTCTCTGTCACTAACTGGGGTCCCTGTCGCTATCAGGGGTCCCTGTCACTCACTAGTTATCGGGGGTCCCTGTCACTCACTAGTTATCGGGGGTCCCTGTCACTCAATAGCTATCGGGGGTCCCTGTCACTCACTATCGGGGGTCCCTGTCACTCACTATCGGGGGTCCCTGTCACTCACTATCGGGGGTCCCTGTCACTCACTAACTGGGGTCCCTGTCACTCAATATCTATCGGGGGTCCCTGCTACTCACTATCTATCGGGGGTCCCTGTCACTCACTAGCTAAGGGGGGGTCTCTGTCACTCACTAACTGGGGTCCCTGTCACTATCTATCAGGGGTCCCTGTCACTCACTAGTTATCGGGGGACCCTGTCACTCACTATCGGGGGTCCCTGTCACTCACTAGCTAACGGGGGTCTCTGTCACTCACTAACTGGGGTCCCTGTCACTATCAGGGGTCCCTGTCACTAGCTATCGGGGGTCCCTGTCACTCACTAGTTATCGGGGGTCCCTGTCACTCACTAGCTATCGGGGGTCCCTGTCACTCACTATCGGGGGTCCCTGTCACTCACTAGCTAACGGGGGTCCCTGTCACTCACTATCGGGGGTCCCTGTCACTCACTAGCTAACGGGGGTCCCTGTCACTCACTATCGGGGGTCCCTGTCACTCACTAGCTAATGGGGGTCTCTGTCACTCACTAACTGGGGTCCCTGTCACTATCTATCAGGGGTCCCTGTCACTATCTATTGGGGGTCCCTGTCACTCACTATCGGGGGTCCCTGTCACTCACTATCAGGGGTCCCTGTCACTCACTATCAGGGGTCCCTGTTACTCACTATCTATCGGGGGTCCCTGTCACTCACTAGCTAACAGGGGTCCCTGTCACTCACTAGCTATCGGGGGTCCCTGTTACTCACTATCTATCGGGGGTCCCTGTTACTCACTATCTATCGGGGGTCCCTGTCACTCACTAGCTAAGGGGGGGTCTCTGTCACTCACTAACTGGGGTCCCTGTCACTATCAGGGGTCCCTGTCACTAGCTATCGGGAGTCCCTGTCACTAGCTATCGGGGGTCCCTGTCACTCACTAGTTATCGGGGGTCCCTGTCACTCACTAGTTATCGGGGGTCCCTGTCACTCACTAGTTAACGGGGGTCCCTGTCACTCACTATCGGGGGTCCCTGTCACTCACTAGCTAACGGGGGTCCCTGTCACTCACTATCGGGGGTCCCTGTCACTCACTAGCTAATGGGGGTCTCTGTCACTCACTAACTGGGGTCCCTGTCACTATCTATCAGGGGTCCCTGTCACTATCTATCGGGGGTCCCTGTCACTCACTATCGAGGGTCCCTGTCACTCACTATCGGGGGTCCCTGTCACTCACTATCAGGGGTCCCTGTCACTAACTAACTGGGGTCCCTGTCACTCACTAGCTATCGGGGGTCCCTGTTACTCACTATCTATCGGGGGTCCCTGTCACTCACTATCGGGGGTCCCTGTCACTCACTAGCTAACAGGGGTCCCTGTCACTCACTAACTGGGGTCCCTGACACTCACTATTGGGGGTCCCTGTCACTCACTATCGGGGGTCCCTGTCACTCACTAGCTAACTGGGGTCCCTGTCACTATCTAACTGGGGTCCGTCACTATCTAACTGGGGTCCCTGTCACTCACTAACTGGGGTCCCTGTCACTCACTACCTAACTGGAGGCACCTGTCACTCACTAGCTAACCTGGGGGTCCCTGTCACTCACTACCTAACTTAGGGGGCTACCATATTAAGGGGGCATTTTGCCTATTTATGTGAAATGCTGTCCATTTATGTGCCTCATGACTGCTGAATTTGTCTTGTTGGGGGCCTCATGTTTTGTTAGAGGCCTCATGATTGCTGAATTTGTCTTGTTGGGGGCCTCATGATTTGTTGGGGGCCTCATGATTGCTGAATTTGTCATGTCGGGGGCGTCACGATTGCTGAATATGTCATGTCGGGGGCGTCACGATTGCTGAATTTGTCATGTCGGGGGGGGGTCACGATTGCTGAATTTGTCATGTCGGGGGCGTCACGATTGCTGAATTTGTCATGTCAGGGGCGTCACGATTGCTGAATTTGTCATGCCGGGGGCCTCACGATTGCTAAATTTGTCATGTCGGGGGCCTCACGATTGCTGAATTTGTCTTGTCGGGGGCCTCATGATTGCTGAATTTGTCTTGTTGGGGGTCACATGACTAACTATAATATAGAATAACTGCGAGACTATGGGAAAAGCTGAATCCTTATCATATGAGACAATAGCATTAAACCTACTTTTTTAGCTTTTTAAAACAGAAAATAAAACTGGAAGGTTCTAAAAAATTGAATACATTTTTCAGGAGTAGGATGGATGAAATTGTTTATCTTCACAGTTTATTTTCAACTTGGATTTTCCATAATGTTCATGTATGAGTTAAAACGTTTGTACAGTATTTAGTTTAAATTGCTGTTGCCACTTTGCGATAGATAAGTGACTTTTGGATTGCAGTTTGGGCACTCAGCCTCCAAAAGGTTCGCCCCCACTGTCCTAATCTAATGTCCCACCATTGCTAGGTTCATGTAAATTTGTCTCCACCCGTTACCACACCTATATTCTGGTCCATGGCCCACCCATTTTTCGGTGTGCGCGATAAGCGCGCCGCACAGCGTGATCCTCATATTTTTGGCACGCTAGCTGCAGTGTGCTGAATTCTGCTGCCTACAGTATGTACAGTATACGCTGTTCTCTAGTGCCTGCACTGTGTGCTGATCTACCTCCAGTGTGTACAGTGTAAGGTGTTACTCTGTGCCTTTACTGATTGTAAACCAGCTGTATTGTATGCTGATCTCTGCTACTTTCAGTATGTACAGTATTAGCTGTAAAGCCTGGTACACACATACAATTTTGATTAGCCAATTTTAGCTCTGTTCATAAAATTCATTGTCTGTTGGCCCACTTACTTCACGGGGTGGTAAAATTGGTGGTCAGTGATTGACCAATCAAAATTGTATGTGCGTATACATCTTTGATCTATGCCTATACTGATTGTAAATTATCTAAATAAAGGACAGGGGGCTCCATCCAATATTTTGATGGGCAGGCCCGTTATCTGTAGCTTACACTGCTGCTAAGTTCATGTACATTTGGCCCCACCCATGGACACGCCCTCTCACCTCATGGCCACGCCCATTTTTTTGCTGCTGCGCGCGCCGCATATACCTCCCCACCTGGTGCCCACAGGTGCCCCCGATCTCCAAGGACCCTAGAAACGCCCCTGCTATCAGTCATAGTCTAGTATAACTTCCATAGTCTAGTTCCAGTCTGGGGAGAAGGGAAGTTGATGGAGGTAATGGGATAGTCGAGAGACTCCTTAAGGCCTCTTGCACACTGCATGCATTTCCGATTCCGCTTTTTAATCGTTTTTTACCTCCAAATCTGATTTTTAATCTATACTGCATGCTGCGTTTTTTGATCCGTTTTTCTGTTGAATGTATTCAGGTAAAATCGGAATTGAAAATCGGAATTGGAAACGGAATCAGAAAACTGATTTGCAGTGTGCAGGGAGCCTAATATCGGCATCCTAGTTAAAAATTAAACCTGGGACTCTTGCACTGTGAGGTGAGAGTGTCGGCCATGTATCCACTGTATTGCCAGTAAAAAGAGGGAGTCTAGCATTCACGCATTTGGTTTTATTTCACTATATTCCCACTTGATATCTTTTAATTTACCATATTCTTCACCTGGATGTCTCTTTAACTGTTCATATCTCTTCTTGTTCCATTTGTTGGGTTGGGGGATGGTAGTCCGCCTGCAACATATAATTGTAGCCTCTTACAGTGTTGCCAACCTCGGAGAACATTTTTTTTACTGACAAAGTTCAGAACTTTTTTTTTTTTTAACTGATTTCTAACATTACTGAAATTTAAATTAAAGATGTCACACGCGCCCCATGTGCACTGGCTATCACGTGGAGCTCGAATGAGGAAGAACAATGCATAGACAGTGGTGTACACTGGACAGGTATGGTGTTAATGCACAGGCATAGGGCGGGGCGATGCATCTACAGTTGAGGGTTGCAACCGGGGGTTCCAGTCACATTTGTCTGCAACTATCTCACATCCGTACTGCTGTGCACCTAAATGAACATGTAGGCCCAAGATTTTCCAGCATGTCCGATCATTACCTGCAACCGATATCGCTCCAAAATTGGTTGAATTGTCAACTGGGCATGCTCTTGGTGGCACTGGTTGTCATCAGATTAGATAATTATCGAATCTGATGGTCGATCGACCGTCAAGTCTACAGATGTACATTCTAGAGTGAAACATGAACCGATAAACAGTAAGTGCTGTAATCTACTAGGAAAAAGAGGTTTTTTTTTTACTGACACCACAAAGTTATCACAGACTACTGGCAGCCCAGATTTGTTTACTTTTTTGTACTGCCATTAAATTTACTGACAGTTGGCAACTCTGGCCTCTGACTAAACAAAATAGCTGCATATATACCTCGGCAATACTGACTGAGATTGATCTGGACCATGCATTTTAAGCATGAGCTGTTGGTGTTTCCTCACAAGAGAAATGTCCCACTTTTGCCAGCAATGCATGCGTGCAGACTACTAAACTTAAAGAGTCACTATGGCGAAAAATTTTAAAATATGTGCAACAGACAAATAAAAAGTATGTTTTTTTCCAGAGTAAAATGAGCCATAAATTACTTTTCTCCTATGTTGCTGTCATTTACAGTAGGTAGTAGAAATCGCACAGAAGCAAGAGGTTTTGGACTAGTCCATCTCTTTATAGGGGATTCTCAGCAAGGCTTTTATTCCCTAAAAAGGATTTAAACAATGATGCTGGCCAGCTTCCCTGCTCGCTACAGGGTTTTTTTTGGCAGTTGGGACAGAGCAACTGCCATTCATTAAGTGTTTTTTCGAAAATAAATAAATCCCGAGAATCCCCTATGAAGAGATGGACTAGTCCAAAACCTTTCACTTCTGTCAGATTTCTACTACCTATTGTAAGTGACAGCAACATAGGAGAAAAGTAATTTATGGCTCATTTTACTCTGGAAAAAACATACTTCTTATTTGTCTATGTTTGCATATATTAAAAATTTTACAATTTTTCGCCATAGTGCCTCTATAAGTAAATATACCCTAAGATGCAACAAACTGTCCCACACCCAAAATCAAACCCTCTCATTTAGGTAAGTACCTCCCCCCCCCCAACCAAATGTAACCCTGTGGTGCTAAGAATTCCACCCTCCAGATCTAAATCCTCATCCCCTCCCCAAATATTGCATGACTTTCCATAGTGCTGTGCCCTAAAGCATGATAAGATCCAATACACTGTAATTACACAGCTGTAAATTTATAGGGATTAGTACACTATAACAGAAAATGTAATCCAGCACCCAACTGCTTACTTCTGAGGGTTGTGGGTCTCGCTCAGAAAGCACCTGCGTTATATATGATGGTAAACATCTTCACCTCTCATGAAAAAAGCACCTTCAAATTGACTCACAGGCTAAACTTAGAGACGTGCAGCAAGTAAATGTAGTGCAGGGCACAACAAAAAACTTACCTAGCATATGAAAAGAAGAAATACTGTGCACCTATCTCTTTAAACGTTTAGGTATTTATTCTGTTCTTCAGCCAAAGATTAACAGGATTGGCGCATGTAAAGAAATAACATCAAACCTGTACAGTGGAAGGTGATGCGGTAAACGAGGGAGTGGTGACCAGGGAAAGATTGGACGGCACTACAGCCGTTTCACGCCAATCCAGCGCTTGCTCACGTGCGTGTCCGGATTGGCGTGAAACGGCTGTAGTGCCGTCCAGTCTTCCCCTGGTCACCACTCCCTCGTTTACCGCATCACCTTCCACTGTACAGGTTTGACGTTATTTCTTTACATGCGCCAATACTGTTAATCTTTGGCTGAAGAACAGAATAAATACCTAAACGTTTAAAGAGATAGGTGCACAGTATTTCTTCTTTTCATGTGCTAAGTAAATGTATAGGGGGTGGCATGTGGGGTCCTACATTAAAGTGACTAGTGAGATGGAAGAGTCTGCCATATTTATTCCCTTTAACAATGCATATTGCACGTACTGCAGGATCCAGGCCATTGACTTACAGTAAACATTAAGCTTAACCCTCTGGGCGATACAATTATATCGCCCAGGAGGTGGCGCAGCACTATTTTTTTTTATTTTTTAAATCATGTAGCGAGCCCAGGGCTCGCTACATGATAGCCGCAGCGCAGCGGCATCCCCCCACCCACTCCGATCGCCTTCGGCGATCAGAGTAAGCAGGAAATCCCGTTCAGAACAGGATTTCCTGCTGGGCTTCCCCGGTCGCCATGGCAACGGGGCGGGATGACGTCACCGACGTCATGGACGTCGTGACGTCGGAGGGAGTCCAGATCCACCACTCAGCGCTGCCTGGCACTGATTGGCCAGGCTGCGCAAGGGGTCGGGGAGGGGGGGGACTGCACGGCGCGGCGAGCGGCGGCGATCGGAAGTTACACGCAGCTAGCAAAGTGCTAGCTGCGTGTAACAAAAAAAAATTATGCAAATCGGCCCACCAGGGCCTGAGAAATCCTCCTGCGCGATATACCCTGAGCTCAGCTCGGGATTATCGCTCAGGAGGTTAAAGAACAAGCGACACCCATGCCAACCTAGAAATAAAAAACACATATATAAGTAGATAAATACTACTTCTACTTACATAACAGATGTATTGTGCTATCCACGTAATTATTCCTGTGAATTTTATAAAGGAAAAGCAGAAAATCCTATTCTAGGCAGTGGCCATCTTGCCAAGCTAATGCTGACATCCTATCCTCCCTGACTCTTGTTTACCCCCCCCCTCCCTTCTCTTGCTCATTGTGTATTCATTAGCTGCCCTCCTCCCAGAGTCTTCAGGCACTCCCACTGAAGTGTATACTCACAACTGCACTGTCATTTTTTTATTTACACATCCAATCACTGAGTCACCTCAGCCTTGCTTGTAAACACAAGTAATCAGAGGGTGTTTCTGATAAGCAGCTAGGAAGGGAAATAAATGGAAGAGGAATATATTATAGATAAAAAGAACTCCCAGCATTCAACTCTTTATCACTTAATACACTCAGACCAGTTGCTGTTGAAATTCGATTTTTATGGTGACAATACCGCTTTAAACTGGAAGCAGAACTGTAGAACTCCATTATTTAGTTGGAATATACAGTGGGATGCAAAAGTTTATGCAACGTTGTTAATCGTCATGATTTTCCTGTATAAATCGTTGGTTGTTACGATAAAAAATGTCAGTTAAATATATCATGTAGGTAGGAGACACACACAGTGATATTTGAGAAGTGAAATGAAGTTTATTGAAATTACAGAGTGTGCAATAATTGTTTAAATAAAATTAGGCGGGTGCAAAAATGTGGACACTGTTGTCATTTTATTGTTTCCAAAACCTTTAGAACTAATTATTGGAACTCAGTGACCCCTGACCTACATACACAGGTGAATCCAATTATAAGAAAGAGTATTTAAGGGGGTCAATTGTAAGTTTCCCTTCTCTGAAGAGTAGCAACATGGGGGTCTCAAAACAACTCTCAAATGACCTAAAGACAAAGATTATTCACCATCATGGTTTAGGGGAAGGATACAGAAAGCTGTCTCAGATTTCACCTTAACAACGTTGTCCAAACTTTTGCATCCCACTGTATAGTGTTTTGTTTTTGTTTTTTTTATTAATATAATGATTTGTACTAAATTACTATTTATTTTCAAGTATTTCCTTCTCCCCAGAAAAATACTATATAACACAAATTAAAATGTAAACTGTTAGAGCGCCACCTGCTGGCATAACTGGTAAGTGTTGTAAGTGTGAAGGCTCATTGCCACTGAGAGCTTTTTTGAGCGCTTTTTGATTTTAAAAGCTCCTGCTAATGTTATCCTATGTATGTGTTCACACTGGAGCGATGTGATTTTGTACAAATCCCCCACTGCATTGCATTAGCAAGAGCTTTTAAAATCTCTAGCATTTAACACGCTATTGTAGTGTGAACAGGCCCTAAGAAAAGTCTTGTTTTGTTGCTGTGCAGTAAAGAGACGATATCTACACAGAGAATAGTTTTATTGCAAACTTAAATTAACTGAACAGCATGGTGGTGTAGCGAATAGCATTCTTGCGTTTCAGTGCTGGGTCCCCGGTTCAATTCAGGGCCAGGACACTATTTGCATGGGGTCTGCATGTTCTCAGGGCCGGATTTGTACATTTTACCGCCCAAGGCCAACTATTCCGTCTGTATGTTTTCTCTGTGTGCCCCAATGAGAATTCTACTTACTTTCCATCATTGGATGTCACAGACAATAACTATTTTAGTAATACGTGTATAGATTATTAGTTATGTTTTCCTTAAGAACTTTTATGTTATTTTTGCCATCTTGTTAATGATGTACCCATTGTGTCACCATGAAAGTTAGGCTGATGTGTACCTGCAGGATAAAGCTTACAGGTCTTGCAGGGATGACACAAATACAGGACACAGAGTATGAAGGGTTAAAGCTGTCCTTGTAGATAGTGATGGCTGCACAGAACAGCTTTACTGCCCCTCACTGAGCCGCCCCTACATTTCTGGTGCCCTAGGCCATGGCCTATGTAGCCTTGCCAGAAATCCGGCCCTGCATGTTCTCCCCCTGTTTGCACGGGTTTCCCCCATGTAATCTAGTTTCCCCACACAAACCTAACACCTACAGTTAAGTTTAAGTGATTTCCCCCAAAGTTGGCCTTACACTGTGACATGAAACTATTGTAAGGATTGGATTGTAAACCCCCCTCAGATTGAAAGCAAGTGACAATACTATATATTATGTAAAGCACTACAGAAGATTTCAGCACTATATTGCTGTAATACTAAATCTATATACAATTGATCTACGTCATAAACCAGGTGGAACACCAAAACTGAAATTAATGTTAGTAATTTTTTATGTTTCTCCTGTAAAAATGTGTGTGTTTTTAGTGATAAATAAAATAAATTATAAAGTGAACATAAAAAATCCAAGCTAGATCATCCAGTAATCTCCAGCCAGCAGCCTGCTTGCTGTGCACATTACATAACTCATCTAACAATGTCATTAAAGGATGGCTGGACTCACTGGGGTACTAGAGTAACTGCTGAGTTTCCTATATATTAGATAGCTTTCCTTCTGATTGATGCTGTGTTCTTCACTAAATGTACTGTGGAATGATGGCAGCTTTGCACTTAGGCTCTGCTGTTACATACAAGAGGGATTGGGGAAGCAACTGCCTCCAGACCCCTTTTAGGTTCTAATGGGGGTGTGGCCAAACAGCAAACAAAATTGACCCTTTGTACACTCACATGCAAACACTCACTGCAAAACATCCATCCAGGAACCACTGCTATCCATTAGGCTCATATTAAAGTTAAAAGCAGAGAAGTCTTAGTTGGCACAAAATGCATTATTTTGCTGATAGTTCTTAACCTAGTTTAGGCATTAGAACTGTTAAAGCAAACTTGAAGCTGAAAAAAACTTATGGTGAATTGTATGTGTAGTACAGATAATTCATAGAACATTTATAGCAAAGAAAAGTCTCACTTTTATTTTCCATTATAGAGATTTTTTTTTTTTTATAACGTCATCATTCTGTCATATTTGTAATTTAGAAACCACACTCTGTATTTTAAGCTATAAAATAAAGAAATAATGACCCATTTGAACTTTCCTGCAGTAAAACTTTATCTCAAGCCATCTCTCACTGTTTTTTGGCTGTTTAAGAGCTTCAGAAAACAGGACTGTATTGGACAAAGTTGGATTGAAGAGCTCAGAGAAGCTGTCTTGAATAGATAACTGAAGGGTTTTTTTTTTGTTAACTCTTCTTCCTGTATTGGAAAATGAGACTATTTTCTTTGCTTCTAACGTTCTATTTTTTAGCTGTACTACACATACAATTCATTGTCACATAAGTTTACTTTCACTTCAGGTTTGCTTCAAGGCCTTTTTAATTGAACTAGGGAGAGTGTATTCTGACAAGATGCCCTCAGTTGTCTGTAATACCTGTTGTACCAAATTGCGGTTATTTGGCTACAATACTTCTGTGTAGTGGTTGTACCATCTAAACTGTGTCTATTTGCCCACAATACTTCTCTATTAGAATTTTGCGGCAGGGACAATGGTTAGTGGCGCTGTTAGTGTTAGGTTGGGGAATTTGATGTTCAGGACAGATGCAGGGAAGGTTAGTGTGAAAAAAGTAACATAGGTGATCGATAGAATATCAGTGGTGCTACCAATATTCTACTGTTACAGGTGATAGTATATTGGTGAAATAATGGATAATATACTGTCAACAATATGTCACGCCCATTTTTCCTTTCGGCACTTCTAAGTGTACGCGGCGGGGGGTGTATGAGAAAAAAGTGCTAGCAATGGACCAGTTTTCTCTCCATGCTTGTAGAATGATTGTTTTTCATAAAACCTTTTAGATCAAGCTTTTTCCAGCACAAACTACAAACTTCATATGTTGTCTTGAGATTCAGGTAGTTGGTTTAGCAAGTCATTAGTGGGGGTGCTGGGTATTGTCTCTCCATTGTGAGCATTTGGGATGCTAGTTCACATATTGCCTATGTGCAAATTGAATGCAATTTTAATGCAGCTTGGATCTAGCCAGACAGGAAATGCATTTCCTGATTTCCTGCAGCTCCCAAACAGGCAAACAGTTATGCAGGCAGAAATCTCCCACGATAGACTTTCAGTGAAAAAGCAGAGTTGGGTCAGATTTAACAAGTATTCCAGGCAGGTCTCCATAACTTCTGCAGCATAATGGTGTATTATAAACTAAAAAACCTTCAAGTTTCCCACTAAAAAAACTTTTTCTACCAACCCATTTATCCTACCGGTTGCAGAAATGATGAAAAAGTGTAACATTTCTGCTGCCCCATCAGGGAACTCCTCAGACAGACAGCAGCACCACCATACTCCAGAAAGGGATATTCAGGTGACTTGTGCCAACACTATATGGTATACATAGGCCATAAATGGCTTTGTATCATAATGTACCAGAATGTGTTTTTCATCAGTCCATGGTAAAGTTGGTGTGAATGAGCACCCTATGAAAGGGCGCACTGCATTATGGCTGTATTCAGAAATGCTCTTAGTTTTAGAACACATGAGTCAGTATGAACAATAATTATAAGGTTAACATTTCTATGGCGCTTTTTTCCTGTCAAAGTGCTTGAGAGTTGCAGCCACCAGGGGTGCACTCAGTAGGCCACCCTGGAGCTAGTGGCATAGCAATAGGGAATGCAGAGTTGGCGACCACATTGGGGCACTCCTTCAACCCCATTATTGGCTCTTCAATGGTGCTGTAATGATCTCCTACATGGGTTTTGAATAGTGATCATCATTTACAATCTGCTCCTCTCCTCTGGTTACACCTCCAATACCGTGGATGTCCTTGGCAGGTTTTGTTGCATCATATTAATAGTTATATACAGAATGCTTGGCGGCCCAATGTAAAACTTGCACTGGAGTCCGAAGCTCCTTATCAACACCACTGCCTGGAGCATAAGGGAGTCTTGCCCAAGGACTCCTTGCTGAATAGGTTACTGGCTGCAGGCAGGAATCGAACCCTGGTCTCTTGTGTCAAAGGTGGTGTCTTTAACCAGCCCACTATCCAGCCACCCTCAACAAGCCTTAATATGCTGTACCTCTTTGGATCTAAAAATGGAAACATTAGTCTTCTAAAATTGCATTTTCTTGTAATGTGCAGCATTCTGAGGATCGTGAATTTATGTTCTTTGTGTCTACTTTGTAGCAGTGCTGTGTTAGTTTAAATCTCCCCCACTGACTGGGAAAGTGCAGCACAGTATGGGGGCAGCCTCGTTGCTATGGATGTAAGAAGGGGAGAGAGAAAGGAACAACTCCACTCAGCATGCTGGTGTAGATGCTCGGAAGAAGAAAGAGATTACTGCCTGAAGCTATTAGAGCAAACTCAGGAACGGGTACTGTGTGACAGAGGGGTTTCCATCTCCACAATGACCTGCATTTCCTGCTCTATACAAGCTTTCCAGCAACTTTTCATAGAGGGGTTGTTTGTTTCTTGCTTTTTTGTTTATTAAGCCAGGATATGAAGTATTTGTGTTTCCCCAGAATACGAAGCTGGTTTCTTCTGTTAGCAGCACAATTACAACCTGAGCACACAGTAGAACTGGGCTATAAGCAAAGAAATGTATGGCTGCAAGTACAGGAACTTATAGATAAAAGAAAAGCTTTATCAAAGGAAGCTAGCAAAGCAAAGGCTGTACATAACATCACTTATTTGCAGCCTCCCTGCTCTCACGCATGTAGTATTCATGGCCTCTGGCGGGCCCACACCCATGCACTGGCCTCTGGCGGGCCCACACCCATGCACTGGCCTCTGGCGGGCCCACACCCATGCACTGGCCTCTGGCGGGCCCACACCCATGCACTGGCCTCTGGCGGGCCCACACCCATGCACTGGCCTCTGGCGGGCCCACACCCATGCACTGGCCTCTGGCGGGCCCACACCCATGCACTGGCCTCTGGCGGGCCCACACCCATGCACTGGCCTCTGGCGGGCCCACACCCATGCACTGGCCTCTGGCGGGCCCACACCCATGCACTGGCCTCTGTCAGGCCCACACCAATGCACTGGCCTCTGTCGGGCCCACACCAATGCACTGGCCTCTGGCGGGCCCACACCCATGCACTGGCCTCTGGCGGGCCCACACCCATGCACTGGCCTCTGGCGGGCCCACACCCATGCACTGGCCTCTGGCGGGCCCACACCCATGCACTGGCCTCTGGCGGGCCCACACCCATGCACTGGCCTCTGGCGGGCCCACACCCATGCACTGGCCTCTGGCGGGCCCACACCCATGCACTGGCCTCTGGCGGGCCCACACCCATGCACTGGCCTCTGGCGGGCCCACACCCATGCACTGGCCTCTGGCGGGCCCACACCCAAGCACTGGCCTCTGGCGGGCCCACACTCATGCACTGGCCACGGCTTTGCATGTGCACTGTGGTAGAGTTCAGGTCGCTGTTCTTTTGGGTGCACTATGGTAGATATAAAAAATATGTGTGGATATCCTGCGCCTATGAACAATTGCAGCAGCTAAGTGAACCAGGTAAATCTCCAATACCTAAATCTTGTAAAATTGGCAATATAAGGTCCACAGCGCTAAGTGTAAAAATTGAACACCTTTATTGATACAAGTTAATGTTGGCATTGATCTTAAGCTAACTTATAGCACCTTCCCCTTTAAACACTCCTGTCATACACAAACACTTCACACAATATCACTGCAGTGAGCATTCGCACAAAAATGTAAAAAAAGGGATCCCAGTAAATGTAGCCTTGATCTTTTACTGGGATCCCTTTTTTTACATTTTTGTGAGAATGCTCACTGCAGTGATATTGTGTGAAGTGTTTGTGTATGACAGGAGTGTTTAAAGGGGGAGGTGCTATAAGTTAGCTTAAGATCAATGCCAACATTAACTTGTATCAATAAAGGTGTTCAATTTTTACACTTAGCGCTGTGGACCTTATATTGACAATTTTGCATTATGGTAGAGTTCAGGTCACTATCCTTTTGGGTGCACTATGGTACAGTTTGGGTTACTGTCCTGTGGGTACACTATGATAGAGTTCAGGTTATTTGTACTGTAGTAGAGATCAGGTCCTGGCACCTTATGTGCATTTAACTATATGAGGTAAAGTCGGTGACTAAGTTCGTAAATTGAAATGTCTGCCTGCCAAAGCCCTTGCTTGACTTTGGCCTGTCTCTGATTTTGTCTGCTTTTTGATTGTGGTCTGACATCCTAGCTACAGGATCTCATAGTAATGAGTCTTGGAAGGCTTAATGATGAATGCCTGGACTACCCCTTGTCAAATCTTTAACTGGCTACATTGATTTGTCACAGTCTGCACCATTATAAGGGCTTGTTTACACCTAGAGCGTTTTTGCCTTTTTTTTTCAAGCATCGGTGATTTTGAATATTGCCCTAAAAAGCTTGTGCAATGATTCCATATGAGAGTGTTCTCATCTGAGAATTTCAGATCCGCTCAGCAAAGCGCTGCCTGTACCATTTTCTGAGCGTTTTTGTTCAATAGAAGGTTTAGGGAAATTGGAAAGCACTTGAAAAATCACTGTATACAGCGATTTCCCCAGCGCTTTGATGAATAAATACATTGTATTTTATTCATTTCTGGGTCGAAGAGTTCACTTCCTGACTTGCATCAGGAAGTGATAAAAGCCAAATCGCTCTGCAAAAGCGCTTAGAAAATCGCTTAAACCGCAGCGCGCCCCCGAACGCCGAAAGGGGGGAAAAAATTGCTCACAAATGTGAACAAAGCTCAAGTGAAAGTTTTATAGTATCTCCTATGTGACTTGCAGCTTCAATGCTGAAAGTGTGACTGAACCATTTAAATGGAGCTCCGCTCATCCCAGCTAAAGGCCCATATGCAATTCCACTTTTCTCCTGAGTTTTCTCCTAGGAGATAATTTTTCATCTTCTATTTAAAATCCTTTTCCAGCACTTTTCAACTGAAAAAGTACTGAAAAGTAAGTGCAAAAGTACTATCAAAATTATTTTGAGTATTTTCTTGCTGGTTGCTTAGCAGGCATTTTATTGACAAATTTAAAAATATCACCTAGGAGAAAACTCAGGTGAAAAAGTGAATTGCATATGGCCCAAAGTGTCTAAATTTATCTCATTGGATATACTTTTTTGTGTTTGGAATACAGTATATAGTGCTTGGTAACTCTTGGGGAGAAAAATGTAATACTTCACTATAAATATCAGAGAGAGCTTGGGGCCCCGCGGCCCCCCGGTTGTATGGGGGCACAGGGAGGCCTCCCCGTGGCGCTCCTGGATATTGCTAATGCAGCATGAACTAATTCCCGCAGGGCAACCGCTTTGTGGTATTGTTTTTTGACCCTGCATTATTTGGCATGTGAAAGCAAATGCATATTTGCATGAGCAATGCTTCATGATAAGCCAATTAGGCCAAATTTGCAAAGCCAGATTTGTTAGGGTTAAACTTGATGTTTGATGCACGCATACATTTCTTGTAGTAAGTGTATAAATATATATCACTAGCTGAAGACTTGGCGTTGCCCGGGTATGTATGTGGTGGTTGTTGGGTCCAACTTCTTTTTCTAACCTTAACACACAGTAACTCCGTGACCAGGTTTGTGAGCTTTTGGGGTCCTTGGCATCAATGTGAGAATGAAAGCAGTTTAAATATTCCCATTGAAATCAAGCAAACAATTTGATTGGCTGTTTGTCCCTGTAACAGTTTCCCGTTTTGTTTTTATTGGTCCCACCCACTTTTCCTATCCTTGACTCATAGTCACTCAATGACGAAGTTTGTGAGCTTTGGGGTCCTTTGCATCAATAATGTGATAATGGAAGCAGTTTATCACTCAAATGATTTGCTGTTTGTGGCTTTGCCCTCCTTAGTGAATTTGGACCCCAGTCACCCAATGACCGACTGTAGCAGGTTTGAGGCCTCTGCCATTAGCAGTGTAAGAATGGCAGTAATTGAAATATTCCCCTTCAAAACAAATAAGTGAATTTTGATTGGCTGTTGTATGCTCCACCCACTTTCCTGAATATTAATCCCAGTCGCTCAGTGAGCAAGTGTGCCAAGTTTGACAGCCCTGCCATTACTAGTGAATGGCTACAGATTACATTTTGCCATGTAATTTAACTGTTTTATGCTCCACCCACTTTCCCTGAGTTTTTCACTTCAGTCACCAAGTGACCAGTTGTGCCAAGTTTGGGGACACTGGCTTTATTACTGTAAGAATTGCAGCCTTTAAAATGTTTCCCTTTGGAGTGAATGTGTGAAATCTGATTGACTGTTTGTGGTTGCAGGTGTGCAGAGGGCGGGAGGGGGTGGGGGGTGGTGTGAGACCCCCAGAACATACCATCCCAGGTAGCTGTGGCGTAGTAATAGTAGTTGCAGAGGTTGCGACTGCATCAGGGTCCCTGGGCCAGAGGGGCCCCAAGAGGGCCCACCCTCAACCACAGTATTAGCTCTTTATGGGTTCTGTGCTGATAATATTCACTTCTATAAGTGTTTTGAATATTAGTGATCAGTAATACACTTTTTCCCATCCCTTTCTTGCACCTCTGACACTGTGGTTGTCTTTTATTGGTTTTGGTGTGTCGTATCAATTGTTATGTATGTTTTTAGGGGGCCCCAATGTAAAACTTGCACTGGGGCCCACAGCTTCTTCGCTTCGCCACTGCGCCAGGTAGTAAGTAATCTGTATACTAAGTTTCATTAAAATTGGTCAAGACATTTTCGAGTGACGCACGCACAGCACACAATTTTATATAGAGAGATTTGAGTTGATGGATTTGATATCAAAATCCAGTAAGGCTATGTTAGGTCTCAGGCCTGGAATGCACAAGCAAGGTTAATCACTTAAAGAGCCTATTCAGTCATAAATAATTACACATTCTATAGTTGGAACTACCTGCAAGGTCTCTCTTTTTTCCAGCTCAATCCTCAAGCCTCGTGTCTGCTGACTTCTGGTGTGTAGCCCCGCTCCCTTGCAAAAAAGAGTACCATGGTACTCCTCTATCCAAGATAAAGTGCAACAGAAACGTCCCATCCCTTTCCTGAAAGAGGGCGGGGTTACGTGTCGGAAGCCAGCGAATACCGGCTCAGGGAGTGAGTTGGAAGAAACAGGTCTATGGAATGTATAATTATGACTGAATAGTCTCTTTAAGACAAAAAGCATTAACTCTTTTTATTGTCAAAGGTCCAACTTAAAATCTGTGTAACGCATAAGAAGAAAATGCCTGCAAGGAGTGAAATATTTTTTTTTTCATGCTATTAATCTCCTTCATTTAGCCCAGGTCTTATGCACCCATCCACACTGTCTACTTATAGGAATAATCTCGCTTTGTGCCCCGGTACAGGGTAGCCTATAGCCGTACCACCAGTGTGGCATTATTGAAACGTTGCAATGTTTCATCATTCTTTTGAACAAAAATAAAATTATACTTTTTTTTCTTTTTTTGACTCCCCACAGGCCAACTTAAAGGATATGTCCAAGCAAAAAAAAATGTACTTACCTGGGGCTTCCTCCAGCCCGTGGCAGCCGTCCTGTGCCCTTGCCGCAACTCCGATGGCTCCCGGTCTCTTCCGCTGCACTTGTGATCCGTTTAGAGGATCTTGCAGAATGGACAGTAGAGAATGGATCCGTAGGTTGACATTGGATCCATTCGCATTTGTTCCCTTTTTATCCGGGAATAGGCAGTTTTTTAGCGCTAATGTGAACCGGCCTAACAGGACCAATATGGAAGTACAGAGGACCTGGATCTATATAGAGGCAGGCGGCCACAGTGTACAACTATATCCATGGCTGCAGAAGGAGAAGAGGAGCCAGTCTATCAGTAAGAGCACAGCGGCAGGATCAGGTGCGATCAGAGTATACTAAAGTGTAGTGTAGTGTAGCTTAGTTAGTGTGGCAGCAGGGGGTAGTGTAGTGTAGCCAAGGACTGGCTTTTGAGTACTCAAGTACTGGAATTCGTAATTCTAATGAAGATTAATTAATGCACCTGTGACTGAGGGATGGGGGGTTAGCTTACCCAGAAGCCCGTGGAACCTATATGTGTCACCGATGTAATACGCGACCTATGGAGCGTGTTCCATCACTCAGTACCGCACTTCGCACTTCCGCTGGAAGGAAGACGTGAACGTGCAGTAGTGAGTGGTGGAATGCGTCCCATAGGTCACAGATTACAGCACATAGGATCCCCGTACTTCTGGATAAGTTAACCCCCCCATCCTGCGTTCAATTAATCTTCATTAGAATTTCGAATTCGAGTACTTCAGTACTCAAAAGCCCATCCCTGAGTGTAGCTTAGCTGGTGGGGCAGCAGGGGTTAGTGTAGTGTAGTGCAGTGTAACTAGTGTTAGTGTAGTGTAGCTTAGAGACAGATTGGAGGGGGGTCTATAAGATGCCCCTTCACTATAGACTTTCCAGGTTTAGTATTTTTTTTTTCTGATTTTTGCCCTCTAAATTTTGGTGTGTTTTATAGTCTGGAGTGATTTCTATTCTGAAAAATATGGTGTTCAGGTTTCTAGAATTATCTTATTTCCATATTCTCTTGATAAAATATGTATCTTAAGACATTCATCCTATAGAAGAACAGTTCATATCTACCATTAAACATACAGAATAGAGATCGGGACCCTGAAATTAAACCTAGCTTAACCCTTTAAATGTATTTATTAATATTGTATCCCAGATCTCCTCTTCTTTCTAATAAATAATTTAGTTCAAAGAAGCTCATTGATTTTTGTCATTATTCATTATGATCCAATCAAAAGTCAGCACCCTGCGTGGTGCCATACACAAAATAATTTATTAGCGTCCCTCGTTACAATTAAAAGAAGGGAAGATGAGCCTCGGTGCCTGTGGAGTAATCCACGCATGATCCCTGTGTGATTAGTAGAATGGAAATGCTGCATGTCATTTGATTTTGCAGCATTTGGATGTGTTTAGCTGAAACGGCTCATCCATCTGTTCCCCACGCCTGTCTGCTATGAGGGATGGAAGGCACCAGGAGGCAATTGATCAAAATGTATCTGCAGAAATCCTGCCTATGGTTTGATAAACTGAGCAAATTGACCCCTCTCCTGCCTCACATAAATGTGACCTCATGAAATATAGCTGACTGCTTCCAATTTCTTTAGCAATTTATTACTCAAAAATGGCCAAACTCTGTAGTTCGATAAGAGCTGTACTAAGTCTAACTCTTATAGGAAGAAGGTCAGTATTGTTCACTTTTAGCTTCGGATAAGGTGGTGAAAGGTGAGAACCATTGTCGGGTAGTTATTTTATGTCTGTCGTAGAGATTTGCTTTTATGTCCTGCTTCCGACACCTGTCACTAAGCAAGAAGTCTGAGAAAATCTCCCATACAGCAAAAATGTGTCCCCATTGGTAAGATATCTCCTCGTTTCCTGCCCTGGCAATACATTTCTCTGTGACAGAAAATAACTCCAATAGGGAAGAGGTAGAAAAAGATTCCTGAAGCTCTAACCCATCCCTACAAATAGATAAATGTGGATTTTAAACACCAGTTCATTTTTTTTAAATACTGAACAGTGAGGAAAGGGGCTGAACACTATTGGGGAAGGTTATCATATGCTGACACCATTATACCAAATATTTATCCATCATTTCCTCTCCCTGAGACCACCTTGGAACTTTGTGTCGTTTACAGCATATGACAATTTGTAGTCTTGGGAGCAGGAAATGAGGGATAGCAATAAAAACTAGTAAGAGATTCTAACCTTTCCCCACTAGGAAAAAATGCTTTTTTTGCTTTCTTTGGCAGCCGAAGATTCTGACCCCTTACCACACTACCCGTTTTTTTCCCCTCAAATTTGGTTTTAAAGCTGAACTCAATGAAATGTAAGTCAAGTCATGCCTTCTGATATTGCCTGTCTTTCCATGCCGTCACTTTTTGTTTGTTTGTTCGTGGACCCTTTAGGGGCAGCCATTGGCTTTCCTAGTCTATGGCACCTCCCTTCGAGTTTGTCCTTCAGGTTTGTTAGTTTCAACTTTGTCTCCTAATTGGATCCTATGCACAGTGAAGAAAGCGTGGTTCTATACCTACCATAATATTTTTAGAGCATGTTTAGATGCTACATTATCAATTCAAATTTTGTTCTATTTATGCTTCATGACTTATACTGCGGTGTTTGGTAGCATATAAATCATACAAAATAGTCATTATACAGTATGGCTTGACGTTGGGAAAAGAGGAGTTTAGATCCCCAAAAGACTTGAGCACTCACTACGTAGGTGTGTGTATGTTCAATTTCCATATCTTCTTTGGCTAGTAATTCTTCAGCTTTTCATATTGCTTCGTCCTGATGTTGCCAACGACTTTGTACTTATACATCCCATCATTGGTCACTGGCGCATTCAGCCGGGGGTTACTGATGTCTGGAATACCCCCTTGAGACTCCTGTACCTTTAAAAAAAAATTCCCTGAAATCACTGAAGCAGGCAAGCTGGTAAATATACAGAGGCTTGCCTCCTGCGGGGTCTGTGGGAAAAACTCAGCTCTCTCAACATTGTAAAGACTGCATGTGGACAGCTGCATAAGGTATTTCACAGGTTGAAAAGTTTTTGACAGTCTCTAAACTTAAGGAGGGCTGCCTGCAGCTTGTGTGAGAGGCTGGCAGGGACAGGAGACACATTACAGGAAAGTAGCCTCTGTGTGATGTGGGACTGCAATACAGATACGCTCTCTGCTCTATCTCAGTCTCTCCACTCCTCTCTCCCTCATTCACTCTTGTTTTCCCCCTTCCCCTAGTGCTGGCTGGATGTGTCCGTGCTGCCATGAATTGCACCTTTGTGACAAAAAGTGTGTCTTCTGATATGAACATTACATGTGGAGATATGTTTGCTTTCTATGCTGTGTTGTAAAGTTAGGTGTTAACCTTCTGCCGACCGCGTCACGCCGATGGGCGTGGCAGCCCCAGGACCGCCTAACGCCGATCGGCGTAAAGTCCTGGGGCTCTGTTTTGCAGGAGATCTCGCGCAGGATGCGCGCGCATCTCCTGCTTGGGGGGCGGAGCTCCACCCCCTCTTCAGTCTCCAAGCGGCGATTGCCGCTCGGGAGACTGTTAGACGGCGATCACGCCATCTATTTACTCTGTGCAGCACTGCGATCAGCAGCAGCGCTGCACTGGGAACAAGAGAGCGATCGGCTCTCATAGGCAGAAGCCTATGACAGCCGATCGCCATAATTGGCTGGCTGTAGGGAGGGAGGGAGGGAGAGAGGGATGAAAATTAAAGAAACAGTTTTTTTAAAATAATAGCAATAACAATAATATTTATTTAAAAATAAATAAACATGGGGGGAGCGATCAGACCCCACCAACAGAGAGCTCTGTTGGTGGTGAGAAAAGGGGGGGGGGGGGGGGAATCACTTGTGTGCTGTGTTGTGCGGATCTGCAGCTTAGTCTTGAAGCTGCAGTGGCACATATTACTAAAAATGGCCTGGTCACTAGGGGGGTTGAGCACTGCAGTCCTCAAGTGGTTAAAATGCCCAGCACACCTGCAGTCCTCAAGTGGTTAAAATGCCCAGCACACCTGCAAGGGTTTGTTTGTCTATTCATTGCTGAAGATACTATTTAGATGACAGTTGGTATTGGTATTGCTTTAGGGCTCATTCACACTATGTGCAGTGAGTCATAACAGACAACACCACACATAATGCCTGCAATGCAGGTAGCATGAAATTCTATAGACTTGTATGTTACCATTCACACTACAGTTTGCGTTCCCATGTGCTGCGCTGTAACTTAGCCAGGAACATCATCGCACACGACGTATGCATTGTCATGCATTTTTTTTTTAATAGAATAGAAGCTGCCGACTTATGTGATTTAGCACATTGCAATACATGTATGAAATTGCGTTCGTGCATGTGTTTCCTAGTGTGGATGAGCCCTTTGTAAAAGGAACAGCTTGTAACCAGTTTTTACAAAACTTTTAAAGTGATACAGAGGAACAGGCCTTTTTGTGCCAAATTCTTTTGTCCCTTTTCAAGCCTTGGGACTGATGTACTGATCTATATACTGACAATATATGTACCCTTCTACTGGAATTGGTTTGTGAGACTTGAAATTTGTTTCTATCCTCTGAATTGATATGTAGCTTATTTACAGATGCTAATGTTATTATTATTTTGTATTTATTTAGCGCCGACATCTTCTGTAGATGCATATATCCCTGCATCATATGGCTATCACTTGCGCTATGTGACACTATGTGGCATATTCCACTGAATTGTCTAAACTAAGTCTATCTCCCGATCCTCTGTTGGGGAGTTGTTCCAGCGCTGTCCCCCGGTCAAATTTGCTGCTCCCAGAAGCCTCAGAAACATTTGTGTCCTTGAGTACTTCGAAAGAAAGGCAGTTCCATAATACGCCAGTACACTTTTGTGCATGGGCAGTATGGAGCCACCTGTCTTCGGAAGCACTTGGGGATAAGTGCCTCTGGACCTTTCAGGAATCCCCCCCCCCCCCCTTAAACATCCTGTGTTTGCCCCTGGTGTTGTCTTCTGGTCCTTGTCTACAACCATGATTGGCCAGCACCTGTCTGTTCATCTAGAAATGGTAGTCCCACTGGACTTCAGCCTTGTTACTTTTGATGATCTTCCGTGGATGCCATTTTGTCTGTGATTCTGTACTATGAACGTTAAGTCTGCAATGCCATTTATGGTGATTTGGTAATTACCTGGTTAGAGTTGCTATTCACTGGACATATGGATAAGGGTTGTCGAATTCCCCTACTGGCATACTCACAGGTTTACCAGTTATATGATTAATGGTGCTCCACGGAAACTTAGAAGGTAAACCAACACCTGCCTTCTCTTTTAAACAGTTTTTAATTGTTCTATAGTGTTTAGCCACCTCCAGCTAGTAGTTCCACACTTATTTGTAGACTGTTTGCATCTGCAGATGTTCTTGCACATGATGCCAGCTATTTTGTTGTGCTGTTCAGTATATGCTGTAAATGTTGAAATTAACAAGACATTTTAGCGTGGAGTGATATGGGGACTTCACAGACACTATTCTCCCTCCTCTTGTGATCTGCAAAGGATTCTGGGTTCCAGGAACTTGGCTATATTTATTCTATAGAGTACCATTGATGCATGTGTAGTTTTCCTTCAAACAACCTTTACATTTATATTGTGTTACTATCAAAACAAAGTAGAATAACGGTTTAATAATTAAACACATGTATAGCAGATAAATATTTCACATTATCCACCTTCCTCTGGATCAACAGGGATATGTGAGGGAGCAGGCTCGTGTTGTACTTTGTTCTCTGGTTGAACTCGATGGATGTATGTCTTTTTTCAACTCAAATAACTATGTAACTATGTAACATTTTACTGGAGATTTTTTTGAGCATTCACAGAATTTTCAGGTATTGTGTTCTCTGGCATGAACACTGGGCCAGGGGCGTAGCAATAGGGGGTGCAGAGGTAGCGACCGCATCGGGGCCCTTGGGTCAGAGGGGCCCCGAAGGGCCCTTCCTCAACTACAGTTTTAGCTCTCTATTGGTCCTATGCTCAAAATAATCACTTCTATAGATACTTTGAATAGCAGTGATCATTAACAAGCTGTTCCCCATCTCCTTCTTGCACCTCTGACTCTGTAGTTGCCATTAGCAGGTTTTGGTGCGCCGTATCAATTGTTACGTATAGTGTGCTTGGGGGGCCCCATTGTAAAACTTTCACCGGGGCCCACAGCTCCTTAGCTACGCCACTGCACTGGGCTGCACTGTATCTCCTAACACTACCTGCCATTTATTAAAAAATGCCTCCAGGCCGAGCAAGCTAATTTCAGCCCGTACTTGGCTGCACACACCTACAAACACTTGCTTTAAGTTGGACATTGCTAATCCTTCATTTGTTTCTTTAGTCTTAGTCAGCTTTTGTTGGCACAAAATGTTGTCAAATAATTACATAGTGATTTAAACCCACTTGGGTTTGATGTATGTCCAAACAAACCATTCCATTACATTATTAAATATACAGGGAATAACTGACTCTGAAAATAGAATATTACAAAGTTAGAATAGCTTCATGATAAATATATACAGTATAAATGTACTATTTAAAGTGACCAATTCCTCAAGTTATCAGAGATAAAAGCCCTTCATTTCACTATTTTTCCTATGTTTTCTCCTAGGTGATAATTTTACACCTTATCAAGAACATGCTTTTTAAGCCACCGACAGCTAGCAATAAAATACTCCATCTTTTTGACAGTACTTTTCACCTACTTTTTGGTTCTTTTTTTCAATTGCAGAGTGCTGGAAAGCCATTTTAATTGTAATTCAAATCATAGGCTTTCCCCTAGGAGAAAACCTACGATAAAAGAGAATTTAATAAGGGCCAAAGGGGTTGATTGACAAAAGAACGGTAACCTTGCCCGGCCACCGGGTGCAACGTTACTGACCTGTACTCCAAAATAGTAATGCTCATTGTGCAGATAGCATAGCAAGGTGTGTATACATGCAGCTAGTGCTATGCTACTTCCTAACGCGTGGTACACTGTTTACATGCCTTGCTATGGTAACTCTACTATTGTGCTATTAGTGCAATGAGCATTACTATTTAAGTGAACCTGAGATGGTTCACTAGTGCTAATTTATACTTACCTGGGGCTTCTTCCAGCCTCATGAGCATTGTGGCCTCCCTCGCCATCATCCTCAGCCCCTCCGTTAAGCCACTATGACTCCTGGTAATCCGGGCAGTCGTGGCCTTCTGCGCATGCACAGTGCAGCCACGCGGGTACCCCTGTTTGCGCTCCCATCCTCTGGAAGGCTCCCGAGATGGAAGCGTGGCGGGAACACGCAACCAAGCCACGCATTCACATGAGACTTCGACTGGTAGCTACTGACTGGATTACCGGCAGTCGTATCACCAGAGCGGATGGGACAAGAAAGCCACGGCATTCACAGGGCTGGAGGAAGCCACAGGTAAGTATCGGTGTCAGTGTACCATCTCTGGTACACTTTAGTACAGGCCGGTAACATTGCTGCCTGGTTGAATTCTTTTTATAACCACACTAAATTTATAAAAACAGGAGAAAATTTAGTAGAGAACTAGTCATATATTCAGCTTGTTCTGCACTGTAGGTGTAAGTCAGCACTGACTGGTTGACCGAATAAATTCTCTTTTATCTTTGGTCCGCTTCAAATCATTTGCCATCATCACACACAACAGAGTATCATTTTATTTATTTATTTTTTTATACACCACTTATGTGTGAAATCTCCATTTTGTATGTTTGCAATACCTTACCTGCCACAACGTGTTAGTTGAGGTATAATCTGACGTAGCGCATTGATGGCTTTTAATTAACCTGCAAATACTGTTAAGAAAACGCCTAATTAAAAACAAACAACATAAACCTCAACATCTTTTAAACCCAGCAAATGAAAAAAATCATAATAAAACCGAAACGGGTGCCATGTTTCCGGCATGGCATAATTGTAGGCATTTATCAGTAAATGAAGCGGAATATGCAAATGGAAATGTCAGTAGCACACATGGCTTCACCCTGCTCTGGGTAAAGCTCTATTCATTAAAGAAAATATGAGGAATGGCTCTCAGGTGGATCCTGGAATAAATAAAATAGTTTAACACAACACATGTTGTAGATTAACGCGCTGTGTAATTCATTTATCTTGTGAGGCAGCTGCCATGCCTTCTGCCCTCACTTACCCATACTGCTATTCACCAATCATACTTTATAGCTGCCATTACGTTCCCTGGCACAGAAGAGGCTGACTGGATGTGACTTGCCTCATGGAAAGAAACAGAGTATTGATGGCAGATAGCGCCATTAGGCCAGGCTAGTCTGTTTCCCTGTAAATGTGAGATGTGAACGCAGCTCTGCTGTATGTAATCACAGGCCGTCTTCAAGGAGAATTTCAGTCTAGATAAAAGCACAAGGAAAATAACAGGTTATACACACATCTATGTGCTGAAGGTTACAAATCCAATTCCAATAAGTGTGCAGGTTACTAATTAGAGCTGTTCTGAGTGGAAAGGGTAACACTAGTAATAGTTTGGGGCACCAGATGATTGACCCAGATTGCCAGTTCTGAAAACCAAAATATCCAGTCTGTGGGTACCATAAAGGTGGCAATACACAGTGCAATGTTTTTTGTTTTGTTAAAAACGTTGAACAAATTTCCTACAAAATCAATCAATATTTGTTGATTAAAAATATTTATACAGCCAGTGTAGCCAGGTATAGGTGCCCCCAGTATTGGTAGCTAGGTACACTTGCCCCCAGTATAGGTTAGCTAGGTACAGTTGCTCCCAGTATAGGATGGCCAGGCACTTTCTTCACTTCGTTTCTGCCTGTTGCTGCCCCCAGACTTTTGCTGCCTGAGGAAGTCGCCTTGCTTGGCATCATGGGCAGAACAGGCCTGATCACTGAACACAAACTAAAATTGAGCTGCGCAATCGCTGGCGTTGGTGATTTGTAATTGTGATTGCTAGTGGAAAAGGGCCCTAAGAAGGAAACGTTATATGCTCTCAGGAGAGGATGGAAATCCTCTGCTCCTTTTTGTGTGGAGCAAGACTTTTAAGGACCAGGGGTGTTTTGCAGGATCTGTGCTGCGTGGGCTCTCCAACCCGCAGCACAGATCAGGATTATGCCAGGGCGATCAGACTTACTTTTTCCCCACTAGGGGGATGTCCTGCTGGGGGGGGGGTCTGATCACCGCCGGCTTGCTGCACTTTGCGGGGGGGCTCTTCAAAGCCTCCTCCGCATCGTTTTCGGTGCTCCCTGCCTTCCCGTCCCTCTCTTTCCCTCCATGGGCTGCGCAGGACGGATATCCGTCCTGCGCATTGAAGGATGGGCTTCAGCCTATCGTATGCCAGTGATCCCCGGCCAATCAGAGGCCGGGGATCGCCGATCTGCCTTACGGCGCTGCTGCGCAGCAGCGCCGTATGATGTAAACAGCAGGGATTTCTTCCCCGCGTGTTAACATTTTGCCGGCGAGCCACGATCGGCGGCTCTCCGGCTGTTCATGGAGACACCCTCCGTGAACTGACATGGAAAGGCCATGGAAAACCACTTAAGACCTGTCGACACCTATCAGCGTTAGGCGGTCGTTAAGTGGTTTGGGCTCAGTGTTATTCTAATTATACTGTACTTTATTAATGGTTCAATAAAGGGGTGTATGGTCATTTTAACAACTTAATGGGCACTGCTAAATGGCACAAAAATGGAGGCTTAAATAGAAGAAAAACGAAATGGCAGTTTCTAATAATGTGCTAATTAAGCTATAATTTTTTTAGATCTGTTCTGTATTGATTGTTGAAAGTCTTGTGGATTTCCAGAACAATATTCTGCCTTTAAAGGGACACTTAAGTCAAACAAAAAAAATGAGTTTTACTCACCTGGGGCTTCCAATAGCCCCCTGCAGCTGTCCGGTGCCCTCGCCATCTCCCTCCGATCCTCCTGGCCCCGCCGGCAGCCACTTCCTGTTTCGGTGACAGGAGCTGACAGGCTGGGGACGCGAGTGATTCTTCGCGTTCCCAGACACATTAGCACCCTCTATGCTGCTATATGGTATATGATATATGCTATAGCAGCATAGATGGCGCTATTGTGGCCAGGAACGCGAAGAATCACTCGCGTCCCCAGCCTGTCAGCTCCTGTCACCGAAACAGGAAGTGGCTGCCGGCGGGGCCAGGAGGATCGGAGGGAGATGGCGAGGGCACCGGACAGCTGCAGGGGGCTATTGGAAGCCCCAGGTGAGTAAAACTCATTTTTTTTGTTTGACTTAAGTGTCCCTTTAAAGGCAGAATATTGTTCTGGCGGGGCCAGGAGGATCGGAGGGAGACGGCGAGGGGCACCGGACAGCTGCAGCGGGCTATTGGAAGCCCCAGGTGAGTAAAACTCATTTTTTTTGTTTGACTTAAGTGTCCTTTTAAGGACCCAGGCTGTTCCTATATATATCCTGTTATTGGAGCCTGCGACAATCTTCCTATTCACAAGACTGGAGGGAGAAAAAAAGGCGTCTGCGTGGTTTTCCTACCGACACTCTGGTTTCCTCCCACATCCCAAAAACCTGCAGATAAGTTAATTGGCATCCCCCTAAATTGGCCCTAGACTGATACATACATTACTTAATACATACATATGACTGGTAAGGATTAGAGGGAGAGAGGGGCAGTTAGTGACAATACACTCTGTACAGCGCTCTGGAAGATGTCGGTGCTGTATAAATACTAAATAATTATAATAATAATAAATCCATGCCATTACATGAGCACAGTATTGTATTTAATTATCTGATTTACATTCACACTTTTTATATTACTTGTATAAGAAACTTTTAAGAAACAATTGATGTAAGTGCTTTTCGTCAATCTCCTTGCATGCCTTTATAAATTACTCTGTACGTGAGAACATCATTTCTATTCTAAGTTAGAAGCATTATTTGCAAAAAACCTGCACCTTGTAATGCTATATGAAATGTAATACCAATGCATTGTGATTGACTATAATTGAGCAATTCCAGTTGTAATTCTATTATGTGCCCTAAATAGGAATCCTGGGTTGCGGTTGCTAGGATACCAAGCCAGGGAAATCCCTTTCTATTTTCTGTTTTTAACATTAGTGCTATATATTGTCAGTCACCAAAATAGCATGTCATCCTCTGAGCAGAGCTGATCTGTGCTATTCATCCTGGCAAGCCACAAACAGTTTGGCATCCTAGAAATAAAGCCCCTCTCAAACAGTGGCTTGCCTTGGAGTTATTTTCTAGAGATAATGGTGGTGTTACACATTATTGGCGTATTGATTCTGGCCAATACTAATCCACTGTTCTGACAAAACATTAGACAATTTAAAGGGACAGCTGTACCAGCAGTGTGTATCATTAAGTTTTATTTTCTGGTACAGAAAAAAAAAAATTAGCATAGAAAACTTGAGGAAGAACTCCAGGCTCCTCGAAAATCCTTCATATAGGTCTGAAATCTCCCCTGCTTAGGTGTTTTTTTAAAACTTCAAATAAAAAAACTTGGAAACCCCCTCAGATAGCATTGAATACCCTGATGCCATTATTGAATTCCCCTGCGCTAGACTAGCAATTATGCTATCAACAGGGTTTTATGCTGCCTCCTGCTCACTTTTGTCAGAACTTCTGCTTGATAATTTAATTTCTTTTTAAAGCGAACCCGAGGTGAGAGGGATATGGATGCTGACATGTTTATTTCCTTTTAAAGTGGACTTGAACTCAGAACTCCTCTCTGCTCTAAAAAATACACAACAGCATAATAACCTTTAAACAAAAAAACATGTATTTGTTACAGCCGATACAAATCCTAAAATAAATTTGCAGTTTCTATTTCCTAAATCATGGAAGCAGACACATTGTTTACAGCCTGGGCTTTCAAATGGGCTTATCTGCCATAGGCAGTGATTGTGACACAGGGGAGGATCAAATTACAACTTGTGATTAGTCACAAATAAGGGAGGGGGAATTAAACTGGCTAAACTCACTAAATACATTCAGGGTTCATTTCTCTACGTTTTCCCTCTGTCCTGTGCAAGAGTTCAGGTCCACTTTAAATAATGCACATTGCCTGGCTGTCCTGCTGATCCTCTGCCTCTAATACGTTTAGCCATAGACCCTAAACAAGACAATATTAGCTGCATGCTTGTTTCAGGTGTGTGATTTAGACCCTACTGACCAGAATGATAAGCAGGACTGCCAGGCAGCTGGTATTGATTAAAAGGAAATAAATATGGCAGCTTCCATAGTCCTCACACCCTGGGTTCCTTTTAACCTTCCTGGCGGTAAGCCCGAGCTGAGCTCGGGCTATGCCGCGCAGGAAGATATCTCAGCCCCTGATGGAGCGATTTGCTCCATTTAAAATGCTGTACGCGCAGCTAGCACTTTGCTAGCCGCGCGTACAGCTTGATCGCCGCCACTCTGCGGCGATCGCCCGTACGCAGCGGCGCAAGAGGGGCCCCCCCCGCCAGAGCCCTGCGCTGCCCGGACCAATGAGTTCCGAGCAGCGCTATGGGCTGGATCGGAGGTGTCTGACGTCAGGACGTCGGCTGACGTCCATGACGTCATTCCGATCGTCGCCATGGCGACAGGAGAAGCCAAACAGGGGAGCGCGTTATATACGCGTTCCCCTGTTTGCTATTGATGCCGGCGACGATCGCACTAGAGGGACACATGCGCCCTCTAGTGGTGTTTCATGTAGCTACCACTCTGGTAGCTTTACATGAAACACAAAAAAAAAAAAAAAAAAAAAAAAGGATTTTTGCCATTTTGGCAAAAAAAATTAACCGCCAGGAGGGTTAAGACTATTCTGAGTAAACTTTAGTAGCTGGTGTTTGTGAGAAGAGGAGTTTTATTTACAATAATACTCAATATAGATGATCAATGAGATGCTAATTTAATGTGTGCAAATGTAATGCAGGCTGTATGTATGCAGCTTAGAACTGAGCCGTTTGAAATTGACAGGAAGTGCATTTAGTTGGGACAACTCAAAGCTGCATACGATTTGTATCAAATTTGCATGCAAACCATTAGTATGATGTGAATATTAAGTAAATCTCCTGACCTGTATCTGCATGATTTCATGTGTTGCACTGTTGGCACAGGAATAGCTGTTTGGACAGTCATATGAATACACAGACAGGAGTGTATGCTGCTAGAACCAAAACGGTGCATGAGAAGGCCAGTAAGCGAAGGTAAGGTCGCATAGACTGTTGCCAAGCGACCCCAGTATGCAAATTAGGGGAATTTTCTTGGACTTTCCTGAGCCCTGCTCAGCCTACCAGAAACATACAGCGCAGGTGCAGGGAGCAGAGTCTAGAAGGGAGTTACTGGCGGGAACTAGTTGGAGTGAGTTGGAGAGCGTGGAGGGAGACGAGAGGACATGAACAGGAGCAGGGTAGGAGCCCAGACCAGCGCAGAGAAAGGCCGTAGCAGTCAGCTGGAAGCTAAGGGGACCCGGCGGCCACAGTAAGGACAACAGTGGTCAACCAGGACACTACCCGGAGCCAGAGCGCAGACCTGGACTAACCTCTACCTAAAGACATGCGCAGTCAGATGAGTATAGGCCTGAGAGCCACATCTAAGCCATAAAGTGTGTACAGTTAGTAGCCAGTGTCCAGTGTCACTTGCTAAAGATGGCAAACTAGAACCTGGAGAGGCCCAGATTGTATCCCTGAGTGGTATTGCTAAAGACTGCCTATGTAAGAGTGCTGTACAGTCACAGAGACTTTGTGCTGAGTATACAGTTACAGTGATTTGCAAAAGTATTCGGCCCCCTTAAAGTTTTCCACATTTTGTCATATAACGGCCACAAACATAAATCAATTTTATTGGAATTCCACATGAAAGATTAATACAAAGTGGTGTACACATGAGAAGTGGAACGAAAATCATACATGATTCCAAACATTTTTTACAAATAAATAACTGCAAAGTGGGGTGTGCGTAATTATTCGGCCCCCTTTGATCTGAGTGCAGTCAGTTGCCCATAGACATTGCCTGATGAGTGCTAATGACTAAATAGAGTGCACCTGTGTGTAATCTAATGTCAGTACAAATACAGCTGCTCTGTGACAGCCTGAGAGGTTGTCTAAAAGAATTGGGAGCAACAACACCATGAAGTCCAAAGAACACACCAGACAGGTCAGGGATAAAGTTCTTGAGAAATGTAAAGCAGGCTTAGGCTACAAAAAGATTTCCAAAGCCTTGGAACATCCCACAGAGCACTGTTCAAGCGATCATTTAGAAATGGAAGGAGTATGGCACAACTGTTAACCTACCAAGACAAGGCCGTCCACCTAAGCTCACAGGCCGAACAAGGAGAGCGCTGATCAGAAATGCAGTCAAGAGGCCCATGGTGACTCTGGACGAGCTGCAGAGATCTACAGCTCAGGTGGGGGAATCTGTCCATAGGACAACTATTAGTCGTGCACTGTACAAAGTTGGCCTTTATGGAAGAGTGGCAAGAAGAAAGCCCCCCCTTTCTGCTGGGGTAAGATTAATATTGTATTGGCTGAGGCTGCAACACAGCTGAGAGGGTAGTAACTTGCACTAGTTTTGAGTCCTGTTGGTTCCCAGTGTAGGGGGCGGATGCGTTCCACTGGCAGGATGTGATGCAAGTGGTCGGAGGAAGTAATTCCCTGCTTTGCCAGATGTTGTCATCAAGGGGCGGAGCTAGGACGCCAGACCCGTGCAGCTGGGGGAATAAATTTAATATGGCAGCGGGGAAGGACACTGCTGTGTAGGAGATGAGGAGTACAGTCGTCTGACAGGTGAAGTAGCATTTTCTTTTTCTCGGTAACCGCTGTTATACTCTGCATTGACTTTGTGGATGTTAGGGAGTCCATGATGTTAACAGGAGGTTTTTTATGGTTTATATTTCAGCATCTCCTTCTGCATGTGCGGTGGCTTGCAGGTAGGAAACAGGGGAGTCATGCATGATTTGTTCTTTCTTTCTTCGTATGATGTATAGTATTATGTATTTAGGTAAGTTTATTGTATTTTCTATTCCAGTATTATTGTCAAGTGACAGCATTTATACCTTGTGCTTCAGTGTTTAAGGGTGGTAATATTATTGCAGGTCAGTCCCTATGTATATATAGTATGCGAGTTATAGTGTAGTGCGTCGTTCATTGGTACTCATGGTGCACCATTACTTTCAGTTATTTCTGAAGAAAGAATGGATAGTTCTACCAGGGATAAAGATCAGCCTATTGGTAATAGGTAAGGCCATAGACCGGTAGGTATCCTGAAGTGATATGTTAATATAGGCAGAGGGTCACAGGGTGAAACTAATACACATGTGTATTATTTTTTCCCAGCCCTCAAGATAAAGCATCGACATCCTCCGCTTCAACACATAGATCATCTTCCAGAGCTAATCAAGGGGCAGAGTCCCAAAGAAGCGCTTAGAAACCGGTTGATGTGCCAGATAAAATATACTGTTGGGCATGTGGGGATAAAACACTCCCTGGGATATTAGTTTGCTCAAATTGTTTTTACTCATTCTCTGTGGAAGAGGAAACCCAGCAGCAGGACTTGCCTACTTTAATAAGGGATATAGTGCAACAATCCCTGGAAGAACGAGCATCAACCTCCACACATGGTGTTCGCCCCCCCTGAGGGAGGTGTTAGTACACCGTTGAGGACGGAGATCTGGAGGAGGATATAGCAATGGGGTTTGATTTTGCACATGTAAATCCCTTTATAAAAATCTGTCAGAGAGGCTATTCAGTGGGAAGACCCGCCGGAACCTCAGGCAAAGAGGATGAAATATTATCCCCATTTAAAAAAGTAATGTCATTTCCAACAATGTAATCAGAGGCAAAGGGTCAATGCCTCATCCATCCTCCACCCCCTTACCTAGTGTGTCCCCCACTACCCACTAGATTGTAAGCTCACAAGGGCAGGGTCATCCTCCTAATGTTTACTGTCTTTGTAACAATATTTGTGCTGCTTGGAACTCTCCTGTACATTTGTTAGTTGTATCTATGTTCCCCTTGTCGTCTTATTGTGCTTTGTAAAGCGCTGCGGAATAAAAAATAATAATAAGTATCAGAATTGTTTAAGGATGAATGGTCTAGGATGGAGAAGAGACCTGCATTGGCCAATCGCTTATCTAAATTGTATCCTATTCAAGGTGATCTAGCAACACAAATAGAGGCTGCACCTCTAGTGGATGCGTCAGTTATGAGGCTAGCACGCCATATCATGCTACTACTGGAGGATTAGTTTAAGGATGCACTTGACAGAAAAATGGATCTAGACCTCAAAAAGGCGTACACAAGTAGCGGAGGGGCGTGTAGGCCCGTTATAGCATTAACGTCTGTTGCAAAAGCTATCAAAGTATGGTCAGATAATCTTGAGGGAGCATTCCAGGCTGACGTTGACAAGCAAACTCTAATTGCGGAGTTAAAGGAGTTTCGAATCGCATCAGATTTTATTGGTGAAGCAGCGTTTGATGTTCTGAGATGCGCGTCCAGAGGTATGTTGTATGACCTGACAGCCAAGAGAGCTATGTGGTTAAAGCCATTGTCTGCTGAACCTAACTCAAAATCCTCTTGGTGCAAGATTCCGTTTGACAGGAAAAACCTTTTTGGAAGTAAAATGGATTTGGCGATCGCTAGAGTTACAGGCGGTAAGTCTGGGTTTCTCCCTCAGGACAGATGACCTAATAGAAGGCAAATGGATAAAAGACCATTCAGACAAAGAATAAGAATTACAAAGCTCAGAGAGAGTCTCAAAATTTTCGTAGACAATGGCAAGGAGCGCAATCAAGCTTGGCAAAATTCAACAAGAACCGTACCCCTTACACTACGCAAGGCACTAAATCATTCTGAGATGAGGCCCGCCCCTCTGGAAGTAGTAGGGGGTCGTCTTCGCAACTACTTTCAGATTTAGGCGGACAAAATAGAAGACTCTTGGGTGTTAGAGACTATAATATTGGGTCATTCATGGCACTTCAAAGAGAGGCCTCCAAATGAACATTTTGTGGCAACAAGAGTTCCAAAGTTGGTAGAAAAAGCATCTATCCTTCAACCGTATATAGAAGGCCTAGTACAGAAGAAAGCAATCAAGCAAGTTCCACAAGCAGAAAGATACAGGGGATTCTATTCACCACTCTTTTTTGTAACCAAAAAATCGGGGGATTTAAGACCGGTGCTGGATTTACGCCTATTAAATATACAAATACAGCAACAAAAATTCAAGATGGAGTCCCTGCAAACCATTATTCCGTCAATCCAGGTGGAAGATTGGTTTCTTTCAGCGGATCTCGAAGATGCGTACCTACACATTCCAATACATGCCCACTTCCAGAAATATTTAAGATTTGCGGTAAAGGAAGAACATTATCAGTTTCAGGTACTGCCGTTTGGAATCTGCACGGCACCAAGAACATTCACAAAGATATTGGTGACATTGATTGCATTACTGAGAGAAAGGAATTTGCGTATTCATCATTACTTAGACGATGTATTGTTAATAGTAAACTCAAAAGACAAGCTATTGCAGCACAGGTCTCTCCTAATACAGGCGTTACAACAGTTTGGTTGGATGATAAATCTAAAGAAGAGCCAGTGAGAGCCGAAACAAATGTTAATTTTCCTGGGGGCACAGATCAACACCAAAAACAACACCATTTCCTTACCGACCATTCCTCAGCGACCATTCCCATGATAAAATGGGCGGCATGGAATATGCGAGTATGTCAAAAGAACTTTCTAGAACAGTGGAATGGTCAAGATTTGAACCAAACTATATACCTGCAGGAAGATATGAAGACGGAGCTGACATGGTGGCTCCTGGAACACAATCTGAGCAGATGTCACAATTTACAGGTGAAGGAGTACTATTAAATGACAACCGATGCAAGTCTTTGGGATTGGGGAGCCCATACAGACAAGGGATATGTGCAGGGAGTATGGTAGGAATCTGTCAACAGTATCCCAGCAAATGTATTAGAAATACGATCAGCGTACAAAGCACTTCGTCACTTCTCATAGAACATTCAGGGCAAACCGGTTGTCCTCAGGATGGCCAACTCAACAGCAATTGCGTACATAAACAACCAGGGAGATACTCAAAGTCGGTCGCTATTGAGGGAAGTGGCGCCAATTATGAAGCTGGCACAGGAGACTGTGACATTACTACAGGCGATTCATATACCAGGAGTGAAGAACGCTCTAGCGGACAAGCTCAGCAGAGAATGGTTCGACAACAATGAGTGGGAATTGAATCAGAGCATATTCAACAAGATCTGCCAGAAGTGGGGCCAGCCATAGGTGGACTTAATGGCGACTCCCTACCAGGGGCGGACTGACAACTCATGGGGCCCCTGGGCAATAGGAGATTATGGGGCCCCCATACCAGTGTTTCCTACGTTATCTTTTTTACAGACTAAGATATAATAATTTACTGACAACAGCTATGTTATACTGATAAAAACCTCGCCGAAAAATGGGTGTGGTCATGCAACAGAATGTGGGCGTGGTCATGTGTAGGGCAAAATATACATGACCTTAGCAGTGGTGTAAAAGGTCTGCCGGGGAAGTTTGAACTCTGCCATAGTGTTTCCACCCAAAATACATGTAATCTGACAGCATTTCACCAAAAATCCATACAATTTGGCAGAGGTTCCTCCAAAATACAGATAATATGGCAGTCGTTCCCCCAAAATAGACGTAATCTGGCAGCAGTGGTTCTCCCAAATACACATAATTTGGCAGCGGCTCCCCAAAATATGCGTAATCTGGCAGCGGATCACCGAAGATACATGTAATCTGGCAGCAGTGGTTCCCCCAAAATACACATAATCTGGAAGCAGTGTTTCCCCCATTACACACAATCTGGCAGCAGTTCCCCAAAAATACAAATAATCTGGCAGCTTCTTCCCAAAATACACTTAATCTGGCAGCAGCAGTTCCCCAAAAATAGTTAATCTGGCAGCAGTTCCCCCAAAATAGCTGCCCCCAGTATAGGTAACCAGGTCAAAAGATATCCCCAGTGGAAGTAACCAGGTCTATAGGTTTTACCAGTGCAGGTATCCGGGTCTATAGGTGCCCCCAGTATAGCCAGGTCTGTAGGCATCCCCAGTATATGTAGTCAGCTCTATAGGTCCCCCAGTATAGCCAAGACAAGACAAGACAAATAACATTTATATCGCGCTTTTCTCCTGGCGGACTCAAAGCGCCAGAGCAGCAGCCACTAGGGCGCGCTCTATAGGCAGTAGCAGTGTTACATAGTTATTTTGGTTGAAAAAAAGACATACGTCCATCGAGTTCAACCAGTACAGTGTTAGGGAGACTTGCCAAAGGTCTCCTACTGAATAGGTGCTGGCTTACTGAACAGGCAGAGCCGGGGTTCGAACCCTGGTCTCCTGCGTCAGAGGCAGAGCCCTTAACCATTACACCATTCAGCCACGCTGTAGGTGCCCCCAGTATATGTAGTCAGCTGTATAGGAGCCCCCAGTATATGTAGTCAGCTGTATAGGTCCCCCAGTATAGCCAGGTCTGTAGGTGTCTCCAGTATATGTAGTCAGCTCTATAGGTCCCCCGGTATAGCCAGGTCTGTAGGTGTTCCCAGTATATGTAGTCAGCTGTATAGGTGCCCCCAGTATAACAAGATCTGTAGGTGTCCCCAGTATATGTAGTCAGCTGTATAGGTGCCCCCAGTATAGCCAGGTCTGTAGGTGCCCCCAGTATATGTAGTCAGCTGTATAGGTGCCCCCAGTATAGCCAGGTCTGTCGGTGTCCCAAGAAGGGGAGGCAGCCAGTCAAAGAGGGCGATGGGCAGTGGCGGAGAAGGGGGGATGCCTCCCCCCTTCCCTCACCTTGGGGCCCCCCTTCCTGGCTCTCCCCTCTGGAATATTGAAGTGTAAATGGGCGCAGCGGCTGACAGCGGGCGGAGACTTACCGCTGTACAGCCGGCGGAGGGAGTGCTGATCTGTGCGCCACAAGTCAGGTCTACTCAAGACCTGACTTGCGGTGCACAGATCAGTGCCTCCTCCGCCGGCTGTACAGCGGTAAGTCTCCGCCCGCTGTCAGCCGCTGAGCCCGCCCACACTTCAATATTCCGGAGGGGAGAGCCAGGAAGGGGGGCCCCAAGGAGAGGCAAGGGGGGGGGAGGCTTCCGCCCTTCTCCGCCAATGCCCATCGCCCTCTTTCACTGGCTGCCTCCGCTCCGGCTCAGGGTTCTCTGCCGGGCGGCGGGCCCCCCCCCCTGACCACGGGCCCCCGAGTGCCCGAATGGTCAGTCCGCCCCTGCTCCCTACAATGCCAAGTGTCCGAGATTCTTGTCGAGGTACAAGTTCCCGCAGGCTCTAGGCTGGGATGCACTGACGGGCAGAGTGGACTTTCAAAACAGCGTATGTATTTCCACCAGTTCCTCTTATATATCGTCTGCTCAGGAGAATAGGCAGAGAGAAAAAGACAATAATTACAGTAATGCCATACTGGCCGAGAAGGCCTTGGTTTCCAATGTTGCGGGAGTTAGCATTGCAACCACCCTGGACACTGCCTTGTCCCAGGGACTTATTAACGCAAGGGAAGAGTCTCCATCCGGATCCCAAGGATTTGTCTTTAATGGCCTGGAAGCTGAGAGGGCGAAATTAACAGCCTTGGGATGTTCAGAATCAGTGACAGCCACTCTACTAAAGGCGAGAAAAAGTTCTACAAATAGGACTTATCATCGCATATGGGATAAGTTTACACAGTTCATAAAAGACAAAACAGTACATCCAGGTAAACCAGATATACCTACCATTCTCAAATTTCTACAAAAGGGAGTAGACATGGGATTAGGAACCAGAATTATTAAAGTTCATATTTCAGCTCTATCTGCATTGTTGGATATCAGTTTAGCTATCGACCCATTAATATTGCAGTTTACAAAGGCGGTAAATAAGATAAGGCCAGCAAAACAAAACTTATACCCACAGTGGGATCTACCCATAGTTACATTACCCAATTTAACGCTGAAGACAGTATTCTTGGTGGCCATAGCATCAGCAAGACGTGTGTCGGAGATACAAGGACTTAGCTGTTTACCGCCTTATCTACAATTCTATCCGGATACAGTTGTGTTAAAGCCGATGGCACAGTTTATACCAAAGGTTGCCACAAACTTTCATTTTGCACAGGAGTGGAATTTACCTGAGTTTATTGATCAAGATTCAAAAGCACCTTGAGCCTGGAATATACCAAAGATACTAAAACACTATGTGGATGTTACCAAACCGATTAGAAAATCCGACAGACTCTTTGTGATTCCAGAAGGATACCGGAAGGGACAGACTGCTTCCACAAGGACGATAGCCACTTGGTTAGTCAAAACAATTCTTATAACTTATGAGATTATGAACTGTACGGCTCCAGTTGATGTGACAGCACACTCAACCAGGGCAATCTCGACATCATGGGCTGCTCAAGCAGGGGTGTCAGCAGACGTGATATGCAGGGAGGCTAATTGGGCATCAACGAATACATTTGTAAATCACTATAGGGTGGATCCGGCCGCCACTTCAACAGTACAGTTTGGCAAAAGTGTGATTGCATCGGCAATAAGGGCAAATAAAATGTAAATAGGTTTGCAGTGTGTGCCTTTTCAAATGTAAGATTGTTTATTCTTGCATATTCAATTAATTAAAATATATAATTCCAAGCATTATTCTAGCCCTCCCTGGTCTCTTATTTGTTGGATAGTTAGATCCCACAGTATGCTGTCATGGATTTGACAGGAAAACGGAAAATTATATACTTACCTGCCGGTAATTTTCCCTTCCTGTCGAATAGCCATGGCAGCATACGGGAGACCCACCCTACAAAACAGCCTTTATAGAGACATAGTTACAAAAGCACGGAGACAAGGGGGTGGGAAAGATTTATAGTTACTAGTCCAGATTGGTTAGTGGACGGGGTTAACCCATAGTATGCTGCCATGGCTATTCGGCATTCGGAAAGGAAAATTACCTGCAGGTAAGTATACAATTTTCCGTTATTATGAAGCGCTAAAAGAAATCATGTAGTGACCCTGTAATGAGTGTTGCATACCCATCTAGTGGTAAGGCTGCAGCCCATCGAGCCCTATTCCTCAGCACTGTAGACTGCTGTCACTAAAGGCAAGTTCCCCAAAGTATTTAGCTTTATCACCACTTAGCTGAGACATGATCCTCTACAGCAGAGTTCCTTCATCTCGACCCTTTCGTCAAGGCCCACAAACATTCACTGGTGGTGTAGTTTCTCAGTAGTGCAGATTAACTCCCTCTGTGGATGTCTACATACAGAAAACATGTACTGGTGGTGGAATGGGTTGGAGATCATGGAGTTACAGGATTTTGCTTGAGTATCCCATTTTGTTCTCCTAAACTTTAGTAAATGTAATTTTGAAACCAGGGAAACTTTTCTTCGTAGGTGTTTGTGTGTGCATCCCCCGCCCCCCCCGCATTACAGTATCTGCTCCCCTGTTGGATAATTGCCTTGCACTATAAATCACTGGTAAATGAGCAGTACTGTCTTGCACATTGATCATCTATTGACTGGGAATTAGGAAGCAGCAGGGAGCCTGGTACAATCTTCTTTGATAATTGTCATGTAATGATTTCCTTGTGTTTCAATATTAGCAAACTGGGCTATAAATAAAGGTCTCATTTGCTAATTTCTCATACAGAGTAACTGGCCATGCTGGCTGAACTGCATTGATTTATCATTCTATATGAACATGCCAATAGACTTTACATACCCACCAGTTAATGAATGCTATTCTGGGGATACTGAGCATCAGCCATGAAGCTTAGACCATCATTGCTGCTGTCAGGGAAAGCTATTCTCGTTATAAGGTTTTATCCAAAGACAATTATGCTGCCAATAACTGAGGAGCTGTGTGCTGCTGATGTGTCTCTCTGCACTTAATACTATATATACTTGTGTTTTTTAAAGCAATAATCAATAAAAAAAAAAGGAACTTCTCTAAGAGCCCTTTTACACTTCATGCATTTTAATGTGTTGCGTTGCATTTTAATGCATTTTCTTTCTCCGTAGCAGAGCATTGTAAAAAAGCTTCAGTTTTTCAGCATATAGTGTGATAGAGGCCATAACAAATCATGGACACCGGACTGTACGTCATTTGTTTCAGTTACAACTGGCAGTAACTGATATAGTGTAAAAGGACCCTTGAAGCAAACTTCCTGAACTGAAACTGAAAAGTAAAAATAAGCATATACATGTCATACTTACTTCCCATATAGTCTACTCCTCATTCTCTTTCTCCTCTCCTGTGTCCTGTTTGTCCACTGTGCTCGATGGAATTCTCCATCCTCCATTTTGAAAATGATGTACCTGCAAATTAATATTACATGCTTACCTCGCCATCAGTTCCTCCCAGAAGCTCACCATTTTCTTCTTACTATTCCTTTCAGTTCTGACAAGATTTTGTAAACTAACTGACAGCAACTGATATATTTCAGTTCTATCAGTTTCTGTCAGTTATAGCTGAAACAACTGATGAGCAAGGTAATGTCCATGTTTCCCTATGGCTCAAGTGGGCGATATTACAGTTAAACAGTATGTTGACCAGGAAGCTGTTATGGGGCAATTCTGCACTGGAGGGGGGCCCTGGGGACAGGGAGGGAGAAGTCAGGGCCCCCCATACTCACGGCTGGGTCAGAGTGTGGCTGCGGCTCCCCCCTTCATCACTGCGCCCCCCTCCCTCGCTGCACTCCAGCTGGATATTCTATGGCTTACAAGAATGAATGGTGAACATTAGGGATGGTTAATGAAATACAAACAATTGTGACTTGATGCAGGATTAAGCAAATTCTGAATGCAAAATATATAGCACATAAAAATGGTCGAATCAAATTAAACTGAACCTCCGGACTAAAAATCGACTCAGCAGCACTGAAAAGGCTTGGTGTTTCTTTAACAGTTTCACAGCATCAGAACTTTGTTTCTCTTATACAAGCCTCATTTTTAGCTGCACAGAAGAAAACTGCCCGGGCTTTTTTCCCCTGATGCTGTGCAAAGCATGATGGGATTTCTGATGTTGTTGTTCTTGTTCTGCTGTTTTGGTGCAATTTTTTTTTTTTTTTTACATTTTGAATTTGACATTTGAAGCCTAGCGTGTGCAGCTGGGAGGGGTAATCAGGACACAGGACAGTTGGAAATGTGTCTCCTGCTCCTTGTCAACTCCTTTCAACCAAAAAGATGGCTGCCCCCATGACAAAGATGGCAGCCCCCATGAATCACAAACATTTGCCTGTTCTTTTAAAACAGGGTGGGTAAGAGATTATATTGCCTATCTATTCTAATTAACATAACTAATGTAACTTGATGACAGTTCCCCTTTAAGGGCTCAAACCGACTAGCAGCCTTTTCTAAAGCGAAGTACACACTTGAAAGATTAATGAAAGATCACAGACCAATTTTAGCCCCTTCCATGTAGTATGAGAGCCATACCTACAGTCTATTCTATTGAGCTGAATTCCCCATCAGATAGAAATCTTTGCAAGATTCTGTCCACATTCAAAAGATCGGTATCTGCAAAAGATCCGTTTCTGCAAAATGCATTCCTAGTCTATGATATCTGCAGATCTCATACACACCTTTTTTAACAGACATTCATCTGCAGATCTGACAATCATCTATGGATCTTTTGCAGGAACTGATCTTTTGCAGGAACTGATCTTTTGCAGATACTGATCTTTTGCATGTGTACAGCATCCTTGTGTACACCATCTTGCAAAGATTTTTATCTGAAGGGGAGTTCAGCTCAATAGAACAGACTGTGTAAAGTGTGCTCTCTTAATACATGGAAGGGGGTAAAATTGGTCTTTGGCGTTTCATTAATCTTTCAAGTGTGTACATAGCTTAAGCCCTAGTGATTTGAAAAAAAGCTCTTGATAATGCAATGGGGGATTTTTATAAAATCACATCGCTTAAGTGAGATCACACCCATAGCATTACATTAGCAAGAGCTTTTCAAATCACAAAGTGCTCAGAAAAGTGCTCCTAGTGGGTTCCAGGCCTAAACCTTGGTGGGACTTGGGTGGTCCATTTTCAAGCGGCATCAATTTGCATACAAGATTTACACAATCCTGCATCAACTCAGAATTCTTTTCCTCTTGTTGATCATCCCTAATGGACTTAATTTAGCTTGATTACTTTGTGTTAATTTGCATATAAACGCCGCCATTGCACAATGTCTCTGCAGCATCTTTCAGATGGGCAGTGGACAGACAATCTTACCGAGAAGATGTCTCTTTGAGGATGAGAATGGGAGCGCATGGACTGAAGGAGGAGTGCATCAGCCAGAACAGGTGAGTTTGTTCCACTGCTGAAAACTCTTCAGGGCACTGGGGAGCACAATAAAGTTGGGGGGGGGGGGGGGGGGGTTTGCCAGCATCTAGATTGGGGGCTGATTAAGGGAAGGTGGAGTTGTTAGGGGTGCCACAAGTTAGTTTTGCCTAGAGTCCTGTTGTTGCTAGAACCCACCCTTCCCCACCCTCCCAGTGATGCTTTGCCTAGGTTATGATGTCGTGCAGGCTTCTCCCTTAGAGCACTCTGGGAGATCATGTGATGTTCTGAACCTGCTCCCTGCAAAGGAAAATCGACATTGCATAATGATTCACCAGGAGTAATTAGGGCCCATTCACACTGGGGTGATTTGGGGGCGTTTTCCGCTGATTCCAAATTGCTAATAAATACTAGTGCTTTAAAAAGCGCCATTGTGATTAATAGTATATGGCAGTGATCTTACTGCAGCCATCGCCGGCATTTGGGTAAAATGAAAACGAGGTGTATGCAGCACTTTTCCACAATTTTGGAGCGATGGCGGTTCAACTGTTAAAAAATAGCTAATTGCGATCGCTCAAAAATCATAGAAATGAACGGTGAAAATACGCAAAATAGTACCCCCCCAAAAAAATCCCTTTGCAAAATTGTAGTGACTTTGTGAGGGTTTTTGCAATCTCCAGTGTGGACTAGGCCTAAAGAGTATAGCATCGCTAATAAATTATGTAAATCAGGGTGCGGTACTATTTTACAATGAGCAAACATTTACTACAAAAAAGTCAAGCATTAGGCACAGCTATAATGTGTTTAGAGATTTGGCATTTTATATCTCGCTAGCTGTAAACAGTCCAACCTGCATAAAATAAATGCTCTACGTAGAAGAAAGTAATGATGCAAAAATATTTCTAGCTGTTAAAGGACAACTGAAGTGAGAAGAATAAGGAGGCTGCCATATTTATTTTCTCTTAAACAATCGATAACGTCAGAAACACCTGATTTGCATATGTTTGTTTGGGTCTATGGCTAAAAGTATTAGAGGCAGAGGAGGATTAGCAGGTTAGCCAGGCAACTGGTATTGCTTAAAAGGAAATAAATATGGCAGCCTCCATATCCCTCTCATTACAGTTGTCCTTTAAGTCATAGACCCTTAAAAGGACAACTAAAGCAAGAGGGATATGGAAGTGGCCATATTTATAGTTTTGGCTTTAGTCGGGACGAGAGCGGGCATAGCTGTGCAGATAACGCAAGCATTCTACTTAGTACCAAAAGGGTGGTAACCGCATATACCAGTGAGGGTCCTAGTTGGGATAGGACCCTCCGGATGTAAGTAGGATTTGCTGTACACTGACAGTTGCTTTTTATGAAATAAAGTTGGTTCCTGATTTCATCCACTGAGAACATCCCTCTTTATTTTTATTTTTTTGGTGCACTGAGTTTGCACAAATAGGTCTGACCATCAGCAGGAGGGATCTCTGGAGGTGGGATGCGTCTACTGTGTGCCTGAAAGTACCTATACTGGGTGCAACTAGTCCTGGCTAACCTATATTGCGAGCACCTATACCTGGCTCCACTGGATTTTTACACCCTCACCCTGCGCTTTGAGTCCTATGGGAGAAAAGCGCTTTACAAATGTTATTGTATTGTATTGGGTGCAATTTAGCCTAGAAACTGCCCTGTGCAGTATATATTATATTTATTTTTCAAAAAGTGGATGCTTATCCTGAAGTGGTCATAATTGTAATTCCCACGTTTAATGCATACCTTAGAAATATAACCACTACCTTGAATCACCTGTCATTCCACTGGTCTAGAACAATCTCTAACACAATTAAACCCTGGCCTCCTGCAGTCACATTTCTGTACACATTACCTCGTATACAGTACACGTACAGTACTTATTGCTCCATCCAATACGATTCATAATTGTTCACTCTCCTACATAGTTTTCACAAATGTATCTTTAGCAGAAATCCTGTATGGACTATACATATATAAACCTATCACATGGCAGAAGAAGAGGTGGATGGATTCCTGATAGTAAGTACATAACGTTATCTTCCAGTGTTTTGCCTTTGGCCTTTTTCGTGAGTTATTCACCATAGTGAATTTGTTTTATGGGCATTTTGGAGCTGCTGCCGGCCATTCTCCTTTGGGAAATAAAATTAGAGGACCATAACTACATAAACCATTAGCCTGGTGTGATGCCTTCTTTTATAAATTGTCTTCATTGGGGAAGGCTTTCTGGCTCTATCATTTGCTAGATGGCTGTTTTTACAGGAAATTGTTTATACTGCTTTTTATGGTCCCCTCCAGGGGACAAACAGGTGCTGAGCTGAATCATATTGGAATTCAATATTCTCTCTATTGGTTGCTAGTAGACAAACAGAATAACTGGACATAGTCTGAGATGTATGTTAGATCACATACACACATAATATAATATCACGCGCTCCTGTATTCCAAGCGTCCCCAAAGCGCACACCCGTTCACACACAACCATCAGCGACCCACAGCCAAGCCCCCACATGTCGTCCGAGCCTGTACAGTGTGCAGGAAGTAGAATGTGTATATGTATGTTAAAAAACACACACACACACACGCACACGCACACACATGCACACACGCACACACACGTGTGGAAGAAACCATTTTTGGTGAACTTGATGGTGCTGCAGGGTTACATTGTGGAATACATGCATAAGGAGCACTGGAGATGGCTGCTTGTAGAATATTGGTAAACTTACTGATATTCTACTACTTTGTTTGGATAGTAAAATAACAGTGATCTTTACCAATATTTTGCTATGACCTAACCTAGCTCTACTCTCACACAGAACCCTCCCTTTGCCAATGCCTAACCCTTACCCCTGTGGTGCTTAACCTTAACCCCTAAGGCCCCCCCATACACTCCGAACACTAAAGACCCCTCCCTACTAAAAACTAACTCCCAATATTTTTTGCGCCTGCGCACAACTACTGCGCATGCACAGTATGCGCCAGATGACGTGGATGCACGAATGCCCACGCAAATGCAGAAGAGCCGACCCGCCTGCAGGGTCGCGGTTTTTACCAGCAGGAAAACACAGACTACTAGGGCTGTGGCGAGGGACTGAAACTCCTGCTAGGGGCTGGAAGAAGCCCCAGGTGAGTAAAATCTTTTTACTCATATTTGCATCGGAAGTCCTTTAACCTCCTTAGCGGTAACCCCTAGCTGAGCACGGGGTAAGCCGCCGCGGAGGATTTCTCAGCCCCTGGTGTACCGATTTGCACACTTTTTGCTTTTACATGTAGCTAGCACTTTGCTAGCTGCGTGTACAAGCCGATCACCGCCGATTCGCTGCTACCCAACGCGGTAGAGCCCCCCCAGACCCCTTGCGCAGCCTGGCCAATCACCGCCAGGCTGCGCTAAGAGGTGGATCGGGACTCCCCCAGACGCCATGACGTGGATGATGTCAATTACGTCATCCCGATGGTCGCCATGACGGCGGGGGAAGACAAACAGGAAATCTCGTTCTGTAGGGGATTTCCTGTTTGCTCTGATCGCCGGAGGCGATTGGAAGGGGTGGGGGGATGCTGCTGCACAGCGGCTATTATGTAGCTAGCGCTAGGCTAGCTACGTGATGTTAAATTATTATTTTTTTTTTTAAAGTGCTGCGCCGACAACCTGGCGGTTTTAATAGACCGTCAGGGAGGTTAAGCAATACCTGGCTGTCCTGCTGGTCTTCTGCCTCTAATATTTACAGCCATAGACCCCTAAACAAGCATGCAGATCAGGTGTTTCTGACAATATTGTCGGAACTGATAAGATTAGCTGCATGCTTGTTTCTGTTGTTCGTCAGACACTACTGCAGCCAAATGGATCAGCCGGGCTGGCAGGCAACTGGTATTGTTTAAAAGGAAACAAATATGGCAGCATCCATATGACTCTCACCTCGGGTCCACTTTAAGTCTATGATAGAAAGATACTGGAAAACGAATTCCAGCCTTCCCAGGTCTGCTGTACCAGTACATGCCCCATAGGTGTCACAATAACTGTACAAACATGCTGAAACCACAAGTTAGGTGTAATATCTGTCATTGATTTTTGACTTGTGTACAAATGTCAGTGCTGAAAAAGGAGGTATATTTTTTAATCATTTAATGCACAGAAATATATTTGCTATTTTCAGCTTCCATTAACCTCTGTGTTTCTCCGCATAAACTCTTCACATTTCCCTAAGTGTTCTGCTGTGAGCTGCTGTATCTGAAGTGTCTGAATTTACTGAGCAGCGGAGGCAGCGTCTGATCTCTCGCTCGTGGATTCGGGATTGTTTTGGAGTGGCATTAAAGGCAGGCGGGATTGAGGAAGCCTTATCAGTCTATAGCGCTGCTGCATGTAGAAGATAAGAGGCACAAGTAGGTGGCACCAAAGTGTCACAGCCATTGTCATACTGCTAATGCTTTATAGTTGGAAAGGGCAACTTCACACATGGGTAAATAAATTACTCAAACTGCATTTCCAGGCATGCCTTATCATTGCCCAATTTAAATGATGTAGCTTTTTAGAATATATTAGTTAACTGGGATCCTCGTTTACAATTTGTATCATGCTGATCTTTGCTTTGGTTTTCATTTACATGCTTCCTGGATAGAACAATGAACTGATTGCTGGAAGGCGCTCTATAGTGATCCCACTTGCACATGTTGCAGAGGGGCTCATGCTAGTGAATGACACAGTTCAGTGAGCAGTTTGGCCACATATTGGCCAAATATCGACAGTATACATCTGCACATGCCAGGGTAGGCATCCTAATGAGAATGGACTGATTGGTTTCCAGCTGTTTCTGTAATAAAAAATATGACAGGTGGTAAATGAAGTAAATGTATCCATATTATATAATTTGCTGCATAGTGTCAAAAAAGCATGCAATAATCAGTAAATGGATGTGTTTCCTCATATTCGTAGTGGAGCACATGTCCCCTAGGGCCCATGCAGCTGCACCACAGTCAGGGCTGGATTATCCTCTAGGTCAGGGGTCAGGAACCTTTTTGGCTGAGAGAGCCATAAACTCCACAAATTTTAAAATGTATTTCCGTAAGAGCCATACAATATGTTTCAAACTGGGCCAGTGCGAATGCGCAGCAGAGGGCTCATGTCCCTGTTGCCATGGTGATGTGTATACAGTTGATCCTCTGGGCAGTGGAAGTGTCAGACAGGTCTTCAGCTTCTTTTGGTTTTCAGCAACATCAGCAATTTTCCCTAGAGCCAGACAGGAGAAATACCGACTAATAGCTTGTAAAATTAGCTAACTGACTTGAGGGTTGATTCACTTTGTAGGACAAGGTCCTAGTAGGCTGCCTGTCATGTGACAGGCTGCCTATTGGGCCAATCAAAGTGCAGGGATCTCGGCCTACAAAGTCCCTGGATCTGACAAGGTCCAGGGTGGGACAATTGAAGCAGCCCTTAGTTTTGGGGTAGCACGAGTAAGTTAGTAGTGCATGCTACAGCAGTAGCGGGCCTACTTTGAAAATGTTACGTGCGCTGCCACACTGAGCTGTGCTGCCTAAGCAGTGTAGCTTAGTGAATCAACCCCTACTGATTTGTCTGTGAGCCAGATGTAGCCATCAAAAGAGCCACATCTGGCTCCCGAGCCATAGGTTCCCTACCCCTGCTCTAGGTGTTTCTACATATTACTCTCTAAACTTGTGAACTCTGAATTTATGATCTCTCTGTGATAGTCCGAGTCCCAATTCTGTGACTATTGTGTAAACAAGGGGTCTTATCTCGGCAAACAACTTCTCAGCCCATTTAGATGTTCTGTTTCACTTAAAGCGGACCTGAACTCAGAACTTCCTCTCTGCTCTAAAAGATACGCAACAGCATAGTAACTTTTAAACAAAAAAACATTTCTTTGTTACAGCTGATATAAATCCTGCAATAAAGCTGCACTGTTTCTACTTCCTGATTCATGGAACCAGACATATTGTTAACATCCTGTGCTTTCAAATGAGCTTATCTGCCGTGGCAGTCATGTTACACAGGAGATCAAATTGAGAGATCAAATTACAACTTGTGATTAGACACAAATGAAGGGGAATAAACTTGTTGCCGACCTGCTAACGTCAATGGGCGTGGCCGCGGCGGCAGCCCCAGAGCTGCCTAACTCCAACTGGTGTCAAGTCCTGGGGCTCTGTTTTGCAGGAGTTCGCGCACAGGCTGCGCGCGCATCTCCTGCTCGGGGCGTAGCTCCGCCCCCTCTTCAGTCTCAGAAGACTGTTACACGGCGAAACACATAGTACAGCGCTATGATCAGCAGCAGCGTTGTACTGGGGACAGCCGTGTGACACGGCTGTCCCCCTGAGGGACAAGAGAGCGATCGGCTCTCATAGGCAGAAGCCTATGACAGCCGATTGCAGGATTGGCTGGCCGCAGTGAGGGAGGGGAATATGAGAAGAAGTAGAAGGGAAAAAAAAAGGTATAGTTTGATTAAAAAAGTGACAGATAAATATTTATAAAAAAAAAAAAAAACACCTTGGGGGCGATCAGACCCGGTGGGGGGGGGGGGGGGGGGGGGAATCACTTGTGTGCTGTTTGTGCATCCCTGCAGCTTGGCCTTAAAGCTGTGGTGGCCATTTTAGTTAAAATTGTCCTGGTCTTTAGGGGGGTTTACCACTGTGGTCCTCAAGTGGTTAAACAGGCTAACCCATTCACACTTGTGCGCTTTACAAGCGAGTGCAGCATCGCTGAAAATTGCTAGCGTTTTGAAAAACTTTTGTACAATGAAAAGTATATGGAAGTGTTCTCATCTAAGTGATTTGCGATTTGCTGAAGTGCAAACGTGTTGCCTGCAGCATTTTCTGAGCAATTAGCGTTTCAGTGTTAAGTCTAGGAGCGTTGGTTACTCACTCTGGAAGCACTGGCCTGTTCACAATTAACAGAATTTCTATCAGCGATTTTACCCATCAAACCTTGCAGATTATCCACAAAACACCTCTTTTTCCGGTGCAGATGTAATTTCCTGTTTATGGAAGACAGACACAGCTAGAAATCGCAAAACTCTAATCGCTGAAAAAAAACCGCTTTCTGAACAGTGAAAAATTGCTGGAAAATGTCTAGGAGAAAATGCTGGAAAACTCCAGAAAATCGCTCAGCGCTTGCGTTTAGTGAATTCTAGTGTGAATGAGCCCTAAATACTCCAAATACATACAAGGTGCATTTCTTTGTTTTCCTTATGTCCTGTGCAAGAAGAGTTCAGGTTTACTTCAAGGCATTTTAATGATGTGTATTTATGCTTACAAAAAATCTATGTATGCCCTTTTGATGTTGCATGTGTATACAGTTGTGTTCAAAATTATTCAACCCCCACTGAAATTGAGTGTTTTGGCCAGTTTGACATTGATTTTGATCATTTCAGTCATCTTGTTTACAATTAACCACTTAACCCCACAGGGTTGAGATTTTTTTTTTTGCATCTGAGCAACTTTCACCTCCCATTAATTTGCCAATAACTTTATTACTACTGATCACAATGAATGATCTATATCTTGTTTTTTTCAGCCACCAATTAGGCTTTCTTTGGGTGATACATGCTGAGAATGAAATGATTCTAAATCCATTTTAACAGGAATATTAAGAAAGAAATGGAAAAAAAATCATTATTTCGCAGCTTTTGGCCATTATAGTTTAAAAGTAATACATGCTACCATAATTAAAACCCATGTACTTTATTTGCCCATTTGTCCCGCTTATTACACCATTTAAATTCTGTCCCTGTCACAATGGAAATAAAGGTGCATTTTTTTCAATTTGCGTCCATCACTATTTAAAAGCCCATCATTTAACCAGTTCACCCCCAAGGGTTTTTATCCTAACGGACCAGAGCAATTTTCAGTTGTTAGCGCTCCTCCCTTTTATTCCCTAATAACTTTATTACTACTTGTCACAAGAAAATGATCTATACCTCGTTTTTTTCGCCACCAATTAGGCTTTCTGTGGATAGTACATTTTACTAAAAAAATTTTTATTCTAAATGCATTTTAATGAGAAAAACAGAAAAAAAATAAAAAAAATCATTATTTCTCAGTGTTCAGCCTTTATAGTTTTAAAATTAAACATTCTCCTGTGGATAAAACAAACACGTTTTATTTGCCCAGTGGTCCCGATAATTAAACCGTTTAGATGATGTCCCTACCACAATGTATGGCGACAGTATATTATTTTGAAATATAAGTGGTTATTTTTCTGTTTGTTCTGGCCATAATTACAAGCCCCTATGTAATAAATTTAAATTAATTTTCCCCCATAAAATATAGAATAAAAAAAGCTGAGTCCCTAAGGCAACTATTTATTTATTTTTTTTAAGCTGATTTTTTTTTTGTTACAAGTGGTTTTTTTTGGGGGGAGGGTTGGAAGTGTAATTTTATTAATGATGTGTATATACTTGAAAATGTATGTATTTTGTAGGTGTAATATACTTTTTGGCCACAAGATGGCGCTAGTGAACACTCATAGGACGTGTTAACTTTTTTTTTTTTTTTTTTTTTACACTTTATTAAACTGTTACATTTCCTGTTTATGTGAATGGACGTAGCCGCTGTTCACGGTCACGTCCATTCACTCCAGGCACTGCGATTGGGTAGAGGACTGTTCGGTCCTCTTCCCCAATCGCCCAGCACGGGATCCCGACGGTAATGGCGGCGGTAGCGGCGGACACACGGCGGTAGCAGCGGCGGGAATGCGCGACGTATTAAAACGTCATGTTGCTGTTAATAGCGGTAAGCATGACGTTTTAATACGTTAGGATGGCGGTAAATGGTTAATACATTATATTGATATACTCCTTTGACATGCATATTTAAAAAGTTCAGACCTTTAGGTAACTATTTGGGTTTTTTTATTATTGTAAAAAAAAATTTTTTTTTTATTAAAAATTTTATTTGGGTATTTTTTAATGTGGGAGGTAAACAGCTAATTTTAAATGTTAAAAAATGTATTCATTTAATAGAAAGTGATTGTGGGCCCGGTTGCCAGTGCGACTGCTGTGACCCTTGCAGTGTCCGCCTCCATAACCGCACCAAGTGCCGAAGACAGCCCCTATACCCAGCATACACGTCGCTGGAACCTCCCATGGGTTAGTCGGACCTGATGAGAAACTGTGAGGCGGGCAGCAGTGTAACATCACAAAACGTTACCAGGGAGATGTGTGGACACGGGCGGAGAACATCTGCCCGCCTCCTAAAGGCAGGGCGCAAGCGTCACCGCCTCATGCCAGCTGACCACGTGGAGAATTCCACCAATCAGCCGGCCCTCCGTCTCCCTGTATAACAGCATCGGCATCGGGCAAGCCGCGTTGTCATGACGATTGAGACTGTGAGGACACTGTCCGTGTGGAAATATGAAGGCGGGCACATGAGGGGACAGCAGGAAGGTCCCGCTGCATCAAGGAGCCACAGGCAAAGTATTCCATACACTTGTCACCTTCTTATAGTCAATAGGAGGCACAACATGAAAAAATAAAATGGGAATACAAATAAAAATTATAAGGATGAGAGAGCAAAATGGAAAATAATAAAAATGATAAAAGTGGAGGAAAAAAAAGGATAAAAATAAAAAAAAAGAAACTGGCATTCACAGACACACAAACATGAAATGTTGTTAATGCACATTATATAAGTGGGAATAAATCATATTCACGATTCATGCCACGGGGTTCTAAGGTATCAAGAGTGCTGTGATAGGGAGACGTTATGCATGCCCTAAGCATTCGCAGAGGCAGGATTCCTCTCTGTGTCAACAAAGCCTGGCAAAGGAAAGAAGATTAGTTATATTACAGAGACAGTGCAACTAGAAAAGGCTGCAGTAATCCAGAGCACATTAGTACAGGTATAGTATAGGAACTTATAGGATAGAAGAAATAAGGCTGAAAATTTTGTTACAGAGTCACGGGGCCCTGGGCAAGATAGCAGTTTTTGCTCACTGCTGATGGTCATTTTTTTTGTTTTTTTTTAGTAAGATTTGGTGGGGGCTATAAGCCACTAGGCCTCTACTCTTTTCAGGCCCTAAGCAACTGACCAGAATTGCCTTGTGGATGATCTGGCTCTGCATGGAACCCTGTCTGATGAGACCAAAATGTATTGGTTAAGATGGTGTCAAACATCTGCGGCAGCAACAAGGTGAGGAGTACAAAGAGCTGACAGTCAAGCATGGTGGTGGGGGTGTCATGGTTTGTGGCTGCATGAATGCTACCAACACTAGAGAGCTACAGTTGATTCAGGGAACCATGAATACCAACATGTACTGTAACTTACTGAAGCAGAGCTGGGCCACAGGGCAGTATTGCAACATGAAGACCCCAAACCCCCAGTTTGTTAAGCTTTGCTAAAGAAACTGATGGTTAGTTCACACTGGGCGCTTGTGGGAGCTTTTCAATGCTTTGCAGATCACTAGCGATCAGCAAAGCAATTTGACAAATGTATCTCTATGGGATCAGACCCGCTGCAATTTATGCAAATCACAAATGCTGTAAAACGCATTACATGCATCATTTTGGGGGTGACCTGGATGTGATTCTTCTTCTCTAGTCTTGAATGGGAATAGGAAATCGCTGAAAAATCTAATACGTTTTGTGCTGCAAAGTTACGATCCAAGTATGAGCCAGCTCTGAGGGTGAAGGTTACTGGAATGGAAGAGTTTCCACTGCGTGCATGTTGTGCGGAGCGGAGCGATCCGAGAATCTGCAGCATGCTGCATATTCTTGCACGGCCGCATCCGCCTGCAGCCGCGTCCCATCTCTTCAATTCATAATTATAGTAGTAGAAAAAAGGATGGCTGGCACACAATGCTGGCTACCATTCAATAATCTGTCCCCTGGGATCGTGATGTGCTCCAACAGTGACAAACAGGGGCGTTTCTAGGGTCCTTGGAGATCGGGGGCACTTGTGGGCACCAGGTGGGGAGGTATATGCGGGGCGCGCAGCAGCAAAAATGGGCGTGGCCATGAGGTGAGTGGGCGTGGCCATGGGTGAGGCCAAATGTACATGAACTTAGCAGCGGTGTAAGCTACAGATACCGGGCCTGCCCATCGAAATATTGGATGGAGCCCCCTGTCCTTTATTTAGATAAAGGCACAGAGTAACACCGTACACTGTACACACTGGAGGTAGATTAGCACACAGTGCAGGCACTAGAGAACAGCGTATACTGTACATACTGTAGGCAGCAGAATTCAGCACACTGCAGCTAGCGTGCCAAAAATATGAGGATCACGTTGTGCGGTGCGCTTATCGCGCCCCCCGAAAAATGGGTGGGCCATGGGCCAGAATGTAGGTGTGGTAACGGGTGGAGACAAATTTACATGAACCTAGCAATGGTGGGACATTAGATTAGGACAGTGGTGGCGAACCTTTTGGAGGCTGAGTGCCCAAACTGCAACCCAAAAGTCACTTATCTATCGCAAAGTGGCAACAGCAATTTAAACTAAATACTGTACAAACGTTTTAACTCATACATGAACATTTTGGAAAATCCAAGTTGAAAATAAACTGTGAAGATAAAAAATTTCATCCATCCTACTCCTGAAAAATGTATTCAATTTTTTAGAACCTTCCAGTTTTATTTTCTGTTTTAAAGAGCTAAAAAAGTAGGTTTAATGCTATTGTCTCATATGATAAGGATTCAGCTTTTCCCATAGTCTCGCAGTTAGCAATCATGTGACCCCCAACAAGACAAATTCAGCAATCATGTGACCCCCAACAAGACAAATTCAGCAATCATGAGGCCCCCGACAAGACAAATTCAGCAATCATGAGGCCCCCGACATGACAAATTCAGAAATCGTGAGGCCCCCGACATGACAAATTCAGCAATCGTGACGCCCCCTACATGACAAATTCAGCAATCGTGACGCCCCCGACATGACAAATTCAGCAATCGTGACGCCCCGACATGACAAATTCAGCAATCGTGACGCCCCCGACATGACAAATTCAGCAATCGTGACGCCCCCGACATGACAAATTCAGCAATCTTGACGCCCCCAACAAATCATGAGGCCCCCAACAAGACAAATTCAGCAATCATGAGGCCTCTAACAAATCATGAGGCCCCCAACAAGACAAATTCAGCAGTCATGATGCACATAAATGGACAGCATTTCACATAAATAGGCAAAATGCCCCCTTAATATGGTAGCCCCCCAAGTTAGGTAGTGAGTGACAGCGACCCCCAGGTTAGCTAGTAAGTGACAGGCGCCTCCAGTTAGGTAGTGAGTGACAGGGACCCCAGTTAGATAGTGACAGGGACCCCAGTTAGCTAGTGAGTGACAGGGACCCCCGATAGTGAGTGACAGGGACCCCAGTTAATGAGTGACAGGGACCCCTGATAGTGACAGGGATCCCCGATAGTGATTGACAGGGACCCCCGATAGTGAGTGACAGGGACCCCTGATAGATAGTGACAGGGACCCCAGTTAGTGAGTGACAGAGACCCCCATTAGCTAGTGAGTGACAGGGAATCCCGATAGTGAGTGAAAGGGACCCCCGTTAGCTAGTGAGTGACAGGGACCCCCGATAGTGAGTGACAGGGACCCCCGTTAGCTAGTGAGTGACTGGGACCCCCGAAAAACTAGTGAGTGACAAGGACCCCGGATAGCTAGTGAGTGACAGGGACCCCTGATAGATAGTGACAGGGACCGCAGTTAGTGACAGAGACCCCCGTTAGCTAGTGAGTGACAGGGACCCCAGATAACTAGGGAGTGACAGGGACCCCTGATAGATAGTGACAGGGACCCCAGTTAGTGAGTGACAGAGACCCCCGTTAGCTAGTGAGTGACAGGGACCCCTGATAGATAGTGACAGGAACCCCAGTTAGTGAGTGACAGAGACCCCCCCCCCTTAGCTAGTGAGTGACAGGGACCCCCGATAGTGAGTAACAGGGACCCCCGATAGTGAGTAAAAGGGACCCCCGATAGCTAGTGACAGGGACCCCAGTTAGTGAGTGACAGGGACCCCTGATAGTGAGTGACAGGGACCCCCGATAGTGAGTGACAGGGACCCCCGATAGTGAGTGACAGGGACCACCGATAGATAGTGACAGGGACTCCTGATAGATGGTGACAGGGACCCCTGATAGATAGTGACAGGGACCTCAGTTAGTGAGTGACAGAGACCCCATTAGCTAGTGAGTAACAGGGACCCCCGATAGTGACAGGGACCCCCGTTAGCTAGTGAGTGACAGGGACCCCCGATAGTGAGTAACAGGGACCTCCGATAGTGAGTGACAGGGACCCCCGTTAGCTAGTGAGTGACAGGGACCCCCGATAACTAGTGAGTGACAGAGACCCCCGATAGCTAGTGAGTGACAGGGACCCCTGATAGATAGCGACAGGGACCCCAGTTAGTGACAGAGACCCCTGTTAGCTAGTGAGTGACAGGGACCCCCGATAGCTAGTGAGTGACAGGGACCCCTGATAGATAGTGACAGGGACCCCAGTTAGTGAGTGACAGAGACTCCCGTTAGCTAGTGAGTGACAGGGACCCTCGATAGTGAGTGACAGGGACCCCCGATAGCTAGTGAGTGACAGGGAGCCCCGTTAGGTAGTGAGTGACAGGCGCCCCCCCCCCCTTACCTCACAGCCAGCAGACCTCGATCAGCGCCGCGGTCGACCCGACCAGATAGGGCGGGCGCCGGACGCACCACGCTGTATATGCGGAAGTGATGTCACTTCCGCACATCAGCGGTGTACGCTAGGTCCTAGCGCCCGCTGATCGAGGTCTGAAGCTCTGGCTGCGGGGTCAGCCGGGGGGGGGGGGGGGGGTGTTAGGCAGCGGCGGCCGGGGAGGCAGCGGCGGCCAGGAGGGGACAGCGGCGGCCAGGAGTGGACAGTGGGCAGTGCCAGGCACCCCTGGGGAGGAGATCCGTGGCACCCCAGGACAGATTGGGGGCACGTGCCCCCCCCCAAAATAGGGCTAGCGACGCCCCTGGTGACAAACTTGATAGATAGATAGATATATCAGATAGATCTGAAGAAGCGGGTTATCTGTGAAACGGCTGTTAGACCTACCCCTCCCTTTGCACAATCCTGTACCTGTATCTGTCCAATAAATTTTCACTGGTAGCAGACGTCCTGGTGCCCAGCGCTTTCTGTATCTACTGATCTATCTCTTCAATTCACTTCTGCATCGGGAGATGCGGAAGTGACGCGGGCGGCGGCGGAAGTGATGCGATGCAGCTAGGTTGCCGCATTCGCATCACTTTAGTAGTGGAAACTGGGCCTAAGGCAGGGCAGGAAAATTAATTCTGGACACAAAATATTGACACTTGATCTTGACATTCTGAGGGGCGTACTCACTTTTCTTGCCAGTGGTTTAGACATTAACGGCTGTGTTTTGTTATTTTGGTGGTACAGCAAATCTACACTGTTATACACACCGTACACTGCCTACTTTACATTGCATCAAATTGTCATATCTACAGTGTTGCCCCATGAAAAGATAGAATTGAGTACACCTCTAACATTATTGTAAATGTTTTTTTGTATTTTCTTTTGTGAGATAAGTTATCTGCATCATAACACAGTCATAGTAGTAGTTACATCTCTTCTTTTCTTGTGTGGCTCCAGCTGGAGCAGCCATATTGCACCATCAGGCTGTGGACAGCAGGTCCAGCCACTCCCCGGAGACTTTATCGTATGGACATTTACCGCTACACTGAACAAATCAGCACGTCCAATCATGTCATCATGAAGCACACATCCAAAGTCACTTCATAATAACATTTCTGGGAAAGAAGTGCCACGTTTCCTTATAAAATGGGACATTAAATAAGACTGATCACAGGAATATAACCGATATTATAAAGAAAATTGACTAATCTGAATTACTGTGTAAAGTTTCAAGTTTAAAAGGTAATATATGGGAAAAGAATAAGAAACTTCAGTTATTAGTTTGACCAGAGACAGAATAATCTAGTCGCTAGCTCAAACCAAATCTTATTTTTTTCCCTTTTGTAGGCACCATTTAAGCAGGCCATACATACAACAATTTTTCCTGGCAGATCCGGGCTCCCATATTACTCTGGTCAAATGTTCCGGAAATCTATAACCTGTCACATTTGATTGTAATTTCAATTGATTTTGGACCAAAAATGTATTGAGATTTTCTATCCAATCGTAATTTTCAGTCAGTTGGACGTGGTAGGAGAGTGGCAGTAGGTCAGTGGCCGATTGTGCAACACTGCAATTCGATAGATTTTCAATAAGTTTAACCTCCCTGGCAGTCTATTAAAACTGCCAGGGGGCAGCAGCAGCCTAGCGCTAGCTACATGATAGCCGCTGTGCAGCGGCATCTCCCCACACCTCCGGCGATCAGAGCAAACAGGAAATCACGTTCAGAACGGGATTTCCTGTTTGGCTTTCCCCGTCGCCATGGCAATGATCAGGATGACATCATCCACGTCATGGCGTCAGAGGGAGTCCTGATCCACCCCATAGAGCAGCCTGGCGGTGATTGGCCAGGCTGTGCAAGGGGTCTGAGGGGGGCCCTCTAACGCGGCGTGTAGAGGCGAATCGGTGTGGAGCGGTGGCGATCAGAACAAACACGCAGCTAGCACAAAGTAAAAAGTGAGCAAATCGGCCCACCAGGGCCTGAGCTATTCACCGCGGCGGCTTAGCCCGAGCTCGGGCTTACTGCTGAGGAGGTTAATAGTGAAGTCTATTGAAGATATGTGTGCAGTGTATGGATGGAATCGATCCCTGTCCTTCAGATCAGAGGGATTGATCTGTTTGCTACATTGTGCAGAAATCTATGTGTGTATGGGTACCTTCAAGTTCCATACACACTGCAGATGAAACGTGTCTGATAACGACTGCCTCTACCGAGAATCCAACATCTGCATGCCCCTCTCGATCCACTCGGCCAGCAATATGACCTGGCAGAGCCACGGCCGAAAGGATTATTCCCCACTTACACCGCCGCCACTCCCACGCCGCTCCATAGTCCCTCCAACTCCCCGCATAGCAACAGTCGTTAGCCCGATTGCTAGGAACGTATCTGTCAGCCTCAGTTCTGCAATATTGCCTGAGGGATCAGGAGCTTGCATTGATTTTGGCTGTGCCTTGAGACTTCGAATGGCCCGATCTCCTAAAGGTGGCCATACACATATAGATGGTCACCAGATTCTACCATCAGATAGAGCCTTGTCGCATCAAATCTGGCAGGGATTTATCTGGTCTGAGACACACATTAGGAACACTTTTAATTGATTGATTTCAGTAAGAAATCTATAAAAAAAAAAAAATAGTCTTAAATCTATTGAACTGCAGCATTGCAACAAATGACCCAGTGCAACACTATTGGCTGTCGATCTGCTGTGGCTCTTGACCCGCTGTCGTCAATATCTTCCATCAGGATCGATTGATCAAATCTGCCAGAAACCAATACAGCATGCGGCCAATCAGTCATAGTTATCAAATCGATGGTATTGATGGAAAAAAACTTATCTGTATGGCCGCCCCTTATCCAATCACATTTTTGAAATTGATTGGGTACCTACTGACTGGCTTCTAGAGTCAACTGATCTCTGGAAGATTGAGTAAAGTGACAGAATCTTGTGCAGATCTCAGCTAATGGAGGGGTGCCATTACACACTAGTAAATGCTTACAATAACGTCTTACTATGATGCCAGTTGCAGAGCTGATTAATTTGCCTATGTGACATGGCCAAAAATCTAATAAACTTTCAGCAATTCTTGCTATATTCTGATATAACCCAGGCAATAGGTTCAGCCTTTTTTTTGTCACCATATAATGAACACGTAAGGTGGCCAGACACTGGTCCCTTTCAGATCATTATCTGATCAGAGAGGGAGCTGATCAAATCCCTCCACATACTGTACACAAATTTTAGCATGAAATTTGAGTAAATGCCTGTTGGGTGTAACCATCTAGGTCCAGCCCCCCCCCCCCCTCCCTCCCTCCCCGAGTCGTGCAAAGTGTAGGTGCCCTCACCTGTCTGCTGGCACTTCCTCTTTCATCTTCTCGTCCCCATTGGCACTTTTTCCTGTCTCTTCTCTCCCAGGGCGCCTGTCCCATGACTAAATGCTGCGGGCCAAACACCTCTGGATCAAACTTAGAAATGTGACAGTGCAGACTAGTGTTGTACCTCTTTTATGGTTTAACTCAATGGATGCGTGTATTTTTTTTAAACCTATGTAACTATGGGCCTGATGCACTAACAAGTGGTAATAATGCTGCGTGCAGAAATAGCAGGTGGTGCTAACAGCAGAAGGCGTGGTACACTGCTGCGGTAGTACCAGTTATATTGCCGTGGGCTGCCTCTGCATGGCAATAATATCACTACTTAGTGCATCAGGCCCTATTTAGGTAGAGCAGGGGTGGGCAAACTACGGCCCTCGTGGCCATTTCATTCGGACCTCTGATGCAGGGCCCGATGGTGTTCTCCCCCCCCCCCCCCAAGAGGTGAACTGGCCCACCAGTTCCAGGGGAGTCCTGTTCCAGCAGGCAGAGCGGGGCTACGGGAAAATGGCATCCAAACCCCTGCACTCTAGTCTATTTGTGTTTCCAGTGCTGGGTTTCGGGCACCATTTTCCCATAGCCCTATTCTTCATGTCAGCGCGGGAGTTCTGAAGGTACTAATGGGGGTGGGGGGGGCATAAAAGAGGAATCCTGCCTTTTATAAGGGGGGGGGGAATTGTGTGTATTTTGGTGAAACACAACCACATTATATGTATTTTCAGGGAAATGCTGCAAAATGTGTGTATTTTTGGGTTAACGCTGCCACATTGCATGTATTTTCTGGGGAAATGCTGCACAATTTGTATTTTCTGGTAAACGTTGTCCTATTATGTATATTTTTGTAAAATGTGCATTACGTGTATTTTCTGGTAAGATATTGGCTCATTATGTGTATTTTCTGGGAAAATGCTGCAACATTACATGTACTTTCTGGTGAAATGCTGACGCATTGTGTATTTTCTGGTAAACCAGCATTATGTGCTGTTGTCTGAGGGAGTCTGCCTGCTTGTTGTCCCTAGGCGTTTATTGTTTGATGCCAAAGAAGTCTGGCTGCTGCCATCTGCTGTTTATGGGTGGGGGGCATTGTCTAATTACCTTTAGGGTCACTTTGCCTGTGGTTTGGGAAAAAACTTGGGCCCACTGTCTGTGTTACACTAGTACATTACAGTCGCTCTGCCCACATCCTGTCATGGCCACAGTCATTTCTTTGCGCGCCGCACTCCTGTTCTGGTCTGGACCCCACAGTAAAACTTGAGAACCCCATGTGGCCCTGGAGTCAAAAAGTTTGCCCACCCCTGAGGACTCTATTCGGCCTCTAGTTTTTGTCACGTAACTCAGGCGCCCCAGGAGAGAAGCAGCAGGGTTAAGTACAGGGGCGTAACAATAGCCCCTGCAAGGGATTCAGCTGCAGGGGGGCCCCTAGGGGGAGAAGCCTAAAGGCAGGGCCTGGCTCTGGAGCCCTTCAGGGCCATTTTTAGGGGCAGTAGCGGGAACAGTGCAGGAAGTGGGAATAGCAGGCACAAAAAGCAGCGGTGAGGGAGGAAAGACTCCACCCCCACTACCATCAGCGCTCCCCCCCTCCAGCAACGACAGCTGGGGGGTGGGGGGGCCCACCCAAAGTTTTGCAAGGGGGGCCCAGTGATTTCTAGTTATGCCCCTGGTTAAGTGCCAGCAGTTGAGATAGGACACAGGTGAAAGTGACGGTGGACGGGTGAGTGTAAGCTCTGATAATGCATCAGTCATGCCAAAACCGGATGCCACCAGTGATGTCCTCCCGACATACCGCCGATCGAACAATACATTTACTTCCAGCACGATTGAACAATTTGATTTTAGCCAGATTCGATTGGCGTCATAGATTTCTAGTAGATTAGATCATATGATCGAATTGGCAGTATACTGATGGAAAATATCAACCAGTAAATGGCCACCTTTATCCACTTCCGGATTCTGCAGACGCTTATCTACGCCCCTGCAGTAGATAAGCGTCTGCAGTATGTTTGTTTACCGTCGCCGCCACGATCGCCGCACTACTCCCGTCCGCAATCGCCGCTGTCCTCTCCCTCCATGATCGGGGAATGCTTCCATCCCCGATCACTGAGTCTGCGATGACTCACAGTGTTGTTTAACAAAAATCCCCCCAAGAAACAAAATTCCGTTCCGTGTTAGATTTACAGAAGAAAGAACTCCATAGCGCCATCTTGTGGCCAAAAAGTAAAAATACATCCAAAAACAGTCTAATACACTAACCCATAGGGTGATTAAATAGGTTTTTTTAAATATATTTTAACCTCTTCCTCCCCACCCCATAGTTACCAAAATAAAACACTTGTAAAAAAAAAAAAATACACCATTAAAAAAAAAAAAAAAAAAAAAAAATATATATATATATATATATATATATATATATATATATATATATATATATATATATATATATATATATATATATATATATATATATATATATATATATATATATATATATATAAATGGTTACCTTAGGGAATTTAATATGTATGTCATTACTGTGGATTTTGTAATTAAAGTCTTGGAATAATTATTATAATATAAAAAACACTAAACAGAAAAATAGACACCTTTATTTCCAAATAAAATATTATCGCCATACTTTGTACTAAGGACACAATTTAAACGTTGTAATAACCGGGACAAATTAGCAAATAAAATGTGTCTGTTTCATCATCAATAGCACATTTATTTTTAAACTACAATGGCTGAAAGCTGAGAATGGTGATTTTTTTTTCTTTTTTTTTCTACTTCTTCCTTGCAAAATACATATAAATAAATTATTGGTTAGCAAAAAGTACTGCCCAGAGAAAGCCTAGTTTGTCCTGCAAAAAATAATATATAGATCATGTCAGTGTGATAAGTAGCAATAAAGTTATTGTCGAATGAAATTGCTCTGGTCCTGAAGGCGAAAAAACCTGTGATCCTGAACTGGTTAAAGGAATACTATTTAAGTATCTCAAATTTCTGGAAGCAGCATTAATCAATATGGCAATATGAGTCAGAACGAACACAGCATATGCTTCTGCTGTGCAGTGTGTCTTTTTTTAATATACCTTGCAGACAGCGTCCCCTGAACAAACTGACGGCGACGGGTTATTGGGGCAGACCATTATGCTAGAGGTGATGCCTCTTGCCGAGTGCAGCTGTGGACTATACTGTTTTATGCTCCCCAACATCAGTGCAAGTTATCCAGCATGTTACTATGAGGAGGGAGAGACAACAGCTCTCCCTCCCTCTCACTCCAAGTCTGCCCGGCCAATAACACCATGCTTACTTGTCCCCTTCTGCTTGCGTGTGAAGAGAATCGTCAGAAGTTTCCCTTCACACTAGTGAAGCCCGGTTCATGAGGGATTGGCTCATTTGAGCCGGTTCTTTCCTGTGAGTCGAGTGATCCGACTCATCACACTGAACCGAATCAGTTCAGTGAATGAGAAAGACACTGAACCGAATCAGTCCAGTGGATGAGAAAGGAATCCTTTCTCATCCACTGGACTGATTCGGTTCAGTGTCTTTCTCATTCACTGAACTGATTCGGTTCAGTGTGATGAGTCGGATCACTCGACTCACTGGAAAGAACCGGCTCAAATGAGCCAATCCCTCATGAACCGGGCTTCACTAGTGTGAAGGGAAACTTCTGAAGATTCTCTTCACACGCAAGCAGAAGGGGACAAGTAAGCATGGTGTTATTGGCCGGGCAGACTTGGAGTGAGAGGGAGGGAGAGCTGTTGTCTCTCCCTCCTCATAGTAACATGCTGGATAACTTGCACTGATGTTGGGGAGCATAAAACAGTATAGTCCACAGCTGCACTCGGCAAGAGGCATCACCTCTAGCATAATGGTCTGCCCCAATAACCCGTCGCCGTCAGTTTGTTCAGGGGACGCTGTCTGCAAGGTATATTAAAAAAAGACACACTGCACAGCAGAAGCATATGCTGTGTTCGTTCTGACTCATATTGCCATATTGATTAATGCTGCTTCCAGAAATTTGAGATACTTTAATAATATTCCTTTAAAGAGAACCCGAGGTGGGATTTAATTATGTTACTGGGGCACAGAAGCTGGTTGTGCACACTAAGACCAGCCTCCGTTGCCCCATGGTGTGCCTCCAGGACCCCCCTGCGCGCCGCTATACCCCCTGCAGTGCTGGCAACACGCAGCGCGTCGCCAGCACAATGTTTACCTATGCACTGTCTGTCAGCGCCGCTCCCCCGCCTTCTCCGCATCGGTGCAACCCGCCCGCGTCACTTTCCTCCTATCAGCGAGAGGGAAGGGACACGGGCGGGTAGCGCCGATGCGAGGGAGGCGGGGGAGCGGCACTGACAGACAGCGCATAGGTAAACATTGTGCTGGCGACACGCTGCGTGTCGCCAGCACTGCGGGGGGTATAGCGGTGCGCAGGGGGGTCCTGGATGCACACCATGGGGCAATGGAGGCTGGTCTTAGTGTGCACAACCAGCCTCTGTGCCCCAGTAACATAATTAAATCCCACCTCGGGTTCTCTTTAAAGAAATCTGGTCCAGGTTCTCACTTACCTTTTCCAGCATTTTCCATTGTTTGTGGACTTCAGAAAATTCACACTGCACATTGGCGGTGGGGCAGCCGCACTGCCAGAAACCGGCCTTCAGGGAATACTGCGTTACTATGCGGTATTCCCCGTCTGGCATCTGGCCAAGCACGAAGTGACTATCACTTCTTATTCAGCAATCAATGATGTGCTCTGAAGCGTATTTGTAAAATACACTTCCGCGCATGCACAATGCAGATAATTGCAGCAGGTTTGTACGTTACCATAGACTTACATGATTTACGGCCCAACGCAGATTGCTGCAGGAGCCGCATGGTAACATAGGTATTGAAGCGCGTCAGGGCACTTCCGGTGCAGCATACCGCAACGTGGGGAGTGTGAACTCCCCCATAGATTAGCATCTGTGGTGGGGTGCGGTAAATTTACCAGTGGCATAGCTAAGGAGCTATGGGCCCCCCTAATCATTCTATACATTCTATACATAATTTATGCTGCCAGGGGCGTAGCAATAGGGGTTGCAGAGGTTGCGACTGCATCGGGGGCCTTGGGCCAGAGGGGCCCTCCCTCAACTATAGTATTAGCTCTCTATTGGTCCTGTGCTCATAATAATGACTTCTACAGATACTTTGAATAGTGGTAATCATTAACAAACTGTTCCCCATCCCCTTCTTGCACCTCTGACACTGTAGTTGCCATTGGCAGGTTTTGGTGTGCCGTACCTTGCAACGGGGCCCACAGCTCCTTAGCTGCACCACTGTATGCAGCATACCAAATCCTGCCAAGAACAACCCCAGTGTCAGAGGTGCAAGCAGGGGATGGGGAACAGTTTGTTAATGATCCCTACTGTTCAAAGTATCTATAGAAGTGATCATTACCAGCACATGACCAATAAAGCGCTAATACTGCAGTTGAGGGAGGGCCCTTCGGCGCCCCTCTGGCACAAGGGCCCCGGTGCGGTTGCAACCTCTGCACCCCCAATTGTTATGCTACTGCGCACTGCCTCAGTGTGAAAGGGCCCTCACAGTGAAGAGAACATATGTCTGGCCTTACATACAGTGAGCACTTGCTATCTTAACATTCGTACCACCATATTAAAGATACTGAAGGTAGATGGTGCTACACAGTACAATATTTGCCATACATAGTACTATATAATATACAGTAGTAGTATATTCAGCCAGATTGCTACAAACAGAACTCATGCTGGTTGCAGCATTTCCTTGGTGACTTGACTCTGATCATAAAAGGTCACACTGCTCTGAAAATTGTAGAGCTGTAAGTTTTCCTAATACGTTATTGACATACGAAAGCCTCCAGTTTGGAAGATCTGCATGATATTTTGCAGGCGCATAGAATGTGACACATCTAACAAAAACAGACAATACAACTCCCTGCGTGATTTACCTTCCAGCTCTCCAGGGCTTGGCCGGATCTTCAGCGACCTTGACATCTGTCACCTGATAGGATAATCTGCAGCCCACCAAATAATACTCTCAATAAATGAATAGTAGCCATAAAACAAAGTCTAGAGCCCTTGTATTATATATACCTGCTTTTTTCAGTCTTATACAGTACCAGAGATAAATTGTATCCATTTAATACAGCCAGCATGAATCTTGTTTTTCTGCTATTTTCATGTGTCTTGGCATCACTGACACTAATGAAATGAACCGGGCTGTATAAGCTAGCAGTGAATTCAATATGCTGCATTCACTTAATTACCACATTAGCTGGAATGCCTCATACAGCTTGACTAAATTACCCAGCATTCTGTGGAAACATGTAGGCGCACAGCGTATGTATGGTGATGATACCGTATCGATAGAGCGCTGCCTATGGTTAATTAGACTGTTTGTGTCACTACAGGAGACCATGTGCTTTTAGAGCATGCTGACAGCAGCTGAGACTTCTGAAGCCAAGAGCAAGAATTGCACATACTATATTCAGCCTACTCGTGCCATTGTTGTCACCTCTCATTGTTCCTTCCTCACACAGGCTGAGCCAAGCCATTTACACCCCTGAAAATTCTTAGCAGATGGAATTTAGAGCCTATGGCAGGAATAAGAGACCAAGGGAGTTGGAGAAAGCCAATAAAATATGTACTGGAGAAAAATACACATTCTATATTTACTAAACAAGACTTTTCTTGCAGTGTGTTTTTAATTTAAAAAAAAAAAAAAAAAGAGTAAGACTATGAAAACTAATATTCACTGCAAAACCTATTTAAAACGTAACCTCAGGGGAAAAATATTTTTGCTTACTATGGAATCTTTTTGGTGGCCATTTATGACTGTTTGAAGGCCTATCTGGAAAAACGTATCTGGCTTCCAGTCCTCTGAGGTTGTGGCTAGATCTCTCGAAGAGTGATACAGCCAGGAACCATAATTGCAGGGCAGGGCTGGTTGTAACCAAAATGGGGACCTGGGCAAGAATTACAAGGGCACAAGGGGCACTAGAGCTGGCTGATTACCCCTCCAGGTCTACCTCAAGTAAATGGTAGTCCCCCGGGGCCCCTGACTAGCATTTGGCATCAGACACAGCTGTTTGACCAGCACACCTTTAATCATTGCTTCTGTTTTCATCCTTCTGAGGGCACCTTTACTCAGTGACTCAGCGACATGAATGTACTGCAATTTCCACCACACAAAAAGCACGGGGTTTTATATGAACACATTCTCTGTTTATTCTTCAATCAGTAATGTCTTCAGAGTTGCGGACTGTCCGTATGGACATCAATACAGGATTCCAAATCATATAAAAGACTGCCTGACACGTGTTTCACGGGCAAGGAGCCGCTTCCTCAGAGGCACACTGTATACAAACATTAGTTGTAGTTCATATGCAACTCAGAAAAGAGTAGACAATCAACACCGATTCCATGTGCGGTGTGCCCGTCCATGGACTGAAAGGAACCTTTCAGTCCATGGACGCACATACCGCACATGGGATCGGCGTTGATTGTCTACTCTTTTCTGAGCCCAGATTGCAGTTATATATTGCATGTTATCTACAACTGATGTTTGTATACAGTGTGCCTCTGAGGAAGCGTCTCTTTGGCTGTGAAGCGCGTGTCAAAAATATGTATAAAAAGTATCCATCAGGGAACATTTTCCATAGCAGAGAATGGCAAAAATGCATCAGTTGTTAACATCAAGATTAGTGCAGTTGTGCAAATTGAGGCGACAACGTCGACTTGTTTCGGGATAGACCCTTCATCAGGCCTCCAAAAATAGAGACAAATCTGTATAGTTAACACATGTTCTTAATAAACATCTGGACAACATCAAGCCAGGATTAACCTTCTCATCCAATTTTCAGACACAGGAACCGCACAAGGCAGGAGCTGGAGAGGCCATTCCTCTCCAGCTCCTGCCTTGTGCGGTTCCTGTGTCTGAAAATTGGATGAGTGGTTAATCCTGGCTTGATGTTGTCCAGATGTTTATTAAGAACATGTGTTAACTATACAGATTTGTCTCTATTTTTGGAGGCCTGATGAAGGGTCTATCCCGAAACAAGTCGACGTTGTCGCCTCAATTTGCACAACTGCACTAATCTTGATGTTAACAACTGATGCATTTTTGCCATTCTCTGCTATGGAAAATGTTCCCTGATGGATACTTTTTATACATATTTTTGCACAAGTGTTGTCTTCAATAAAATTTTTTTGTATTTTTGCATATACACTCTTCAAGTTTCTTCAGTCTTTTGCTACATATATCCTTTTTACTAGTATAAAGTCTATGTAGGTGTTGTGGCACACCTGAGAGGATATCATCATCATTTCTTTTTCCCTGTATACAGAATATGTGAAGCGCGTGTCAGTCTTTTATGCGATTTGGAATCCTGTATTAATGTCCATACGCACAGTCCGCAACTCTGAAGACATTACCGACTGAAGAATAAACAGAGAATTTGTTCATATAAATCCCCGTGCTTTTTGTGTGGTGGAAAATGCTGTATAGCTATATTGTGGGGTGGAACAAAACTATTGATCTTATTGTGTTTATGGCATGTATGTACTCTCGTAACATGCTGCTGGGTCATGAAGGGAGGAGTGGTGCCCGTGAGGATGAAGGAGGAAGCGCACAGACTGCAGCGAAGCAAATTTATCTGTCCGGCCAGGACGCTCTTCAAACACTCTGCAAGCACCACTGTTCACTTGGTAGCAGACCTGGGTGGTCAGACAGCCGCCTCTGGGCAATTGCGTTTTGCCTGTGTCTAGAACCAACAGGTTTGATAGAACTTCTATGACTTTATAAATACTAAGGATAAGACTTGAAGGAAAATCTACCCAGAGGAAACACAGGCACCTATGAAATGCTAAATGAAACTCCAAATTCCTTTTATTACCATTTTGGTGCTGCTCACTCCATCGAAATGTAGAACACATTTAAAGTGGCATACATGGGTATAAGAGTTACCCCTGCAGTCCTTGCCACCGCAGGGAGTGGAGAGCCGGGGGCATCTCTATGTATGACTTGTTTCTAGCTCAACAATTTTTTGGAAATGGTGGTACTTTCACTTTTTCCGTTTTTTTGTTTTGTTTTTAAAGTATGCTGCAGTGCTGCCACTCCCAGCCTAAATTCAGCAGGGAGAGCTTTGATATTTACCTGATCAGGACCCTGATTTGATTCACCTCTTTCACCATGGAGTTGCCTTTTATGCAGACATCCTCCTTCAGGTCCTGATCGGATCGGATCATGTGCTGTGACGTGAACCAGGAGGATGATGTTGACATACAGCGCCACTCCATGGTGGAAGAGGGAACCTGATCCTGTATCCGGATCAGGTGAATATTAAAGCACTTCCTCACTACGCTGCATTTTGGCTGGCACACTGGGAATGCAGCACAAGAATACCGAGCCGCGGCAACATTGCCCTGAGTTACCCGATGTGAGATAACTTGGGCGGGGCTGCCAAAAGGTTAAACACATGAGAATGCCACACCAAGGCCAGCTATTTAAACCACTTAATGACCGCCTAACGCCGATAGACATCGGCAGGTCGAAGTGGTGTTTCCATGGATTTTCCATGTCAGTTCACGGAGGGTGTCTCCGTGAACAGCCTGCGAGCCTCCGATCGTGGCTTGCAGGCAAAATGTAAACACGCGGGGAAGAAATCCCCTGTGTTTACATCATACGGTGCTGCTGTCACAGCAGTGCCGTAAAGGAGATCGGCGATCCCCGGCCTCTGATTGGCCGGGGACCGCCGCCTGATAGGCTAAAGCCTATTAGAGGTGGTACAGGGTGGATTGCCGTCCTGTGCCGCCCACACTGAGGAGGAGAGCGAAGGAAGGAGAGGGAGGGGTGAATAGCGCTGCGGAGGGGGGCTTTGAGGAGCCCCCCCCCCCCCGCTTGTCACACATAGCCGGCGGCGATCAGACCCCCCAGCAGGACATCCTGATAGTGGGGAAAAAAGGGGGACGTCTGATCACCCTGCCTCAAACGTGGAGAGCCCACGCAGCACAGATCTGCCAAAAATCCCCTGGTCCTTAAGTGGTTAAAGCCCTCACTACCAGGTGATGATGGCCCAACTGCTTGGCTTGCTTATGATGTGATTGCCCATAAATGGCTTTCATCCTTTACTGCTCAGCCTGTTTATCAGCCCTGATAAAATCCCTGACTGAGCATTCAGTCTGGCTTTGCTCAGGAATCATTATAGCTGAGTCTGTCTTCTCTGATGTCTTTTCAAGCCCAAGCCTGCCCCCTTCTGGCTCTGCTATAATGACTCGGCTATAATGATTCCTGAGCAAAGCCAGACTGAATGCTCAGTCCGGGGATTATATCAGGGCTGATAACAAGCAGGCTGAGCAGTGAAGAATGAAACCGAGAGCAGGGTAGATGTTTTCTCTAATGTTCCCACTGATATATATGGTAAAAAAAACATGAGGGTACTTCGTCTCTGGTTCAATTTAAGATGGGCTTCGCTATGGCATTGCTTGTATCAGTATGTAGAAATAAACTACCATACTTTTTTTTTTTTTTTTTTTAGATCTGGAGCTGAGGCATGAGTAGTGTGTTCAGCCTCAGGCAGCAACAAGACATTTGTTTCCATGACTGATACAACAGAGATCATCTAGGCACAGGGCTAGATATAACACAACACTGCAATCGGTTAGGAAAAGGGGCGGATTTATGCCCTGTGGCATTGTGTGAGAGTCATTCTTGCCTTGCCTGACTGCACTGTAGAAGACTGTATAGCAGTGTATATATAGGGCACAATGTTGTAAGAGGCTCTTATACCGTGTTTGCAGTGTGCTGCCTTTATGACTGCGCAAGCAATTACAAGCTGTGATGTCACAAATTAAAAAGCATTATATGGCATTTGAAGTCTTAATCATAAAAAAAAAATATTTTGAAGTACAAGACCAAATAAATAAAACATTACAAATGTCACCATGTATTCCCATATAAGTTTATCTGGTTAAGTGTCACTTACAGTAGCTCGCAGAGATCTCACAGCTTCACAGATCTGGCAGGGTTTAGACTAGTCCATCTCTTCATGGGGGATTCTCAGGGTTTTCTTTATTTTCATTTGACAGTTGCTCAGTCACACTGTCAGAATAGTGTGAAAGCAAGTATGGAGGATGGTCATCCGCTTTGTATAGAACCTTTCCAGGAAGTGCTTTTGTAAAAATAAAGGAAATACTGAGAATCCCCCATGAGGAGATAGACTAGGCCAAAACTTGTCAGATCTTTCAGAATAAAGATCTGTTCCATTGCTGTCCCCTGTTTGAATAGACATGTGCCTTGGGGGACTCGCCAGCAGGCCTGGAAGCAGTTGTCCCCAAGTGCTTCCAAAGCCCTGTACACCTTATAGCAATGGCACAATTCTCATGAATATAAGTTAAGTACTGTATCTCTGTTTTCAGATGCTTAGTGTGTGTGTTTATACTCACAACATACAATGCACAATTAGAAATATGGTAGTGATCTCTTCCCTTCAGGGTCTTGTGATGGGCATGAGCTCGACATTTTTAGTAATTTTCACTTTGAAATGTATTTTTTGCCTGGATCTATATTTTTGCCAAGTTATTATAGATTTTCACAAGAAACAATTTCTAGAAAATAAGAACTTACAATGGGTTGTCTCATGCCCATTCACGTCAATGCATTTTGTAAAAATGTGTTTTCACATTCATATCCATATATTTTCACACATATTCTCATCTGCAAAAATCTGTTTTCGCATGCCCATAGGCTTCAATGCATTTGGCAAAAGTGAGTTTTCTCATACCCACATATTTCCATAAATACTTATCTGTGTGAAAATGTGACTCTGCATTAATAAGATAACACATTACCACTCACTGGGTTCCAGTGCTTGTTTGATGTGGCAGTCAGGGCCGGATTTGTACTTTTTAATGCCCAAGGTCACTGTCACCAGCCACCCCCCCTTCAGTATAGGTAGCCAGATGACCCCTCCCCCCTTCCCTCTAGTATAGGTAGCCAGATGACTCCTCCCCCTTCCCTCTAGTATAGGTAATCTGATGACCCCCTCCAGTATAGGTAGCCAGATGACCCCTCCACCCTTTCACCCCAGTATAGGTAGTCAGATGACTCCCTTAATCCCTCTTTTCCCACTCAGAATCAGAATCAGAATTTATTTCGCCAAGTACATACAGGGTCGGTGATGGTACAGTAACATTTAGCATACAGTAGGTACAATAGATATACAGTAGATACATACAGTTTCTGCCGATACATACAGTAGATCCCACAGTAGGTACAAAACTAAAGAGTGTAAGCATAGAGGAGCTCGTAGAAAGGTGGACCCAGGAGAAAGGACCACTCCCCCCCCCCCCCTCCCCTTTCAGTATAAGTAGCCAGCTCGCCCTTCACACTGCAGCAGCTATCAGTGTCACTCATTTCTCAGCTAGTGTCCAGTGCCAAAGCTTCCCTCTATCTCCAATGCTGCCCAAGTCCATAGCTGCCCGGCACAATGCAAACGTACACAGAGAGCATGGTGGCCGCTGCACCTCTGCGGTCAGGGGCGTGCCTGTCTGATCTCCCTGCGTTGCAGCATTTGCAAGCTTGCACATGCATAAGTTCAGCCTGCTGCTTTGGTGCCCCAGACCATGGCCTAGGCTGGCCTTGGCCTAAATCCGGCCTTGGTGGCAGTCATAAGCTGGGGTAGATACAGCAAAACTGCAGGTTATGGACAGACTGGGGAACACAAAGCTTCTGGGCCCATAGCTGCAATTGCAACTACTAGGAAACTGCAGGTGATGGACAGACTGGGCACCCAAATGCTTCTGGGGCCCGTACCCGATATTGCAACTACAAGAAAACTGCATGTTATGAAAGGACTGTGACCCAAATGCTTCTGGGCCCTGTAGCCGCTATTGCAAATAGTAGGTAGTCTATAATCTAAATAAGATTAAAAAATGTAACTAAGCTATATTAACTTTATAAAAATGTGAATGTCACTTTGACAATGAATTTGTATTTTTTTCTGTTTTCCATGCACATTAACTAGCTATCTTTTCAGGGTTTTTTTATGTTCCTGACAATGTTGACACTTCAGCTGAGTCTTTAACCACTTCAGCCCTCAGTCATTTTCATTTTATGCATCCGAGCAATGTTCACCTCCCATTCATTAGCCTATAACTTTATCACTACTTATCACAATGAACTGATCTACATCTTGTCTTTTCCGCCACCAATTAGGCTTTCTTTGGGTGGTACATTTTGCTAAGAGCTACCTTACTGTAAATGCATTTTAACAGTAAGACTAAGAAAAAAATGGAAAAAATTCATTATTTCTCAGTTTTTGGCCATTATAGCTTTGAAATAATACATCCCTCTATAATTAAAACCAACACTGCAGGGTGGCCTCCTGAGCGCGTCCCAGTGGCTGCAGCTCTTGAGCGCTTTGAGTCCAACAGGAGAAAAGAGCTATACAAATGTTCGGATTATTACATATTGTATTTGTCCCGGTTATTACACTGTTTAAATTATGTCCCTATCACAATGTATGGCGACAATATTTTGTTTGGAAATAAAAGTGCATTTTTTCCGTTTTGCATCCATCACTATTTACAAGCTTATAATAATAAAAAAAAAATAGAAATATTTCATCTTTACATAGAGGTTTAGACCCTTAGGTAAATATTTGTTTTTTTATTGTAATTCTTTTTTTATTAAAGATTTTATTTGGCTATTTTTGGGAGGGTGGGATGTAAATAGTAATTTTTTTTAATGTAAATATGTTTATTTTATTTTTTAATGTAGATGTAGTTTTACTTTTTGGCCACATGATGGCAACCTTAGGTTTATTTACATGAAGTCACTTTAAAGAGACACTGAAGCGAGAATAAATCTCGCTTCAGTGCTTATATTCAGCAGGGGCACGTGTGCCCCTGCTAAAATGCTGCTATCCCGCGGCTAAACGGGGGTCCCTTCACCCCCAAAGCCCCCCCACAAAATCAACGACCAAATTGGTCGTAGATTTTGCTGCTGCTGGAGGCAGGGCTAACGGCTGCAGCCCTACCTCACAGCGCGTCTATCAGCGGCGCATCGCCGCCTCTCCCCCGCCCCTCTCAGTGAAGGAAGACTGAGAGGGACAGGGGAGAAGCGGAGATACGCACTGACAGACGCGCATGGGGCAGGGCTGCGGTGGTTAGCCCTGCCCCAATGCGGAAGCGCTCCCCCGCTGTACGGAGGGGATTTTGAAGGTAAGGGACCCCCGTTTAGCCGCGCAATAGCGGCGTTTTAGCAGGGGCACACATGCCCCTGCTAACTATGAGCTCTGAAGCGAGATTTATTCTCGCTTCAGAGTCTCTTTAAGCGTAACATGTACGCTTAGAGGGACGTAGGGGGATGTAGGAGGCAGAAAAAGCAAGGCTTCTGAGAGAAGCTGTCACTTTTTCTGCGGGGGAGAGGAATCAGTGTTCGGGCACCATGGCCCGATTCATTGATTCCTGGGCTAACGATCTGCGGCCGGGAGCATGCAGGAGCGCACATGGCCTCCTGGACGTAGCTATTACGTCCAGGAGGTAAAAGTCCTTAAAAGAGTTATGATTTTTTTCATGACTTATAATTACCTAATAATTTTAAGGTTTTTATTTTTCAGGACAATCTTGGCTTTCTATGGGTGTTATCTTTTTCAATCATTTTTATAGACATTTTGTAAGAAAAAATTGGATATACAGTGGTTTGCAAACGTATTCGGCCCCCTTAAAGTTTTCCACATTTTGTCATATTACTGCCACAAACATGAATCAATTTTATTGGAATTCCACATGAAAGACTAATACAAAGTGGTGTACATGTGAGAAGTGGAACGAAAATCATACATGCTGCCAAACATTTTTTTTTACAAATAAATAACTGCAAAGTGGGGTATGCGTAATTATTCAGCCCCCTTTGGTCTGAGTGCAGTCAGTTGCCCATAGACATTGCCTGATGAGTGCTAATGACTAAATAGAGTGCACCTGTGTGTAATCTAATGTCAGTACAAATACAGCTGCTCTGTGATGGCCTCAGAGGTTGTCTAAGAACACACCAGACAAGTCAGGGATAAAGTTATTGAGAAATTTAAAGCAGGCTTAGGCTACAAAAAGATTTCCAAAGCCTTGAACGTCCCACGGAGCACTGTTCAAGCGATCATTCAGAAATGGAAGGAGTATGGCACAACTGTAAACCTACCAAGACAAGGCCGTCCACCTAAACTCACAGGCCAAACAAGGAGAGCGCTGATCAGAAATGCAGTCAAGTTGCCCATGGTGACTCTGGATGAGCTGCAAAGAATTACAGCTCAGGTGGGGGAATCTGTCCATAGGACAACTATTAGTCGTGCACTGTACAAAGTTGGCCTTTATGGAAGAGTGGCAAGAAGAAAGGCATTGTTAACAGAAAAGCATAAGAAGTCCCGTTTGCTGTGTCCCCCACATGGCTTGTGGCAAACTGCAAACATGTGGAAGAAGGTGCTCTGGCCGGATGAGACCAAAATGGAACGAAATTTTTGGCCAAAATGCAAAACGCTATGTGTGGCGGAAAACTAACACTGCACATCACTCTGAACACACCATCCCCACTGTCAAATATGGTGGTGGTGGCAGCATCATACTCTGGGGGTGCATCTCTTCAGCAGGGACAGGGAAGCTGGTCAGAGTTTATGGGAAGATGGATGGAGCCAAATACAGGGCAATCTTGGAAGAAAACCTCTTGGAGTCTGCAAAAGACTTGTCCTGCTGGAAGGTGAACCTCCGCCCCAGTCTCAACGACCCTAAACATAAAGCCAGGACAACAATGGAATGGTTTAAAACAAAACATATCCGTGTGTTAGAATGGCCCAGTCAAAGCGCTGCGTAATATGTTGGCGCTTTATAAATACAATAAATAAATAAATAAATCCAAACGAAAATCTGTGGCAAGATCTGAAAACTGCTGCCAAACTGCCATCTAATCTGACTGAGCTGAAGCTGTTTTGCAAATGGGCAAGGATTTCCGTCTCTAGATGCAATGCTGGTAGAGACATACCCTAAAAGACTGGCAGCTGTAATTGCAGCAAAAGGTGGTTCTACAAAGTATTGACTCAGGGGGCCGAATAATTACGCACACCCCACTTTGCAGTTATTTTTTTTTAAATGTTTGGAATGATGTATATTTTTCGATCCACTTCTCACATGTACACCACTTTGTATTGGTCTTTCACGTCGAATTCCAATAAAATTGATTCATGTTTGTGGCAGTAATATGACAAAATGTGGAAAACTTCAATGGGGCCGAATACTTTTGCAAACCACTGTAAATGCAGAAAATACACTTTTCCTTCAGTTTTCACCATTCCTAATTTTCACATGGCAGCTCTCACAGTTATAAAATCCACACAAATATATTCTTTAGCCCTTCCCGATAAAAATTATACCACATATGCCTTATTTTCGTACTAGCCGGGCTTGTGGCAGACCATTATCCCCAGCCTGCTGGTCGGGTGCGATTGCTAGGGCGACAGTTTGGGGGCAGCAGATGCATCACTAAGCAACGACAAAGCAATGCATCCATAGAGCATTGGAGCCCCAAACTGTCAGCCAACAGATCGCTACAGGTGGCAATTATAAAAGTTGTATATATACGTGCAGGTATTACAGGGGTTTAAAATGGGTTAATAGACTAAGTAGGGGTTGAAACTTAACCGAAAGGAAAGAAAATGGCATTTTTAGACGTAAATTCTACATACAACAAACAGGTTAAATGCAAAATGTAGGCCGCTTGAAACTGATCAAATCAAAATCAACAATGCATTTTATTGGATTAATTCCAGACGGCATACAGTTTGCACAAAATTTGCATGCAAGTCAGAGAGCACTAAAGAGTAGAGATGTTCAATTAGATGCTTATTCTAAGTATCAATTCTGTTGATGTGGTACACTCCCATGCCAGACTGCAGGACTTCACTAGAGCTGCCCCTATCCTGTGGAACTCTCTCCCACTGCCCATCAGGCTCGCTCCCACCTTCAACACCTTAAAAAAAAGCACTCAAAACTCACTTCTTCAAGGAGGCCTACATCAACTCAACACTACCCTAATCCTTTCTGCCAATAACTTCTTGCTGCACCCCCTCCTTTTGTGTCACCAACCCCTCCCTCTAGGTTATAAGCCTTTGGCAGGGCCCTCTCCCCTTGTGTATCACACTTGACTGTGTGCACTGTACCCAGAATTTGGAACTGGTAATTTTTTACCACTACTACTCCAGTTTATGATCTGGCATTGTACTCCTATCTGCATTGTGTTGTGTATCTTATTGCTATTACCTGTATTGTTGTATCTATGCTCTGTTACCTGTATTGTTCTGTCACCCCTGTTATCATTGTCTGTAATCCTATTTATTGTACAGTGCTGCGTAATATGTTGGCGCTATATAAATCAAATAATAATAATAACTAGTAAATGGTAACACAAGCTTTTTGTTGTAATGAGATAAGTGCTTAGTATCACCTAATTTTATGGATTTTTCAATTTTAGTGGCTGACTGGAGGAAGAAATTAATTACACATAGTGTATCTTCACCTCCATCATTACATTCCAATGCACACTATATTACACAGTAGCCAGTAAACACTCATCCCAGCATGACTCTCAGCAGCGTTCATACAAATGCTCTCACGATAAATTTGGCTCTAGCATAGTTGGGCTTAGATTGACTGTACAAGTGTTGCAAGCCCTAAACCCAGCAAAATACCCACTGGTGCAAAAAAAGTCTGTCTCTCTCTCTCTGCCCCAGATCCTTTAAGATCCTAGCAACGCCCCTGCTTTTACTGATATCCCCATTGCCTAATTACTATGATTATCGGGGGGCCAGTGGTGACAAAATTACCACCTGGCCGCTGTCCTAGCCACAGATAACATTGGTAAAATGGGTACCCCATAGACTGGCAAAGTGCTGCCAGCACCCAAATTACCTGCTTTGGCTCCCTTAGCCTTCCTATTACTGAACATACAGAAGGCCTGCTTCTACAATATAGCTGATTATCCAGTATTCTCTACCTGTAAGCAAGCTCCTCCTGGTTGACTAAACTCCCTTCTTAGGAGCCTGACAGGTTCACTTTGCACATCCATCCCTCCGCCAGCCTCAGGTGCTGTGAAGGGTTCATGTGCAAGCTGATATGCATACAGGATGAAATGCTCTTACTGGGAACATATAAAAAATACAATTAATCCAGTCCAATCCAATGCTCTTTGTAAACTGGGCAAATATAAAATGCATTTAATCAGTTTAGCTGTAACATTTATCCACTAGTTCAGACAGCAAGTCATTTCATTGCAGTTTATTAAAGGTCGCTGTTGTCTCTAGGCCATAGCCTTGCTTTATTACAGGAAATAAGCAGTTTGGGAGTTCTGAGATGTCAAATATTTCATTTTTTTGATACATTTTTTATTTTGCTTTTAGATTTCGATAAGGGTAGTTGTACTGCTATTTATATGTTTATTGGCTGAGAGCGTATGGTACCTATAGTCATAAAAGAGAATTCATAAAAGTGTTTAAATCACTGATGAAAAATTGTGTGATGTAGAGGAATATGGAGAATGCTATATTGCTATCACATTTTAAAAATGTAAATTGCCAGTCTACTGTGCTATTTTTGGTATCATTTTTGCCTAAGTCACATCATTTTTAAGAAATGAATTTAAGAGCAGTTCAAACAATACAAATAGGTACCGTATTTTCTGCCACAAAAGAGGCTCCAGAATATAAGATGCACCTAGGTTTAGAGGGCAAATACCAGGGGGGAAAAAATGTATACACTGTCTGTTCCAGGAGCGTCTTGTAGATGTTCTTCCCCAATATGTTTCCTCCCGTGTCACCTTCTTACTAGTACTAATCACCATTCTTAATGGGCCCCTGAAGAAATTGAACATGAAGGGCCCCTGCCCCCTCAGCTCCCCCCCCCCCCCCCCCCTTACCAGGAGAGAAGATGGAATGCAGGAGATAAGCTGTCTGACCAGGCTGAAGACACCAGTGTGCTGTTTGAGAGGAGGGGGATGTTTCACATGAACAGCTAACCTGAGATTGATGATAACCGCAGCTCAAATCTGCCGCCTCAACTATGGAAACGAGAGAGCACAGAGGGTGGGCGGAGCGTGTGTCAGGGGGGCACTCTCAGCCAATCAGCGCTCAGGGTAACAGGAGAGGGACAGGCTGAATACTTGCACTCCGAGTTTCCATGCAGAGAGGTGCGTTCGTTTTCCAAGCACAACAGCTGGCTTGTCAATTTGCCTGGCTGTAATCTCACTGGTGCAGGCCCAGCTGCCGGGATAGGAGAGAGGGGGGCCCTCTGGTCATGTGACTAATGACGTCACAGCACTTAAAGGGGGCCTACCGAATTTTACGTCGGTAGTTCGGTGGGTCAGTCCGACGCTGCTTCTGTCTGCTGTGTGTCCGCTTTGTCCCCGCTCCCTGTGTCTCCGCATCCCTCCCCCCGTGTCTCCTGCTCTCCCTGTAGAAGTAGTGAAGTGTAATCCAGCAGCTCCCACAGGTAATGATCACCTCTTTTTCTTCTCCCTCTAGTGAATGGCTTGTGCTGGTCGTGTCTTCAGCAGAAGCCGTTCACTAGGGGAAGAGAAAAGGGCAGCAATCCCCATGGGAGCTGCAGGATTAGCTGCTGCTACACTTCACTATACAGGGGGAGCAAGAGACACAGAGGGGGGGAGGGGGGGCACAGAGATATGGGAAAGCTGACACACGGGACAGAAGGGGGGACAATGCAGGGAGTTCTCGATGTGGCGGTGGGTCGTATCAACAGGTGTTCATAAGTCGGGATTCTCTGCTTTTGCCGTATAAGATGCAGGGACTTTTGCTCCCCATTTTTGGGGGAGAAAAAGTGTCCTATACAGTGGCAAATACGGTATATACAATAACTGGTTACACCGCTACACTTGGCACTGAGAAGTAGGTGTACTAAAATATTGGACATCCTCTGTTAAACATACTTTATGGAATCTTACAACAAATATAAGCAGATCCGTATCACATCCTTATATTGCCTGAGTTTCACCATGTATATGGGTGTCCAGTACCTAATAAACAAAGTAAAGGGGTAGTATAGAGGAAGAGCATAAAGAAAAGGAGGGCAGATGGGTGGTTCAGTCTGACCTCCCTGTCCAACACTCCACTTGTGTTTCATTGCAGCAATGCAGCTGTGTTTTGTCTGAAATCCACAATGCCAATATTTTATATTAGCATAGGTGATCTTATACATGGGTAGTGCCTGATTTACTGTCTCTTTCCAAGTATTAAGGGAAGGAGAGGTGCAAGGCAGTTTCTAGGATAAATTGCACTCAGGGCGAGGGCAGTAAAAACTGTGCCCCCTCCTCCCCACCCCCATGAACTCACAAACCCTTACTCTTTAGGGACAGTCACACAGCCATAGGTCACAAGAAGATGTGCCTACTTACTAGTGACCAGCCACTCATCCAGGAGGAAGCAGGGACCAGGAAAAAACACAGGTGAAGAGAGCCAAAAAGCTACCTCCTCCATGGGCGCCGCGCACTGTCTGCAGGACCACTACAGGACATCAGGTGTCATCACACGGTGGTGACGGGATGATGACTTGATGTCTGATGCAGCCAGACCAGGAGGAGTCAAGGAAGGTGATCACATTGGTAATCTTCTTTTTTTTTCTTCCATTTGGCTGCACCGCACGTCACCAGCTCCCTAGTGGTTATGTCCTTCTGCCTGGGCCCTCCTTCTTCTACTTGCTGATTTGCCCAAGAAACAGCCCTGGAGAGGTGTTAGCTCTCCATTTCAGTGCTATTTCCCTTCTTGCATAGTAGCATAAGTATTAGTAGTTGCTTGTGCTTATTATGGATTGTTTCTTCAATAAGTGAGCCTGTGTTTTGTTTTTTAATAATCTTTATAACTCCCGACCAAAGCCTCTCTATCGGCAACTCCAAAACAGACGTTCCATTATTACAGGTGATTTCCTACATATATGACAATATTGCATCAACAAAAAAAGAGAACCAGCCTATGAAATTATCCCGACACTGATTTCCAATTAGAAAGTAGCCAAGCTAGAGTCCTAAATTGAGGAAACCGTGCAACTGCAGGTAAAGCATATAAAAAAAGAGAAACCACAATGGTTTAAAGCACTGTATATAGTCAATAACTTTATTAGTACAAAACTCGGGAATAATGGTGAGATAAAATGTAATTTCTATGCATGCAAAATTAGTGCAAAAAATGCAATAAAAGCAGTGTGCAAAAGCGTCAGCCTATCAATGCTGCTGACATAATAATGGCTGCTATAGTAAAGTACAGTGGCCACTGTAATCACCCAGACCACACTGTTGTCACATACTGCACTTGAGCCGGAAAAAAAGGGGGTCATATCAGGAAAAAGCGGAGCAAAAAAGGTCTTCACAGATTCCTTATTGTTTCCTTAGGGAACCAAAAATATAAAGTCTGCATGGTCAGAGTAGATGAGAGACAGAGGTTACTAGGATCACACTGAGCAGATCATGTTCACAGGCAGAGCTGTAACGCTTAATAGTAAGCACATTGGTCCAGAGTAAGGAGCGGGGGAAGCTGACAAGCTGAGCAATTGTTGGGACATAAAGGTCATGCAGGAAAGCTCTCACCCACATCGCTCCAGCACGGAGATATCCATTGATGCTGCTACTACCCTTCGCAGCTGATTGTGCCTGGTGGAGAACAGGCAAAGTCCGGTTTGCATGTCACAAGTAATCCCTTGTCCAGCAAGTAAAAGTTCCACAGGCTGATTCCGCCTAACAGCCAATCAGGACGGCATTCCACGTGTGCAGGCAATCAAACAGCAGCGTCGGCCGGTTCAGTGAATGGCGCCTATGCATAAAATGGCGCCGCAGTAAAAAGATACGCTTATCGCTATTTATCGGGAGGGAGGCGGCGATCCGGGCTGATTGACGCGCATAGAGGCAGAGCTGCGCTGCCTCTATGCGGAAGGAGCCCGCGATATACCCCCGTGAGTTTGGGGTGATTGAAGGGGTTTTCAGCCGCGGTTCTGCGGCGTTTTAAGAGGGGCAATAATGTTAATGAGGTTTTTAAAGTAAAAACCTCATTTTCAGGAGACTTCAGAGTCTCTTTAATCGTAGGTCTTCTGAGAGCTCTTTTGTGCGAGGCATCATTCACATCAGGCAATACTTCTTGAGAAAAGCAAACCCAAAACTAGTGTTTTTTTATAGGGCAGGGCAGATGTAACAAACACCTCCAATGTCATTTAATTGATTGGACTGCACCTCACTTCAATTAGCTTTTGTAGATGTCATTAGTCTAGGGGTTCACATACCTTTTCCACCTGCAGTGTGAATGTTAACCACTTGCCGACCGCCCACTGCAAAGGGGGGGGCGGCCGGAAAGTGGATCCCGCAAGGACCGCCGCATGCACAGAGGCGGCGGTCCTTGTACGGGCATGGGCGGAGCGATCGTGTCATCCGTGACGCGATCCTCCGCCGGGGATCGATGGCCGGGGATTTAGCCTCCAGCTCGCCGGCCACTTAGCAGCGGCGGCGGGCGGAGGAATACAAATCTCCGCCGATCCATGCGTATAATAGGCTTTGTAATGTATACAAAGCCTATTATACAGGCTGCCTCCTGCCCTGGTGGTCCCAGTGTCCAAAGGACCACCAGGGCAGGCTGCAGCCACCCTAGTCTGCACCCAAGCACACTGATTCCCCCCCCCCTGCCCCCTGATCGCCCACAGCACCCCTCAGACCCCCCCCTGCCCACCCCCCCAGACCCCTGTTTGCACCCAATCACCCCCCTAATCACCCATCAATCACTCCCTGTCACTATTTGTCGACACTTTCTTTTTATTCCCTAAACTGCCCCCTGCTCCCTCCTGATCACCCCCCACCCCTCAGATTCTCCCCAGACCCCCCCCCCCCTGTGTACTGTATGCCTCTATCCCCCCTGTAATAACCCACTGATCACCTGTCAATCACCCATCAATCACCCCCTGTCACTGCCACCCATTAATCAGCCCCTAACCTGCCCCTTGCAGGCAATCTGATCACCCATCCACACCAATAGATCGCCCGCAGATCTGACCACAGATCACCTCCCAAGTGCATTGTTTACATCTGTTCTCTACCCTAAACACCCACTAATTACCCATCAATCACCCATCAATTACCCCCTATCACCACCTGTCACTGTTACCCATCAGATCAGACCCTAATCTGCCCCTTGCAGGCACCAAATCACCCACCTACACGCTCAGATTGCCCTCAGACCCCCCCTTATCAATTCACCAGTGCATTATTTACATCTGTTCTTCCCTGTAATAACCCACTGATCACCTGTCAATCACGCATCAATCGCCCCCTGTCACTGCCACCCATCAATCACCCCCTGTCACTGCCACCCATCAATCAGCCCCTAACCTGCCCCTTGCGGGCAATCTGATCACCCACCCACACCAATAGATCGCCCGCAGATCCGACGTCAGATCACCTCCCAAGTGCATTGTTTAGGGTAGAGAACAGATGTAAACACCCACTAATTACCCATCAATCACCCCCTGTCACTGCTACCCATCAGATTAGACCCCTATCTGCCCCTAGGGCACTCAATCACCCGCCCACACCCTCAGAACGCCCTCAGACCCCAGCCCTGATCACCTCGCCAGTGCAGTGCTTGCATCTATTCCCCCCTCTAATCACACCTTGAGACACCCATCAATCACCTCCTGTCACCCCCTAGCACACCTACCCATCAGATCAGGCCCTAATTTGCCCCATGTGAGCTCACTCGGCCAAACCCTCAGATCCCCCTCAGACCCACTTCCGATCACCTCCCCAGTGCATTGATTGCATCTGTTTTCCCCTCTAACCACCCCCTGAGACACCCATCAATCACCTCCTGTCACCCCCCCTAGCACTCCTATCCATCAGATCAGGCCCAATACAACCTGTCATCTAAAAGGCCACCCTGCTTATGACCGGTTCCACAAAATTCGCCCCCTCATAGACCACATGTCATCAAAATTTGCAGATGCTTATACCCCTGAACAGTCATTTTGAGACATTTGGTTTCCAGACTACTCACGGTTTTGGGCCCGTAAAATGCCAGGGCGGTATAGGAACCCCACAAGTGACCCCATTTTAGAAAAAAGACACCCCAAGGTATTCTGTTAGGTGTATGACGAGTTCATAGAAGATTTTATTTTTTGTCAAAAGTAAGCGGAAATTGATTTTTTTTTTTTTCACAAAGTGTCATTTTTCACTAACTTGTGACAAAAAATAAAATCTTCTATGAACTCACCATACACCTAACGGAATACCTTGGGGTGTCTTCTTTCTAAAATGGGGTCACTTGTAGGGTTCCTATACTGCCCTGGCATTTTAGGGGCCCTAAACCGTGAGGAGTAGTCTAGAAAACAAATGCCTCAAAATGACCTGTGAATAGGACGTTGGGCCCCTTAGCGCACCTAGGCTGCAAAAAAGTGTCACACATGTGGTATCGCCGTACTCAGGAGAAGTAGTATAATGTGTTTTGGGGTGTATTTTTACACATACCCATGCTAGGTGGGAGAAATCTCTCTGTAAATGGACAATTGTGTGTAAAAAAAAAAAATCAAACAATTGTCATTTACAGAGATATTTCTCCCACCCAGCATGGGTATGTGTAAAAATACACCCCAAAACACATTATACTACTTCTCCTGAGTACGGCAATATCACAAGTGTGGCACTTTTTTGCAGCCTAACTGCGCTAAGGGGCCCAAAGTCCAATGAGCACCTTTAGGCTTTACAGGGGTGCTTACAAATTAGCACCCCCCAAAATGCGAGGAAAGTAAACACACCCCACAAATGACCCCATTTTGGAAAGTAGACACTTCAAGGTATTCAGAGAGGGGCATGGTGAGTCCGTGGCAGATTTCATTTTTTTTTTGTCACAAGTTAGCAGAAATGGAAACTTTTTTTTTTTTTTTTCTTGTCACAAACTGTCATTTTCCGCTAACTTGTGACAAAAAATAATATCTTCTATGAACTCACTATGCCTCTGAGTGAATAATTTGGGATGTCTTCTTTCCAAAATGGGGTCATTTGGGGGGTATTTACACTATCCTGGAATTCTAGCCCCTCATGAAACATAACAGGTGTAACGAACAGTGGAGCACAGAGAGGATCTGATTACCGGTGATCTGCAGTATCACTGGGAATACAGATGTATACCAGATTATAAGTGATCTGCAGTATCACCGATAATTCGATATACCAGCTAACCTCTGTACTTGAGTAGAGTGTAGTGTTTGGTGTATCAGTAACACTAAGAGGACTGAGCCTCAGTGCAGTGGGGAGTACTGCACGGCTTCCTTCCAAAGACCTGAACTCTCCAAGGCGGGAGAAGTCAGGCTGCGAGTAGGAAGGTAAGTCTGAGAGTGACACTCAGGAGAAAGTGTCACTAACAGGACGGGGAACCGCCTCCAATAGTGAGGTTGGTTCTCGAGGTCAGACAAGCCAGATCGTAACACACGGACAGATAAAGTACAGATTCAGAAGGCAGAGGCGGAGTCTAGGTACAGGCAGAGTTCGGCAACAGGGTATCAGAAATATCGAGGTACAAGATCAAGAGGCAGAATCAGAGTCTAAGGACGAGCCGGTGTTCGGCAACAGAGTATCAGAATAGCAAGGTACAAGATCAGAATACAAGAGGATGGTCAGGCAGGCAGAAGGTCATAACAGATAATCACAATCAAACTAGTACTTTAAGCTATCAACAGAATCTAGCTAAGTGTAGGATTACAGCTCCAGCTGGTCCCGGCACACTTAAGGATCTGACTACGGGTCTGAGTGCTCCCACGTATGTGTTCGCAACGCCAGACAAAGAGCAAGTGAACAGCCAGCAGTATATATACACAAGGACCTCTCCAGGACCTCCCTAATTGCTGGACCAATGAGAGTAGTGGAAATTGTCAGCTGACCCGCCTGGTCAGCTGACTCCCTTCACGCTGTTATTTAAGCTCTGCCTCTGTGCGCGCGCGCGTCACTCTGAATCTAGGTGGACTATCAGTCCCAGCCACACCAGTACTGTTTTGCAATGTATCCAGTGAACCGAGTGCGGGAGCCGCCTCCAATGCGGATTCCGCCGTTACCAATGCGGATTCCGCCGCTCTGCCTATGCGGCATGCGGCGTTTTTTCCGCGTTGTGACGCCATGCTGGACGCGGAAACAGCCGCCTCACCTTGAGAGGCAGCGGCTTTTCCGTGTTTCATCACAGTACACCCCCCCCGAGGAGTGGACTCCGGACAACTCCTACCAGGTTTCTCGGGGTGTAAGGCATGAAACTCTTTCCTCAATTCATCCGCATGCATGCGAGTCCCCGGTACCCATTGTCTCTCCTCAATGCCATACCCCTTCCAGTGTACCAGATACTGTACCGAGTTCTGGACAATGCGTGAGTCCAAAATTTTCTCAATTTCGAACTCAGGTTGACAATCTACCAGGACAGGAGGAGGAGGAGGAGTAGGGCCCATATGGACTGCAGGTTTGAGCAGGGATACGTGAAATGATCTTACCCCACGCATGCTGGCGGGAAGATCAACGGTATAGGTAACGTTGTTAATCTTTTTCACTATCGGAAACGGACCGACAAACTTGGGGCCCAATTTGTCTGAGGGCTGTTTCAGGGTCAAATGACGTGTGGATACCCACACCAAGTCTCCTGGCTGGAAGCTCCACTCCACCGAACGTCTTTTATCAGCTTGACCCTTCTGATTCAAAAACGCCTTTTGCAAACTATCTCTCACCGTGCGCCAAATGTTTTTAAAAGACTTTTGCCAGGCCTCCAGAGCTGGAAACGGGGTGGAGGCCACTGGCAATGGTGAAAATTTGGGCAATCTTCCAGACACTACCTGGAACGGAGAAAATCCGGTGGAAGAACTTCTCAAATTATTTTGCGCGAACTCCGCGAAAGGCAGAAATTTGACCCAGTCGTTCTGCGCCTCTGCAACATAGCACCTCAAAAATTGCTCTAAAGACTGATTGGTTCTCTCCATTTGACCATTGGTCTGTGGGTGGTAGCCCGATGAAAACGACAGCTTCATGCCCATTTGTTGGCAAAATGCCCTCCAAAATCTAGAAACGAACTGGACTCCCCGATCCGACACTATGTTTTCCGGAATGCCGTGTAGCCGGAAAATATGTGTGATAAACAAGTCGGCCAATTCCTGGGCCGAGGGGAGTCCTTTCAAGGGCACAAAATGGGCCATTTTACTGAAGCGGTCGACTACCACCCAAATGACCGACATACCCTGCCAGCGCAGACATACGCATGCCCGTTCCAGAACGGTTCTCTGGCCACAGATCTGACTTCCGCAATTTTAGGAGTAGTGTTTGGTGTAACAGTAACACTAAGAGGACTGAGCCTCAGTGCAGTGGGGAGTACTGCACGGCTTCCTTCTGAAGACCTGAACTCTCCAAGGCGGGAGGAGTCAGGCTGCGAGTAGGAAGGTAAGTCTGAAAGTGACACTCAGGAGAAAGTGTCACTAACAGGACAGGGGACCGGCTCCAATAGTGAGGTTGGTACTCGAGGTCAGACAAGCCAGATCGTAACACACGGACAGATAAAGTACAGATTCAGAAGGCAGAGGCGGAGTCTAGGTACAGGCAGAGTTCGGCAACAGGGTATCAGAAATATCGAGGTACAAGATCAAGAGGCAGAAGCAGAGTCTAAGGACGAGCCGGTGTTCGGCAACAGAGTATCAGAATAGCAAGGTACAAGATCAGAATACAAGAGGATGGTCAGGCAGGCAGAAGGTCATAACAGATAATCACAATCAAACTAGTACTTTAAGCTATCAACAGAATCTAGCTAAGTGTAGGATTACAGCTCCAGCTGGTCCCGACACACTTAAGGATCTGACTACGGGTCTGAGTGCTCCCACGTATGTGTTCGCAACGCCAGACAAAGAGCAAGTGAACAGCCAGCAGTATATATACACAAGGACCTCTCCAGGACCTCCCTAATTGCTGGACCAATGAGAGTAGTGGAAATTGTCAGCTGACCCGCCTGGTCAGCTGACTCCCTTCTGGCTGTTATTTAAACTCTGCCTCTGTGCGCGCGCGCGTGCGTGTGTCACTCTGCAAAACAGTACTGGTGTGGCTGGGACTGATAGTCCACCTAGATTCAATGTATCCAGTGAACCGAGTGCGGGAGCCGCCTCCAATGCGGATTCCGCCGTTACCAATGCGGATTTCGCCGTTACCAATGCGGATTCCGCCGCTCTGCCTATGCGGCATGCTGCGTTTTTTCCGCGTTGTGACGCCATGCTGGACGCGGAAACAGCCGCCTCCCCTTGAGAGGCAGCGGCTTTTCCGCGTTTCATCACAACAGGTGGTCAGAAAAGTCAGAGATGCTTGAAAATGGGAAAATTCACTTTTTGCACCATAGTTTGTAAACGCTATAACTCTTACCCAAACCAATAAATATAGGCTGAATGGGTTTTTTTTTTATCAAAAACATGTTTGTCCACATTTTTCGTGCTGCATGTATACAGAAATTTTACTTTATTTGAAAAATTTCAGCACAGAAAGTTAAAAAAATCATTTTTTGGACAAACGTCATGTCATTATCGCAGCAGCAATAAAATAGCACCAAAAGAAAGCTTTATTAGTGACAAGAAAAGGAGCCAAAATTCATTTAGGTGGTAGGTTGTATGAGCGAGCAATAAACCGTGAAAGCTGCTACTTCTTGATTCTTTGCTTCTGTACTATAAAGAGGGGAGGTGTTAGGATGAGCAACATGGAACTTTATCGATAACTCCTGGGAACACCTTTATTCCTGCTAGATTTGCCCCATACATGGTAACTTGTTTCAGATGCCAACAATCTAGTGTGTGTGTATATGTGGTATAAAGTGTTCCGATATTTGTCCTGCTTATTAGTTTATTCTGTTGTAGGTAAATTGTAGGAAATTTAGGCAAATTCAGGCCCCATTCACACCTAAAATCGAAAACTTTTTGCACACGCTCCACTGCGTGCTGCGTTTCTGGTAAAAGCGCTTTTCTAGGCGTTTTTCCAGAGCGGTTTTATAATTCACTCCCTGACGCAAGTCAGGAAGTGAACTCTTTGCGTTTTTAAGAATAAATACATTGCATTTATTCTTTTCCAGGTCAAAACGCGAATCTCTGCACAAAGCGATTTTGTGAGCGTTTTGCACTTTTCCTATACCTTCCATTGAGGGAAAATTGCTTCAAAAATGGTACAGGCACCGCTTTGCTGAGCTGATAACAAACCAACCACTCAGCTGTGAACTCTCTCTCATAGGGAATCATTGCACAAACATTTTTAGGGTGATTTTTAAAATCGCCTGCTCTTGAAAAAAGGGCAAAAGCACCCTTAGTGTGAACGAGCCCTTAAACTTTCTGCTTGCCTAATAAAATGTATTTTTCTCCCAAACTCCTGCCTCTAGACTTGTCTCTTGTCTGGACTGACTGGTTCCAGTGACAGAGATGAGACAAAGTTCTTTGGCTCCACCCCTTGCTACAATGTCATCACATGTCCTACCTGCACTCATGCCACCATCCCTGTAGCCAGATGTGCTCACACAGGCTGGCAGCCTGAAAGTGAAACTACAGTCATTACTTAAGGTACCCATACACGGGTACCAGATGTCACCAAAAAATCAATCAAATTAACAGATCAAATCCTTCTACCCACTACAGTTTGCCATGTTACTTAGGAGCTACACTATGGGGGGGGGGGGAGGGAAGGGGGGGAATTTGTCTCTATAGCTGGGACAATGCTTGCAAGAGGTAGGATTTTTTCGGGGGTGATTTTTTTATGACTTTCTCGGGTGGTGGCCACATTGTACAGGGTGTGTCTTTGCCTGAAGCACCACCCGCAACTGCACCTGGTAATGTTTTTAGGGTCCTCCCTGTATTGTTTCCCTTTCTTGGGGGCAGGAGGCAGCCTACACAAGGTGCCCATTAACATGTAAGCATTTGTATGTGGACCAACGTCTTAGTGAGAGGAAGTGTAGTTGGTTTTGGCCCCTGCATATTCTGGTACTACGGATACAATTTGAACACGCTGTGCCTTTACAAGTTAAGTGAGTATTCAGCTTTACTTACTGATTTATTTATTTCCCCCCCCCCCCCCCCCTTCATCATTCCAGTATTCTTTGTACTGTTGCCTAAGGCTGCCTCCACACTTATGTATGTGATACTTTTCTACATTTTTTTTTTTAATGTGCGGCTCAATTTTTTTTTTTATTGCCTTTTTATACAATGTTTCGGAATGCTCTTTCTCCTCAGCAAATCAATCAAGTTAATTTACATGACAGTGTATCTCAACGTTAAAATTAGACGCAATTTTTTGGCAAAACAAATATGCTACTTGCATGTAACATAAGTCGCTGGAAATGCACACAAATCACGTCCATTTCCAAAAAAGCATACGTACAGCCTGTTTTTTCTGCAGGAAAATTGCATCGTAAAAAATAGCACAACCTAAGTCAAGTGCGATGCTGTTGCGTTAGTCTGTGTGCAATTTCAGTTTTTGAAAATTTGCATTTACTACACATCTATTTTGTTGTGTGAAAGGTGCATTATGAGGAATGTGACACTGTAAACTAGCCCTGTGTGTTTCGATTGCTGTGCTCACACTACTCAGTTCACATGCAGAATTATTCTGCAATACAACTCCCTGCCCATACGTTTCTATGGGCCTGTTCACAGCACAGTAAATGTAGGCTTTGGATATAGACTTTAATACAGTCTCCATTGCAGTTCACACACATAGCAAGTGTCCACAACAGACCACTATGAATCCAGCCTTTGTCCCTACTAAATAGGTATGTAAACATGTACAATAAAGTGGTCCCTCATATAACTATATGCATTGCTCTTCTATAGTATATAGGGACGAAGTGGGGAAGAGGAACAATGTTGTGCCACATGATACAGCAGTTTCTGACAAGTGAGGAAAGCAGGGGAACAATGTGTTTGTTAAAGAGGAACTGTAACGACAAAACGGCCCCTGGGGGGTACTCACCTCGGGTGGGGGAAGCCTCCGGATCCTAATGAGGCTTCCCACGCCGTCCTCCATCCGTCAGGGGTCTCGCTGCAGCCCTCCGTGCAGCGGTGACGTAATATTTACCTTCCTGGCTCCTGCGCAGGCGCTCTGACGGCTGTCGGCGCCGAAGTAGGCGGAAATACCCGATCGCCGTCGGGTCTGCTCTACTGCGCAGGCGCAAGTTTTTTCGGCGCCTGCGCAGTAGAGCGGACCCGACGGAGATCGGGTATTTCCGTCTATTTCCGTGCCGAAAGTCGCCACAGCGCCCCCGCTGGAGCCAGCAAAGGTAAATATTGAACTGACAGTCGGCACAGTCGCCGGCTGTTCGGAGGGCTGCAGCGAGACCCCTGTGGGACAGAGGACGGCGTGGGAAGCCTCATTAGGATCCGGAGGCTTCCCCCACCCGAGGTGAGTACCCCCCAGGGGATCTTTTTAATGTTACAGAGTCTCTTTAAAGAGAATCTGTATTGTTAAAATCACACAAAAGTAAACATACCAGTGCGTTAGGGGACATCTCCTATTACCCTCTGTCACAATTTCGCCACTCCCCGCCGCATTAAAAGTAGTCAAAAACAGTTTTAAAAAGTTTGTTTATAAACAAACAAAATGGCCACCAAAACAGGAAGTAGATTGATGTACAGTATGTCCACACATAGAAAATACATCCATACACAAGCAGGCTGTATACAGCTTTCCTTTTGAATCTCAAAAGATCATTTGTGTGTTTACCTTCTGTCCCCTTCTTCTCTTATGCACTGAAGTGACAGGCTTCCTGCCGACAGCTCTGCCTGTGTTTGTAATTCCTCAGTATGCGTCAGCCCAGCTACTTTCACAGCCTAACAGAGGAGGATTTTTATCCAGCTCTCTTCTATCACTGATAAGATAGCAGAGACGCTGCTGGCTTATGTAAATACACACACACTGGAGTGTGCATAGAGGGGCCTTGAGACTGTGCATAAACAGACCAGCACAGAAGAGTTGGCAGCCTTCCAGACACAGGCCGACAAGTCTGACAGAGGAAAGATACATTAATTTATTACAGAGACAGTTATAGTAGAAAGTGCTGCTGTAAGGCAGAGCACATTAGAACAGCTTTAGGAACTTGTAGGATGGTAGAAAAAACGTTGTAATTTTTGGTACAGAGTCTCTTTAAAGAACAACTGAAGTGAGAATATGGAAGCTGCCATATTTAAACATTACCAGCCTCCCACACTTGCCTGGCAGGCCTGCTGATCTGAATCAAACCAGAAACAAGCATGCAGCTAATCTTGTCAGATCTGTCGATGTCAGAAAAAGCTAAAAAAAAAAGTAGGCTACCTGTTATACAGGGCTGAGCGGCTCAATTAGCTGCTCCTGTTGGCCGCAATGCAGGGGCGTATCTGGGTAATATAGCGCCTATGGTAAACAATGAAACTGTGCCCCCCTTCTGCAATTAGAGCCCCCTTCCCCCCTAAAACCGCATCCTTTCTCGCATACGTGTTATAGTTGCTTATGTGTTTAGGCTCAGGATATTGCTGAGGTTACTTTTTTTTTGTGTGTGAGATAGCTCTTGTTATTCCCTCTCTGTCCTCTTTTCTAACACTAAGCCAAGTGTGCCCTACATGCATAAGTTAAGTAGCGGGGGGGGGGGGGGGGGGAACACAGAGGCATGCTCTCTGCCTCCTGACATGCCTCTGTGTCCCATCTGCCCCCCGAAGATCCGCCTCGGGTTCTCTTTAGAGATCTGGGATGCTGGATGTTTTACATTTCAGGAGACATCTGTACATGTTGTGGCTTCTCAACTGAGTCACAAGCTTAACCCAATAAGAATGACAGTTTATAATTAGTAAATGATTTGAACATTGATCATGTAACCTGTGGCTATCTTATGCTTAGAAAAGCACACCACTTATTTAAAACTCATGCCTACAGTTCAGCTTGAAGCAAACTAAATACAATAAAAATATGTGCTTCTGTATTTTCCTTACTGAAAGTTTTTACATTTTTAATGAATATTTCATTGAAAAATTGTAATCTGAAATCACAACAGAGCCCATAAATTAAATATTGTTAACAAGATTCCTAATTGGAGGGTCAGCTGGCCTGGAACATGTCTGCAGCAATAAACAAGGCATAAAGCTATTGGAATACATTGCAGGTAATGGGAAGGATTACCACCGACCATCAATATTCAGCTCAGTCATGCGCTACGGACCATCATCACATTTCAGGCACTTACAGAAGCAGTTTTAAAGATCACCAATAATAAGGTCGCGGCCAGACAGGGACCATTATTCTGGGCTGCAGTTCCTCTCCGTGATGTGCACTACATTATCTCATCCCCTATTTCAGTTATGACTCTGCATATTTTAGATCATAATTAAATATTGATTCTGCTGCACTTTTTGCTCAAGTGAATTCTATTGGGGTTAATAGCCTGGACAATAATATTTATTTTTAGGAAGTAAATCCATCTAAACTGCTGTTTTTTATTGTATTGTTGCAGTTTTTTCAGCTATAGTGGTTAGCATTTTTATAAAGCATTAATATACTAATACATTTTAAAGGTTTTTTTTATAGTTTTGTGATTAAGACAATATAATTTGTATATGTTTGTTTGAAATATACACCACCACGAATACTGCTAAAGTATAACCAAATGCAATGTGGGGTAATTCAGCAGTGGAGTGGGGGGGGGGGGGGGGGGTAGGTGGGGGAGAGGGAGGGGAGGAGAGTGGGGAGGAGAGTGGGAAGGGAGGGTGGGGAAAAGGGTGGGTGGGGGAACAGGGTGGAAAGGGAAGGAGGTGGGGAAGGGGTGGGTAGGGAGGGGTGGGTAGGAAGGGGTGGGTAAGGAGGGGGGAGGAGGGTGGAAGGGGAGAAGGGAGGGGGTAGTGAGGGAAGGTGGGAACAGAGAAAGGGAGGGAAGAAGGGTGGGAGGGGAGAGGAGGAGTAGGTGGGGAGAAGAGAGGGGAGGGGGGAGTAAGTACAGGAAGGATGGTGGGAGGAAAAAGGGGGAGGGGGGAAAGGGGAGTAGGGTGGGAAGGAAGGTCAGAGGGGGAGAGATGAGGAAGGAAGGGGTCCTAGGAGGTGGGGAGGGGCGATAGAGGGAAGGGGGACAGGAAATGGGAGTGGGGGGTAGGAAGGAGGGGAAGGGGAAAGAGAGGGGATAGAGGGAGGGGGATGATGCAGCGAGGGGGTAGGGAAAGGAGAGCAGGTGAAAAAAAAAGGGGAGGGGAGGTGGAGGGAGTAGGGAAGGTGGGTGGGAGTAGGGAAGGTGGGCAGGATGGAGGGGAGTGGGAGGGAAGGAAGGGTTGAGTGAGAAGGGAGGGTGGAGGCAAGGTGGGAGGGTAAGGGGGGGAGTGGGGAGGAGGGAGGGGTGGAGTAGTGGAAGAAGGGTGTAAGGAAGGAGGGGGAGGGGAGGAAGGTGGAGAGGGAGGGAAGTAGGTGAAAAGGAGGGTAAGGGTGGGAGATGAAGGGAAAGGGAGGGAGAGTGGTGGAAGGGGGTGGGAGGCAGGGAGGCGAGGTGGAAGGTATAGGAAGGAAAGTGTGGATGGAGTAAGTGGTGAGGAGAGGGGTAGGGAAAGGGGAGGGATGGAGGTAGGTAGAAGGCGGGATAAGGGGGAAAGGGAGGTGGAGGACTGAAAGAGGGAGGTGCGTGGAGATGGCAGAGGTAGGGTGTGGGAGCGAGGGAGGGGGGTTGGAGGGAGGAATGGATGTAGGTGGGGGAGGTTGGGAGGGAGATAGGGAGAGAGGTGGGTAAGAGGGAGTAGGAGAAAGAGGGAGGAAGGTGGAGGAGAAGGGAGGGATGTAAGGGGTGGGGAGGTAAGTAGGTAGGTGAAGGGGGTAGAGAGGGAGTTGAAAAGGGATGGAAGGGAAGTGGGGGTGGAGATGAGGAAGAGGGGATGGGGAAAAGGGAAGGGGAGAGAATAGGAGGGAATGGGGAGGAAGGGAAAGGTTAGGGGAGGGTGAGAGAGGAAGGGAGGGTAGAGAAGAGTGGGGGGGTGGTAAAGAGGAAGGGGGTGGAGAGGAAAGAAGGGGGGGGGGAAGGAATGGGGAGAGGGAGGTGGGCTGAAGAGAGGAAAAGGACAAAGAGAAAGAGCGAAGGGGGAGAGAAAGTTGGGTGAGGAGACTAGTCTCCTTGGTTTATTCTATAGCCTGCACGGTAAAATATTTGAAGTGGGTCTTTATCTGAATCTTCTTGGAAAGGCTTGGGTACAACTGTAGAGTGAAATGAATGTATGATCATTGCAAAATAATTTTCAAAAAGAATCAATCCATTAATCTGATTGAACATAGTCAGGTAAGGTATGCCTTCCTTCCTTAACTGAATACTGGAAAGAAAGTGGCTATCCAGTTCATTCTTCTGCATTTAAATAAAAGGTCATGTTTACGTAAAGCAGGAGGAGATGAATATGGTCACTTTGGTGAGATCCTCCATAACTGAATCAAGAAGGGATTTCTGCAGCCTTATTTTTCAAGAGTAGTATGATGAATGCAGTCTTACCGTTCAGTTAGTAAAAGGTGCCCAAAACAAACCTGTCACACTTACCACATTGCATCGCCTCCTCCTACCGCACTTCAATTGATTTTCATGGCCATTGGGTGTGAACATAATACATGTCCTGCAATGGGATGTGACAGAAGTGTGGGTAGGTGGGGTAGTGGTAGGTGGGGAGGGAGGGAGGGAGGTAGGTAGGTAGGTAGGTTGGGATAGAGGTAGGTGGGAGGTAGGTAGATGGGGGGGAGGTAGATGGGGAGGAAGGGAAGTAGGGGGAAAATGGTTTTCTCATTCCCTGAATGCTATTTTGCCACAACACTGCAATTCTTGTTCAGGGAGCAGTGACATTTTAAGACAATTTTAATACAGTGATTTTGCACAGTGGGTAACAGGGCCCACGGCAATCTGGATAAACTTGGGTATCTATATAAGGAAAAATAAGAGGCATATCTTCAACTAAGTAAATTAGAAAAAAGAAAACCCTCTAGCACTGCATTCCAGTAGTAAACATGTTTCCTCCCATGCTGCATGACACACCTTTTCTGCACAACACTGACAGGGTAAGAGGATGTGTTTTCTTTGGTAACAGTAAAAAAGGGCGCAGGAGACTAGTGGACAAATCGGGCGCCGCCATTCACTCCCATAATAAATATCGTTTACTGGGCGCCGAACGGGAAAAAAAGGGCGCCCGAGAATAATAACGTTTTCCAAGGGCGCCCGAAGATTTTTAATGTTTTATAACTGCTTGTGATGATTTACGTTTCCTATTTCAATAAAACATTTTAAATGTTATCCCTTAGGCTAGGTCCACACTAGACACAGTTGCAGGACGGACCCTGCAGTCCGGATCAGGGGAAGTACCCACCGTACTGCAAACTGATGAAAGTGCATCAGTTTTGCATCAGTTTCCGTTCAGGTTTTTCTCTGACAGAAAACGTCTCCATCATTAGGAAGGAGTGGGAGGATTTTTTTGGGCCAATCATAAAGCTCAGGCTATCCGTTTTAACATCCGTTTTTTGCCAGTGGAGCTGGAGATGCGTTTTCTCATTGCTTTCACTACCCCCTGCGTGTATCCGTGGTCCTGATCCGTTGCGTGAAAATGCAGCAGATCCGGACCTTCCGTTCAGGTTTTGAAAACGGATCCCCGCAAACGCAGACGGATCAGTTTTTTACTTGGGTGAGGCTGGCTGCTATTTTCAACATTAGTATCCGGGACTCCGTTTTTCATCAGGTTTGAAAAACGCAGCCACGGATACGTTTCCGGACCTAGTGTGGACCAGCTCTTACTGTTTGTAAAACATTATTATTCACAAAATAAAGCGATCAGTACGTAACGTAAATTGTAATATATTTTATCCCTTACTGTTTCTAAAACATTATTCTACACACAATACAGTGATCACTAAGGGGGGTCTTAGGTTTAGGCACCACCAGGGGGGTCTTAGGTTTAGGCACCACCAGGGGGGGTCTTAGGTTTAGGCACCACCAGGGGGGTCTTAGGTTTAGGCACCAATACGCGGGTCTAGGGGTTAGGGGTAGGTACAGGGAGGGTTACTTACTATTTTTTTTTTAAACGTTATTATACATTTCACTTTTTAAACGGAAGATTAACGTTTTCACAATTGCCGATTTCATGAACATTAATGATTTATAACTTTATAAAAACGAATATTTAAACGAAATATAGCACATTATATTTTTAAACGTTATCCATGTTTATCGTTTAAAACCCCACGCCCTTTTTTACCGGCGCCCCTTTTTAACGTGCGCGTTTTCTTTATTTTGGTTATCATTTCTTCTCCTCATAACTCTGTTTTGTAGAAAAAAAAAAGTAACTGTAAAAAGATTTTTCAAGTACTGGTAAATGAGGGCTTTGCATACACTGAAAACTGGTCTGAAAAAACATTCAGCAGTGGATATTGACATCCAATCTTGACTGGCCAATTTAACCACTTCCATGTAGTATGAGCCAGCAGATTTTTAATACTTTGTGGTCATTTTTTTCACTTCCGGACAAACTGGATAAACCTCTCTCAAAGATGGTCTTTCATAACTCAAAAAAGTTTGGTTCTCCATCCCCTGAGGTGTAGGTTTCCCCTGAGTTGTAGGCGGACACATTTGAAAATGGCCACAGTGTTTGCCCTCTATGTTGGGCCACACACTTACCAGGGCATTACTTCTTCAACCCAAAGAGGCGGCAGAATTATCCTGCATTAGTAGTAAAACATCTTCCACAATACAAAAGGGTTTATCCAAATAAACACCTGGACACCAAGATCTGGATAAATGAAAACCTTGCAGATCTGACACAAGATCTAACAAATAGACTGGGCAAGAGTATGACCCAACAGAGGCCTAATTCTACATACAATAGTGCCTAGACCTCTTCCACCTCTCTTGCAAACCAGTTTGTCACCTTTTGCTGATTGGGATGAAGTTCAATCCTGGGTTCATGATACCCCGGTTCCCACAGGAAATCTTCCCCTCCATGATCTATTCGAGAAAAGGTAAAGGGTAGGGGGGGGATGCAATTTCACCACAATTTCAGCCACAGTGTGCTGTTGGAACCATGGCTGTGACATCTGTGAACCTCTTTGCATTGTGTGAAATAACTGACAGCATTTTCAAGCTGCCAGGCAAGCAGCATCTCCCTCTGTGCATAGAACTCAGTAAACAAACATTCCGTACAGATCACCAAACTAAAGATGACCCCATCTGTAATACATTTTAGAAGGCAAATCGTAGAGGAAAAAAAGTTTACAATGGGTGAAAATACTGACCAAATTTATAAATTAATATTGTAACAAATGGGGGGGCGTGGCCTGAAACTAATGGCGTGAGGACGTGCTGTGCGAGAGCTCCCGTCCACCAGTATCCTGTAACCCACTTTTAACAGCAGCTTAGCCTCTAAACTTTAGACGGCTTACACTCCTTAAGCTTCTCTGACCCTAAAGGAACGCAACATGGCTACTCCTCGGCCATCAGAAGCTCTCCAGAAGCTACAAAAGTTCCGCCATGAGGACCAGGATGGCGCCGAGTCGGCGTCACAGCCTGCCTCAGATGACGATTCTGGCTCCTCGGTCAAGCAGAAGCGCCCGACTTTGACACAAGTCTTGAAGGCGATTACAGCATGTCAGTCGAGCTTATGCCAAATCACCTCCACCTTGGAGGAGGTGAAGACGGATGTCTCGTTCCTCCGGCAAGACCTCCGCAACCTTAAAAGCAAAGTTACCAATGCCAAAGGTAGAATTAGCGCCCTAGAGGACACTGTCAGACCACTAAATTTGGAGATGGGGGGCTTCCCAGAAAGGCTTAAAGCCTGTCATGGATCGTCAGGAGGATCAAGAAAACAGACAACGCCGCTCGAACCTGCGCATCGTGGGCCTTCCAGAAAAGGCGGGGGGGGTGACGACCCCGAGAAGTTTACCGAATCACTCCTGAACTCACTCTTCGGTGAAGACGCCTTCTCTAAGGCCTTTATCGTCGAGCGGGCCCACAGACTCTCCTCCAAGATTCCGCCTCCTGGTGCCCCTCCACGCACTTTCATATTTAAACTACTGAATTACCGCAACAGGGATGCGGTTCTGAGAGCTGCTAGAATCAAAGAATCGATCTCCTTTGAAAATACAAGGATCTCCTTCTACCCCGTCTTCTCAGTAGAAGTCCAGAAACAACGCGCTAAATTCGCTACAGCAAAGAGGAAGCTGAGAGATGCCCAACTCTCCTACGCTATGCTATACCCCGCAAGGCTCCGGATCACTGATAATGGTAAAGTTCACTTTTTCTCTGAGCGGGACCGGAAGAAATAATCCGCTGGTTTGAAAACCGCCCGAAAAATCGAGATCCTACTTCACCATCAAGATAAGGTACTGTAAAATCTATTTCCCCCTTTCGGACTTCCGCTGCCTAGTACCCACAGGGGATTCATACAGCTACCTCTCCCCTTGTAACATTCACCATTATAGGTTTCCTAGCAGCCCTTCATAAAAGTACCTACTACCATTTATTGTGATCAATTTGTGTTAGAGTGGAACACCATACTGACAGATTGCTCTCTAGGTCTTATGAAATTAATCATTAGGTATGAGGAGGAGAAACTGGTAGACATTAAGTTGAAAATCACGGAATTAACCACTAGCTTGCAAAAATATAGCTCACTGGAATTATATGATGAGCTACACAACAAGCTGGTGGATAATATTTCAAAACTTGAGTCCATCATCACCGAAACTAAAAGAACTAAATACATACGAGATACCAATGACTATAAACATAATGTAGTCTATGAGTGGGGAAGGTGGGAGGCGGCCCCTAGGTCCCCTAGTGCATACACGAGAAGGTCTCGTTCCAGGAATAGGAGAGGGGTAAGCTTCTCAGAGGAGAGGACTCCTAAGGGGCAGGGCGTAAAGAATGTCGAGACCTTGCCCAATCCCGGCTCTAACATCGCTGAAATTTTGTCCAATTCCAGTTCTGGTTCTAATTTTACTAAGCCATTACTTGCAAGCGGCAGCCAGGTGGAGGATGCCCATTCAGAACACCCAAAAAACTCACAAGTCAGGGGCTCCTATTTCACACGACACAAGAAACCTCGGGGCAAGGGAAGACGAGGAGGAAGACCAGGAGGGCAGGCGTAAAGCATAAGACTAGAGGTAAATGTCAGTCCATTTCTGGGCAGACTATTTGTAATGTTGTTAACCTGTCTGATTATCATCCTACAGAACATGAATTGAGGGTCCTGTCGATGGGTCTTTCATTTTCTCCCACCCATCATTTTGATGTTTTTGACACATTGTTGGATGTAAATAGGTTCATTAGACACATACTCCTTAAGAAACATTTCCGATCCAACCAGGAGGATGCCCTGGCAGAAAGTCGCCCTGTAGCCGAAATGCCTGACATTGGAAACTTTAAAGACACATGTACTAAATGGACCCTTGATGCCTTGGTGTCCGAAAGTATAGGTCTAGTTTCCAAGGATGATGCACGGCCTATAAGGGTAAGGAATGCAGATTTTTATCCGCTTACTGCCAGGACTCCACCTGTTGAAATTTTTCAGGATCTAGTGGAGAAGGATCTGTTGAGCCTAGCAGAGAATTTGCCAGTTCAAAAAAGATCTAATTTATCGAGAGCCGAGTCTATTGCCATTAAAAATTTGAAAAATAATGATACAATTGTCATACGAAATGCAGACAAGGGGGGTGCAGTAGTCATCCTCAACAAGCATGACTATCAAGCAGAGGCACTTAGACAAGTGGGAGACTCTCGAATTTATGCCACGCTTCCAGGGGACCCTACACAGAAATTCCACGAACAACTTCGTGGTCTTCTTAGTTATGGTGAGAGCCTGGGGGTTTTGGATCGTAAACTGGTAAACTATCTAGCTACTGATTGTCCCACAATTCCGGTGTTCCACCATCTTCCTAAGATCCACAAGCCGGGCGCTCCTCCGGAGGGCAGGCCGATTGTGGCTGGGATTGGCTCCCTGGGGGAGCGCCTAGGCGATTGGGTTGACTCCATGTTGCAGCCTTTGGTTAGGAGACTACCTGGGTATCTGAATGATACCAAACATCTATTGGCCAGTGTGTCTGACTTGGGGTGGGATGCGGATTGCAGTTGGCTGACCATTGATGTCAAGGCCCTGTACTCTTGCATCCCACACCATTTGGCTCTCACTGCCCTCCAGTATCATTTACAAAAGTATTCTGACTTCTCTTCAGACCTCTGTGTTTTCATTTCTGCTGCGGTGGAGTTCCTCCTCACCCGAAATTATTTTATGTTCGATGGCGCCTTTTACCTCCAGAGGTGTGGTGCGTCAATGGGCGCTAAGTTCTCCCCCTCCCTGGCTAATTTATATATGGGATGGTGGGAGGAGTTCCACATCTTTGGGGGTGAGGGGCGCCATCTGGAGCAGATCAGATGGTATGGAAGATTTATAGATGATATTCTGATAGTCTGGAGGGGGGGACTCCACTGCAATTACCACATTCATGTGCTACCTTAATAGCAACTCCTGCAATCTGGAATTTACCCATACCTGGCATCCTACCACTATAAACTATCTTGATCTATCGCTGAGTGGAAACCTTGAAGTGGGTGGAATTGTGACCAGGACTTACAGAAAGGAGTGTGCAGGAAACTCCACTTTGCAGGCGAGGAGTTGTCATCCGTCGCATACTATTCGAGCCATCCCGGTGGGCGAGTTTATCAGGGCGCGCCGGAATTGCTCGACAGATGCGGCTCTTGAAATGGAGTTCCAGGTGGTGGAGCAGCGTTTACGCGAAAGGGGTTATCCAAAATGGACCATCATGGAGGGTAGAAAACGGGCCGAGTCGATCCCTAGGGAACGCTTAATACGAGGTCACGCAGCAGATCGGGACCAGGGCAGGAAGCCCATGTTTGTCACGACCTTTAGCTCTGAATTTCAGAAAGTCAGACAGGTCATTGCCAAATATCTTCCTATCCTAGAGGGGGACAAGGATTTGCGACCCTACATACAAAAAGGTGTTGGTTTTGCAAGCCGACGGGCTCCAACACTAGGTAGTATCCTTTCTCCTAGTCTTTTCCGCTCTCGAACCGGCTCCGCCACCTGGCTGTCTATGAAGGGCTCTTTCAAATGTGCTCTTCCCTCCTGCAACTATTGTGTTTTGCATAGGAGGACACAATGCATTGAATCTTTGGCCAATGGTTACAGGTCCCAGATGAAGCACTTCATCAATTGTAATACTAGGAATGTGATTTATCTGGTGACCTGTGGCATTTGTGCCTTGCAGTATGTGGGGTGTACTACCAGACCTCTAAAGGCCCGCATCTCAGAACATTATTTGGGGGCAGGGTGGGCCACCTCCAATATATCGAATGTGGCTAAGCATTATCGTACAGTTCATCATGGTGATATGTCTGGCTTCTCTTTTCAGGGCATAGAAAGAATTTTTCTGCCAGTAAGAGGAGGTGATTTAGAGGCGATGATCCGTAAGCGAGAAGCATTTTGGATTTTTCGTCTGGGAACTAGGACTCCCCAGGGACTTAATGCCAGATGGGATGTAGCCCTGGTTACAGGTTAGGCATCTCTAAGTAGGTTGTTGCATATGCTCCCCTATTCTCCTATCATGTACCAATATGCAGTTGTGTGATATGATGTTACCAGCATGCATCATTTAGGATTGCTAAAATTGGTTTTGCTCCTTGTGTATATACATTTTTAACTTTGATGTCTAATCTTATATATGCTTTGTGTATATGTTTTAAAGGACTGGTGAGGCAAGAAGTATGGGTGGGGTTGGAATTGGAGTTTGCTCCTCCCCCATTTGGGGCGATTCCGGCCCCACCCCTAATTGCCTCTCTTTCCTCTTTTTAAGTCTGACACTTAGTTCTGTAAAGCAGCTATGATTAAGGACCTTGGTCCGAAACATGTCAGCTGCTCAGTTTTGGCTGTTTAAGGATATGTCCTAAATAAAGATCACTCGTGGAGACATTGTTGCGGACCTCTCCTTTGTTCTACATTGATAAGGTCGGGCTGCCTGTGGTCCAGCACTGTCTGTCGAGGCACGGTGGAGCGGTCACCCCAATCTACATTTGTTCCTTCATAAAGGCCGGTGCTTAGACTGCATACCCTGGTATCCTATAGTCTGTGGCAGCTTTGTAACTATTTGATCCATCTTTCTCTACGGATTTACGCCACCACCGTGTTTGTATCTATGATCGCCTGAATACCTTAAGCCACCCTTATTAACTCAAAATTAAAAAATGGTGCACAAGCCAGCCTGGGGCCCCAGGAACTCTCACTGCCCGGGACCCCAGAACCAGCACGTAACACCATATGTGAGCGCAGTCAAGCCCTGGAGCTGCCACTCCCAAGAGCCTGTCCCCAACTGCTCTGAAACTTACCAAACACACAAAGGGAAATACTCACTCCCAAACAGTCCTCTGCTGCTTTATAAAGCCTGCAGGCTGCTTATAAGCCAATAAGAAGTGCACACACACGTTACACCTAGTCTGCAGTGATTAATCAAGCAGAAGCTGAGCAGGTCAGCCAATCGTTGGAGAGGGCTTCAGTTGCATATATGGCTATATGACCAGCAGGGGGCAACAGCCTGCAGGATATTCCCTCTCATCTGCCCTCCCTGTTTGGGAGTGAGTATTTCCCTTTGTGTGTTTGGTAAACCCTTATTAACTCAAGCGGCGAAAGTGAACCTATGGCCATTTCAAGGTGACTATCTGCCTCCTCTGACATATGGGCCAACGGCTCGTGTCACTCTCTATGCTATCACTGGAGGCCATGGCTGCTACCTTTTTTCTTTTGGTTCATTTGTGAATTATACTTTGCACTGGTGTCTGCCGGCTATCCACATCATGACGCAGCCACGCTTTGTGTCTGCAAACCTAGGACTGGTAACCCCCTCCGTTACTTCACTCTGTGAACGCGGTCACTTTCAGATTTTACATACAGGTCCTTAGCAGGGCGCTCATTCTTCACAAGAGCTCCAACTTTCAAATGCTTTATGCTGTAAAGGTGACTCTAAAGACGACTACTGCAATAATTTTCTTTATAACGAATGTTGTATCTGTAGAGGTTAAGTTTCTGCTGTATCTTGTATGGACAGGACTCATCCGCAGTGTTCCGCCACCACCCCACTACTTTAAGAATCCGTACACTTCCGTGTCTAACACTAAACTCTTAATGTAAATAAACGAGTCTGACTGGCTTTTGGCTGCACCTCGTTTATCCTCCTAATTGTTATTATACTGTTGGGTATAAAGTTCCACATGTTAGTTGCTGTGGAACAGGGTGTTCTTTTTTGGGATGGCTGCCACGTTGGTAGCCATGTTATGTTCTGCTATGCAATTTTCATTAACCTCATGTGTGCCTACAGCCTAATGTACATCCTCCACTCTGTATACTTGGCCTCTCCCATCCTTTCTCTTACATCTTTTCTCCTACATTTAAATGACAACCAATGATAGAAGTATTAAGATAATATGCTGGAACGTTCGTGGTTTAAACGATCAGATTAAGCGATCCCTGGTTATGAACTTTATGCGGAAACAGAAACCTGATATACTGGTTCTCCTAGAAACCCATATAACAGGTAATAAAGTCAGGGCCTTGGAGAGAGGCTGGGTGGGAAAGGCATACCACTCATCCTTCTCACAATACTCCCGTGGAGTCTCTCTAATGTTTAACCGCTCCCTTTCATTTCACCCAATTAAGGTAAAAGCAGACCAGTATGGAAGATATATATTTGTACACGGTCTTTTAGACAAACTTCTTAACTTGCTGGCTTTCAATATCCCTCCTCCATACTCTTCTGTTTTGCTTAGAGAAGGCATCCACTTTACATCAACAGTACCCTCATGTCCAAGTATATGGATGGGTGACTTTAATTCAATATGTGATCCTGCCCTCGACAAATTTCCACCTGCCCCTTCAAAAACCACCCCATTTGCCAATCTCCCAGCCGAAATCCCCTTGCATGATGCCTGGAGATACTTTAATCCAAATGTACGTCAATTTACCTGCTTCTCTGCCTCTTATAACGTTTTGTCAAGACTTGATTATTTCCTAATATCAGCAAATTTGCTCCTCTTAGTGGGTTCCATAGGCTCCTTACCCAGACTTACATCCGACCATTCCCCAATTTATATGTTCATCCAATGGTATGATACCCCCATATATTTCCTATGGAAATTTAACCCCTTCTGGTTATCGCTGTTCACCTCCGAGGATTGGCTAGTGGACAAATTGCAGACCTTTTTCCACGTGCATAGGGACACTGAGAATCGCTCTCTTACTTGGGACTGCTTTAAAGGGACTCCGAGCAGTGTAGAAACTATGGAAAGATGCATATCATTTTAAAGCTCTCTTTCTCCTCTTTCCAATGATATATAAACCGCCACCCTACGCCTTTTAGTTTTCACTATTTTCGCGATTGAAAAGGCGTAGGGAGATGATTTAGGTGTCGTCAGAAAGAGGAGAAAGAGAGCTTTAAAATGATATCCATCTTTCCATAGTTACTTTGTATTACACAGGGCGACTTTTTCTCAAAGTCAGCAGCTGCATTCAGCAGAATGGAGCTGCTGACTTTAGGAAAAAGTCGCCCTGTGTAATACAATGTAACTATGGAAAGATGGATATTATTTGAAAGCTCTCTTTCTCCTTTTTCTGACGACACCTAAATCGTCACCCTACGCCTTTCAGTTTTCTCTATTTTCGCGATCGAAATTGTGGCTGCGGCAATTTCAATCGCAAAAATAGCAAAAACTAAAAGGCGTAGGGTAGCGGTTTATATATCCTTGGAAAGAGGAGAAAGAGAGCTTTAAAATGATATGCATCTTTCCATAGTTTCTGCACTGCTCGGAGTCCCTTTAAAACCCATCTGAGAGGCCTTCTTACCAGTGCGGTTTCACACTTTAAAAAAGAAACTAACTCAAACATCTTATCTCTACAACGCCAAATTCCTATTTTGGAACAAAATTACCTGGTGGACCCCTCTGAGGTGAACTTTGGCATGTGGAAACGGGTTCAAGCCCAGCTTACTGATATATTAAGGGAAAGAGTCCACACTAAAAACTTTTTCTATAAGCAATCCTTTTATGAAGAAGGGGAGAAGACTGGTACAATTCTTGCCAGGATGGCTAGAGATAGAAGCTCTTTTAGCTCTATCCCGGCCATTAGGTATTCCTCTGGCACTCCTCTTACTGGCTCCTCGGCCATAAACAATAGGTTTGCTGAATATTTCAAGGACCTATATGACTCCAAATCTCACTTTAATCAAACGGAAGCTGAGATTTTTCTATCAGAAATCAATCTTCCTAGACTTGCTCCGGAGCACAGGGAAATTGCTTGATGGCCCCATTACACTAGAGGATATAGAAATTGCAATTCACTCCCTTCTTAATGGCAAGGCCTCCGGCCTTGATGGCCTCCCAGGTGAAATATATAAGCGTTTTACTGACATTATAGCTCCTCCTCTACTTCAGACCTTTGAGCACGCATTTGAGGAAGGTATACTCCCTTTCCTCTATGTGTACTGCATTAATCATTCTCCTTGCCAAACCTGGTAAAGACGCCACAATATATGACTCTTTTAGGCCCATCTCTCTACTACCACAGGACGTTAAGATATTAGCTAAAATCCTGGCCAATCGGCTTAACCAAGTAATCCTCACCCTCATCCATAATGACCAGACAGGTTTCATGCCTGGAGAAAAAAAAACCAGGGGAGAGAACCAAACTGGTTTGCTAGAAAGGTAGTAGAGACCATCTGTCTGAAAATGGTTGCTATGGTTTGACACAGAGAGGAGTCTTATTCACAATGCTGATTTAACCTCTTACCTCTGATGTTATGTATCATCTATTTAGAAACGCAAAGACAATACTCACCTTGAGGCAAGTAGCTTGAACAATGAAAATGTGCATAATGAGTTTGTACAATGCTCAAGAATATAAGCACAGGTATGAGGCATAACACCAGAGAGGGATTGAGACTAAATCCCTCCACACAGCCATACAGAGTAATAATCCGAACATTTATATAGCGCTTTTCTCCTGTCGGACTCAAAGCGCTCAAGAGCTGCAGCCACTGGGGCGCGCTCAGGAGGCCACCCTGCAGTGTTAGGGAGTCTTGCCTTGAACTCCTTACTGAATAGGTACTGACCCTAGCCAGGATTCGAACTCTGGTCTTCCATGTCAAAGGCAGTTCCCTTAACCAGTACACTATCCAGCCACATAACGCATTGCTAACCTGGAGGCGAGTTGTTACTCGCCTCCAGGTTAGCAATGCGTCATGTTTGCAAGTCAGGAAGTGAACTCTTTGACCCAGAAAATAAATACATGTATTTATTCTTAAAAGCACTGGGAAATCGCTATACAAAGTTCTTTTTCAAGCGTTATGTGATTTCCATATACCTGCCATTGGGGCAAATCGCCCCAAAAATGGTACAGGCAGCACTTTGGTGAGTGGATCAGATTGGAACCACTCAGATGTGAACACTCTCGTAGGGAATCATTGCACAAGCACTTTTAGGGCGATTTTAAAAAATCGCTGGCGCTTAAAAAAAAGCCAAAGGTGTCCTTAGTGTCCTTATTTAATTTAACGGAGGTGAAGGAACAAATAGCCAGGCACTAGTAGCTATAGATAATTCACTAACTCCCTTTTAGTGATTTTTAAAAAAAATGTTTTCTGAACCACAAAAAGTCCAGCTGAATCATTTCTTCTGATCTTGGAATAACCAAATAAAATAAGTAAGAACCTTCACAGATCTGCGAAAAGCCGCAAAGCCAGAAGGTGGGAGTTCATGAGACAGACCAGCCCACAATGATGAAGCACAGAATTATACAGCCGAGCAGTGCAGGTTATAAAATAGGGCAGAATAAAAGCAGTACAGGGAACAGGAACACATTGTACTATACTGTATATCAACATCATTGCTCTCTGCACTGCGTAACCATATAATATGGTATAGTATGCTTATTCATCATTGGTTCCCAGCATTCTGCACTACTCTTCTGTACACTGCACCGATGGAAGGAGTTTCTCAGTAGTCATACACATATAAAGCTCAGTATTCACACCAGAAGCTCACCTATTGACAGGCAACAGAGCACAATGTTCCAGACAGATTTATGTTCTGTGGTGGTTCTTTGTCTATCACCTAACTAAACAGAAAGACACAACCCCGATTTACCAAAAATTCTGCACAAAAAATAAACATTTCTGAAACTGAAAAAAACTCCCGCTTTTTAATTTGCAGCTGCTCCTATCTGCTGATAATAATAGGGGTGCAGTCAGCTGAACTCCTCCATTGGCTAGTTAAAGCATCCATCAAATTAACCACTTGAGGACTGCAGTGTTAAACCCCCTCCCCCACCCCCCATGACCAGGCCATTTTTTATATAATAGGCCACTGCAGCTTTAAGGCCTCGCTGCAGGGCCACACAACTCGTCACACAAGTGACCCCCCCACAGAGCTCTCTGTTGGTGGGGTCTGATCGTTACCAAGATGTTTTTTTAAATAAATATTTGTCTTTTATTAAATTTAACTATTATTTTTGTCTCCCTCCATCAGCCTATCACAGCGGATTGCTTCTGTGTCCCCCCCAAGGGGACAGCTGCGTCACACGGCTGTCCTCAGTAAAGAGCTGCCTTAGACCGCAGCGCTGTACATTCCAACTAGATCTACAGTCTCCGAGCGGTGATCGTCACTGGGAGACTGAAGGCAGAGCTCCGTCATTCATGCGGAGATGCACTCGCATCAGCGTGCACAATCTCCTGCAATCGCAGCCATTCACGCCAATCGGCATGGAGTGGGCCTGGAGCTGCCGCTGCGCTCATGCCAATAGGCTAAGGGTTAAACACCAATATGGAGACTTCAAACGTTAAAGGGATAAAAACTCCCTCTGTGCACTGTTTAGCAGGAAAATATGCAAATTATTATTGTTGCAGTTATGGCTTTGGGACCAAAAAAAAAAAAAAAAAAAAGGGGCCACGAAGTTGTCACTAAAGGTAAACTTTACTTCACGGTCATTTGAATTGAGGTTCGGCTGTTAGAAACCTGTATTGATTGATTTTAGCTCTGAAAAAGTCACATGACCAGCAGGGGCTTTCACCTCAGCAAGCAATTGATCAGTCGTCCTTTTTCGTACGCGTTCGTACATGTGAAAAAAAGGTCCTGTATCATTTTTTCGGGAAATTGTGTACGATTCACGTACAAAGCTTTGTATAGGCAATGCAAATTTTCGTGTTATTTGCCCGAAAAATTGCATTAGAGCCATGGTTACAGGAAGTTGTCAGCAGTCATGACTAAGCTGTTACTAGGCAGATTATGTTATATTTAACTAATGCAAATTTTCACGTACGAAAATTTGCATAAAACGCGTAAAAATGTACATGCGAATTTTCACCAATCAGAAAAATCTTATAGGATTTTTTTTTCAGGCAAAAACCTCACGCTACAGTGGAAATGTAGCCCAACGTGAACTCCAGCCTCGTCTACTGTAGATGTATGTTAGGACTGGAGTTTCCCTTAGAGGCAGTGAGCTCCTAAATACATATGTCAATACGAATAAAAGGGGAGGGGGATGTGAGAAGACCCAGAGCCAATATAGTGTAGAATGTTAATTAACCACAGGCGGGAGAATGTGCCACAGTAGTGGCCACACAGCATGCAGGTGGGGGGAGAACAAACCCGCTTGGGTAAAAAGTAGATTTCTGTAGGATAGGACAAAACCCAGGGAAACTAATATCCTCCACTCAGGGAGGTAAAAAAAAAAAAAAACCCACTTGATTTCATTTAGTGACTCTGAAATGTAAGTAGCTAAAAACGGATTAGGAAGAGGAGATATGAACTTACCTCCTCTGTCACGCTTAAGCATCTTCCCTGAAAGAGCTTTATTAATACAATCCACAACTCTCAAAAACGCAACGAGCTTCACAAGACTAACTATATATATATATATATATATATATATATATATATATATATATATATATATATATATATATATATATATATATTTTAGCTTCATCAGGCGAATATCAAGAGCAACATCTCAAAAATAACCCATTGTATTCCATCAACAATTGCTTTTAAAATATTAAAGCTAATTATTTCACTTTTGAGTGTTTTCCTTAAAGAACTTACGAGGCCAAAATAGGGGAAAACAGTTAATTACCTGTACAGCCTTTTACGGCACGGAGGACGCCGTCCGCGCCCTCCGTGCCGATCCGCCGGGTCCCCCCGCTCGTTAGCCCCCTGGGCCGGCTCCTGACCCCTCGGCCCGGGTCGGGCTCCCCTGCCTCTCCTAAAATGGCCGCTTGCTATGCCCGCGGCTGCGCAGTCCGCAAGTGCGGCTGCGCAGCCCTAGGGCCAACCTCCCCGATCCACGCTACGTTGCCGAGGGGTTGGGAGCCGGCCCGGGGGGCTAACGAGCGGGGGGACCCGGCGGATCGGCACGGAGGGCGTCCTCCGTGCTGTAAAAGGCTGTGCAGGTAATTAACTGTTTTCCCCTATTTTGGCCTCGTAAGTCCTTTAAGAAGAGGCAAGTTCACATCTACCTTTGTTTTATTTCATTTTGGCACCTCTGTGGAGAAATATTTAGTATATATATATATATATATATATATATATATATATATATATATATATATATATATATATATATATATAATGTATATATGTATGTATATATGTATATATATATATATATATATATATATATATATATATATAAATGTATATATGTATGTATATATGTATACATGTATATATGTATGTACAGAGGGGCTGCAGCACACAACAGGAAAACAGTAGGACTCACCAGATTGGGGACACTTTGGCGCAGTTGGTGAGCTTAAGCGCGTTAAAGCGTAACTAAGAGCCCCTGTCACTGTTTTCCTGTTGTGTGCTGCAGCCCCTCTGTACTTATATATTTCTTATGGAGTCTGGGGACCTCCAGCGCTGCGTGCATGCTTTGCATAGAATTGCATAAAAAAATTTGGTTTGTGCTGCTCACCCCTTGGTAATTTATATATATATATATATATACACACACCAGGGGCGGACTGACCATTAGGGCACTCGGGCACGGACCGAGGGCCCGTGGTCAGGGGGGGCCCGCCACCCGCAAGAGAACCCTGAGCAGGAGGGGAGACAGCCAGTGAAGGAGGGCGATGGGCATAGCAGCGGAGAAGGGGGGAAGTTCCCCCCCCCTTCTCTCACCTTGGGGCCCCCCTTCCTGGCTCTCCCCTCCGTAATCTGCAAAGTGCAAACAGCTGGAAGCGGCTGACAGCGGGCGGAGATTTACCGCTGTTCAGCCATTGGAGGGATCGCTGATCTGTGTGCAGCTAGTGTGGGCTTGAGAAGCCCAGACTAGCGGCACACAGATCAGCGCTCCCTCCGGTGGCTAAACAGCGGTAAGTTTCCGCCCGCTGTCAGCCGCTTCCAGCTATTTGCACTTTGCAGATTACGGAGGGGAGAGCCAGGAAGGGGGGCCCAAGGTGAGAGAAAGGGGGGGGGAAACTTCCCCCCTTCTCCGCTGCTATGCAAATCGCCCTACTTCACTGGCTGTCTCCCCTCCTGGAGATACCTACAAACCTGGCTGCATATACTGGGGGCACTTACAGACCTGGCTATACTGGGGAAACCTATACACCTGGCTGCATATACTGGGGCCACTATACACCTGGCAGCATATACTGGGGGCACTTATACACCTGGCTGCATATACTGGGGGCACTTACAGACCTGGCTATACTGGGGAGACCTATACACCTGGCTGCATATACTGGGGAGACCTGGCTGCATATACTGGGGGCACCTATACACCTGGCTGCATATACTGGGGGCACCTATACACCTGGGTGCATATACTGGGGGCACCTATACACCTGGCTGCATATACTGGGGGCACCTATACACCTGGCTGCATATACTGGGGAGACCTATACACCTGGCTGCATATACTGGGGAGACCTATACACCTGGCTGCATATACTGGGGAGACCTATACACCTGGCTGCATATACTGGGGGCACCTATACACCTGGCTGCATATACTGGGGGCACCTATACACCTGGCTGCATATACTGGGGAGACCTATACACCTGGCTGCATATACTGGGGAGACCTATACACCTGGCTGCATATACTGGGGGCACCTATACACCTGGCTGCATATACTGGGGGCACCTATACACCTGGTTACATATACTGGGGAGACCTATACACCTGGCTGCATATACTGGGGGCACCTATACACCTGGCTGCATATACTGGGAAGACCTATACACCTGGCTGCATATACTGGGGGCACCTATACACCTGGCTGCATATACTGGGGGCACCTATACACCTGGCTGCATATACTGGGAAGACCTATACACCTGGCTACATATACTGGGGGCACCTATACACCTGGCTGCATATACTGGGGGCACCTATACACCTGGCTGCATATACTGGGGGCACCTATACACCTGGCTGCATATACTGGGGGCACCTATACACCTGGCTGCATATACTGGGGGGCACTTATACACCTGACTACATATACTGGGGGCTCTTATAGACCTGGCTGTATATACTGGGGGCACCTATAGACCTGACTGTATATACTGGGGACACCTATAGACCTGGCTATACTGGGGACACCTATAGACCTGGCTATACTGGGGACACCTATAGACCTGGCTATACTGGGGACACCTATACACCTGGCTACATATACTGGGGACACCTAAAGACCTGGCTATCTATACAGGAGACACCTATAGACCTGGCTATCTGTACTGGGGACACCTATAGGCCTGGCTACCTATTCTGGAGACACCTGTAGACCTGGCTACCTATACTGAGGAAACCTATAGACCTGGCTATCTTAACTGGGGACATCTATAGACCTGGTTATCTATTCTGGGGACACCTGTAGATTAGGCTACTTATACTGGGGACACCTATAGACCTACCTGCACTGGGAAAACCTATAGACCTGGATACTTCCACTGGGGATACCTTTTGACCTGGTTACCTATACTGGGGGCACCTATTTTGGGGGAACTGCTGCCAGATTAACTATTTTTGGGAAACTTCTGCTGCCAGATTAAGTGTACTTTGAGAAACAGCTGCCAGATTATGTGTATTTTTGGGGAACCGCTGCCAGATTGTGTATAATGGGGTAACTGCTGCTTCCAGATTCTGTGTATTTTGGGGGAACCACTGCTGCTACATGTATTTTTGGTGATCCGCTGCCAAATTATGTGTATTTGGGGGAACCGCTGCTGCCAGATAATGTCTATTTTGGGGGAACGACTGCCATATTATCTGTATTTTGGAGGAACCTCTGCCAAATTGCATGGATTTTTGGTGAAATGCTGTCAGATTACATGTATTTTGGGGGGAAACACTATGGCAGAGTTCAAACTTCCCCAGCAGACCTTTTACACCACTGCTAAAGTCATGTATATTTTGCCCCACCCATGACCACGCCCACATTCTGTTGCGTGACCACACCCATTTTTGGTGCGCCGCGCTGAGCGCGGCGCAGGGTTTTTTGTCAGTGTACAATATCACAATATAACATATTTACTGTTGTCAATAAATTATTATATCTTAGTCTGTAAAAATATAACGTGAAAGGTGGGAAACACTGGTATGGGGGCCCCATATTCTCCTATTGCCCGGGGGCCCCATGAGTTGTCAGTCCGCCCCTGACACACACACCAAAAGTTTGGACACACCTTCTCATTCACAGAGTTCTTTATTTTCATGACTAGGAACATTGTAGATTCACACTGAAGGCATCCAAACTATGAATTAGCACATGTGGAAGTATAGTACATAACCAAAAAGTGTAAAACGAATGAAAATATGTCATTCTAGGTTCTTCAAAGTAGCCACCTTTTGCTTTGATTACTGCTTTGCACACTCTTGGCATTCTCTTGATGAGCTTCAAAAGGTAGTCACCTGAAATGGTTTTCACTTCACAGGTGGCACACCTGTCAGGTTTAATAAGTGGGATTTCTTGCCTTATAAAAGGGGGTTAGGACCATCAGTTGCGTTGTGGAGAAGTCAGGTGGATACACATACACAGCTGATAGTCCTACTGAATAGACTGTTAGAATTTGTATTATGGCAAGAAAAAAAAGCAGCTAAGTAAAGAAAGAGTGGCCATCATTACTTTGAAATGAAGGTCAGTCAGTCCGAAACATTGGGAAAACTTTGAAAGCGTCCCCAAGTGCAGTCTCAAAAACCATCAAACTCTACAAAGAAACTGCCTCACATGTGGACCGCCCCAGGAAAGGAAGACCAAGAGTCACCTCTGCTGCGGAGAATAAGTTCATCTGAGTCACCAGCCTCAGAAATAGCAGGTTAACAGCAGCTTAGATTAGAGACCAGGTCAATGCCACACAGAGTTCTAGCAGCAGACACATCTCTAGAACATTGCGCAAAAGGTGGATCAGCGCATCACCAGGACGCTTCCGAATGGCCTACAATCAGAGGTGCGCTGAGCCCCCCCAGAAGCTACAAACGCACCTTGAACCCAAACAGAAGCTCTGCATATACACCAAAAGCAAGACTGCTAAGTAGGAGCAGCTGACCAACAATCAATAAAATTAGTACATGGCAAAGAAATGAACAGCGCCACTTAAAAACAGATAAGTGCCTACCTGCAAGAGAGTGCAAGCCCCACTTGTGGGATAAAATACACACCTAGCATACACATAACCGGTCTACCACTGGAGGATGTTGGTTTCCTGTAACAGCTTGCATGCAACTTGTTAAGTACTTGTCCCTCCCACTGCGAAGAAGTCCTCCTCATATGGGAGGGGACCTAACACTAACTAAATCCTAACCTATGCATATGCATAGCCTGGGTGCGCTACCAAGTAAAATTGAAAATTGCGCAAAAGGTGGGTTCTGTAGCTTCTGGGTGGGCTCAGCGCACCTCTGATTGTAGGCCATTCGGAAGCGGCCTGGTGATGCGCTGATCCACCTTTTGCGCAATTTTCAATTTTACTTGGTGGCGCACCCAGGCTATGCATATGCATAGGTTAGGAATTAGTTAGTGTTAGGTCCCCTCCCATATGAGGAGGACTTCTTCGCAGTGGGAGGGACAAGTACTTAAGTTGCATGCAAGCTGTTACAGGAAACCAACATCCTCCAGTGGTAGACCGGTTATGTGTATGCTAGGTGTGTATTTTGTCCCACAAGTGGGGCTTGCACTCTCTTGCAGGTAGGCACTTATCTGTTTTTAATTAGCGCTTTTCTTTTCTTTGCCACAGAGAACAACGGTTAAGAGGAGACTGTGTGAATCAGGCCTTCATGGTAGAATATCTGAGAGGAAACCACTGCTAAGGACAGGCAACAAGCAGAAGAGACTTGTTTGGGCTAAAGAACACAAGGAATGGACATTAGACCAGTGGAAATCTGTGCTTTGGTCTGATGAGTCCAAATTTGAGATTTTTGGTTCCAACCACCGTGTCTTTGTGCGACGCAGAAAAGGTGAATGGATGGTCTCTACATGCCTGGTTCCCACCGTGAAGCATGGAGGAGGAAGTGTGATGGTGTGGGGGTGCGTTTAGTTGGACCATCATTTTATTTTTCAACAGGACAATGACCCCAAACACACCTCCAGGCTGTGTAAGGGCTATTTGACCAGGAAGAAGAGTGATGGGCTGCTGAGCCAGATGACCTGGCCTCCACAGTCACCAGACCTGAACCCAATGGAGATGTTTTGGGGTGAGCTGGACTGCAGAGTGAAGGAAAAAGGGCCAACAAGTGCTAAGCATCTCTGGGAACTCCTTCAAGACTGTTAGTCACCTTAAATGATCTTCCACCTCTTGAAGCTCATCAAGAGAATGCCAAAAGTGTGCAAAGCAGTAATCAAAGCAAAATGTGGCTATTTTGGAGAACCTAAAATATGATATATTTTCAGTTGTTTCACACTTTTTGGTTATGTACTATACGTCCACATGTGTTAATTCATAGTTTGGATGCCTTCAGTGTGAATCTACAATGTTCATAGTCATGAAAATAAAACTCTGAATGAGAAGGTGTGTCCAAACTTTTGGTCTGTACTGTATATATATATATATATATATATATATATATATATATATATATATATATATATATATATATATATATATATATATATATATATATATATATATATATATATATATATATATATATATATATATATATATATATTTTCCTTCTCTTATTAGCCTGTAAGGCAGTGCACACACAATATATGATCATGGTAACAGAATTTTCCAACACATGCTTGTAATGGTCATCTTTTATTAAAAAGTTTTATTACCAATTAAAAAGAAATAGTATATATGCCCAACGTTGGTAGTTTCCAAAGTTTGTTGTTTAAACCCTTCATGCTGCATTAGAGGCCAGCAACACACCTCTACCGAGCATGTGTCAAAACCATGCCACAGGAAAGGTTGCCAAAAAGACGAAAAAAAAAAAAATAAAAGAACGGGGAAAAAATAAAACAAACAAAAAATTGACAGCAGTCTGAAATGTATAATGGTGGTTGAGGGTGCCTGTTTCACCTATATGTCGGCAAAGGAAGAACTTGGTGGATGAAAAACACAAAAATAAAATATTAGAAAATGAAAGGAGGAAAAAAAATATTAAAAAGCCTTAGAACACATGGTACCTAGTATTTTTTTTTCTTTTTGTAATAGCGTTCTAGTTAACCTTGTCCTGAAATATATACAGGTTATTTGTGGCTGCCACTGCGATGATGTTTTCTGAAGGGTGCCACGCAGTGTGGAGAATTTTTTTGGTAAAGTCCAGGCTGTCCACGCTAATTTCATCTTTTCTGCGTTTGCCTCCTACACAGACTTTGCGTGGCTTGAGAATCGCTCTAGGCTTGCTGTTCTCTCTGGAGGCTTCCAGCGTGACATCTCGCTTCGTGTTACGGTCAAACATTCGGAAGAAATTGTTATAGGAGCCGGTCATAATGACACTACAAGAAAAAGAAATGCGTGAGTTCTGTTAACAGCAAATATGGCAGCATTCACAACCAATACATAAATACACCGTAGAAGCAACCACCAAAATGTTTTTCCAAAGTACAATGATTTTTTTTTCTATTTTTGCTTTATCAAATTTAACACAAAAATTCACAATATTCATTTGTAATTTATATTTTCTGGAATGCCACCTGACATTCTGAGCATCTAGAATGTATGTTTGATCTCTAGCGCTGTGCTTACAGCACAGGAGATTTGGGTGCAGCCTGTGCCACCATAGGCATTAAGGCAATAGCGGCGCACAGTGAGCAACTTCGGCGCCGTCAGAAGATGGAGCTGAAGTTGCTGCTAAAACACTATAATTTGCCTTCCAGCAATAGCAAAATCTAGATTAAAACAGCTGAGTTCCTAAGGCAACTATTTATGTATTTTTTTTTTAAACTGATTTTTTTTTTTTGGGGGGGGGGGGGATGCTTTGGAAGTGTAAGTTATTCATTTTATTAATATTGTGTATGTATGTGCCTGTATGTGTAATAACATTTAAAACTACACTGTGACTGTTTCCTGTTTTGTGAATGTACATGGCCGCTGATCGCGGTCACGTCCATTCATTCCAGGCATAGCGATTGGGTAGAGGACAGCTCGGTCCTCTTCCCCAATCACTGAACACGGAATCCTGACGGGAACCGCGGTGGGAGCGGCGGCGGGAATGAGCAATGTATTAAAATGTCCTGTTGCCGTTAACAGGCTCAAACATGACGTTTTAATATGACACATTGTCATTAAGTAGTTAAATGTTGTGCGTCAACTCCTTCCCTTCATTCAGAAGATTCTGCTCACTTCCTTTCTCAGTAATGGTCATTTAAGTACCCCTAAAAAGCTTTATTATAAAAGATACTTTAAGGCTCCCTGCACACTGCAATTCCGTTTTCCGATTCAGATTTTCAATTCCGATTTTCCCTGAATACACTCAACAGAAAAACGGATCAAAAAACGCAGCATGCAGCAAAGATTAAAAATCGGAATCGGATGTAAAAACCGATTAAAAAAAAAACGGAATTGCATGCAGGCAGTGTACAGGGAGCCTTAATGTTGCTTTATGTGTGGTGCGGTTACATACATCACAGCTCCATTCTTCCTCACAATCGCCCCCTGAGCACCCCTCCCCCCCCTGGTCTGCTCAGCCAAAATATTCGGTTAAGCCAGAACATCGATGATTGGTGGGGGAGGAAGTGTCAGTATTGCCTCCTCTCAGCCTGTCCTTAGTTGCGCCCCGTCCACTCGCCGATAATGGTTCCCTTATGCTGTTACAGTACACAGCGAGTTGGGGAGCTGCGCTGTGTGCGGTCTTGTGGTAATTGAGCGTGGAACGATAGTGTACTAATTAGTCCACTATCAATCTGACTTCAAGTACCACAAGACCTGTGTGTACTGCAACACACAGTGGAACTATAGGAACCATTAGTGGCGAGTGGAGGGGCAGAAGGACTGGTAGAGAGGAGGAAGTACTGACACTTCCTCCCCGCCCATCATTGACGTTTTGGCTTAGTCGAATATTTCGACTGAGCAGAGCGGAGGCCACTGGAGAGGGAGAACACATAAAACAACATTGAAAGTATTTTTCTAATAAAGATGTTCAGGGGTACTTTAAGAAAAAAAGATAAGCATGGGGAATTCATCGGCGTGAAGACACAGAAAAAACAAACAAACAAACTTAAAACAGGTTCAGAAATATCCCGACTACATCCAAAACTAAATTTTGCTTGAGTTACACTAATAGTAGAAGAAATTCAAGTGTCAAAGCAATTATGAATAGCTTTCTTGATAGAATTCTGTGGTGCCTTCTCTGGGAGGTGGTATCCTACGTTATGCCTCTGCCAATAAGAAGCCCTGAATATCACACATTTTAAATCAGGGGTTTGCTTTAAAAGACACCTGAACAGAGGATATGAAGGCTGCCATATTTAGTTACTTTTATACAATGCCAGTTGCCTTGCTGTCCTGCTGATTCTGCAGTACACCTGAAACAAGCATGTGGCTAATACAGTCAGACTTCAGTCAGAGACATCTGATCTGCATGCTTGTTTAGAGTTAATGGAGTCAAAGGATCAGCAGGACAGCCAGGCAATGTGCATCATTTGATAGGATTACCTTAGCAGTAAATACATTTTAAAAAGGACGCCTAATAAGCGAATGAGGAGTTGTGTGGATGCTTACCGCACCTCCCGTGTCCCGGTGTCTCCCTCCATTATCTGGTACTGATGCCGGTAATCATCTTCCTGGTTGGCGAGGTCTTTGCCTCCGACCCAGACATGCTGCGCAGGTGCAGTATGTGTCTGCTAGGGCGCCTTGTGACCAGAGCTGGGACAAGGTCCTCCAGCACCCAAGGCTGAGACACCAAAGTGCGCCCCTCCATCCCTTCCACCCCAGCCATCACACACTGATTGCTATTAGACTAAGAAGCGCCACAGGGCCCTCAACCTCCCCAACACCTTAATATCTAGTTATCTGGCTTGCAGTCACTGCTATGTATCCCCTTTTCTTATTTCTTTCTGCTTCAAACACAATTAGGAATGACAGCTGAATGAATTGTGCACCCCCTCCTACACTGCGCCCTGAGGCTGGAGCCTCTCCAGCCTATGCCTCGGCCCGGCCCTGCTTGTGACATCAGTGCGTTCGCGTGGTTGCAATGTGCCCTAGCAGACATACTGTGCAGCATGTCTGGGTCGGAGATCACAGACCTAGCTGACCAGGAAGATGATTACCGGCATCAGTACGGGAGAATGGAGGGTGACAACGTGACACGGGAGGTGTAGTAAGCATCCACACAACTCCCAAAACGCACATTAGGTGTCCTTTTTAAAATCCATTTACCAGTAAATTATATTATAAAAGAAATAGCATTTTCAGGAGTGACTTAACTGTCTGAATAGAAGAATACAATAGCTCACATTGACAGTGGCTATGTTCACTCCTGGTTCCCACCAACATGTATACCCCAGGGGTACCAATGTTGGGCCCAGAAGGAACTTGAACTGTCCCAGTCAACCCCAAATCCTAAATTTTGAGACTAAAAGAATAATACACCCATATCAACAAACCTGCACATGCATTTTTAGTTTATATTTGTGTATAAATGCTTTTGAAACGTTTATGAGTTTAAAGGAAACCTAAAGCCTCCAAAAAGGTTTATTTACCTGGGGCTTCTACCATCCACCTGCAGCCAGCGCCATCACTTCACAATGCTCCTGGCACCCGCAGCGCACCTCTTTCAGCTGGATGCGCGCCTTCTGATCGCAATTCCATGGGCAGGAGAGCTCTGCGCATGCACAGTACAAAAAATAATCTATACTTCGCATGCACAGAATGATCAGAGTCGCCCCGGCTGAAAGAGCGGCGCTGCGGGGGACTGGAGCATCGTGCAGTGACGGCGCGGGCACAGGACAGCTGCAGGGGCTTTTTTTTTTCTTTAGGTTCACTTTAAGTATTCCATCATGTACTTTAGAGTTTTGTCAAGTGTCCTCTGTTGTGAAGAACATCTGAAGGGGTACATACTAGAACAATATCAAGAAAAACGCTGTTCGACACCACTGAACACTATGTGCTTACCTGTCAGATCCATTCCATACACATTCAAATTTGTCAAAGATGCAGTCATTCTCATAGAGGGAGCAGAGCTTGCTGCGGAGGTAATCATGGACCTGGAACAGGAAGACAAGACACTTCCATCACTATGACTGCTGACAGCTTAATGGAGGCCATCAGTCATGCACATCATTTTAGTGCTGCACCAAGGAAAATGTCTTAGAGATGTCACTGGCTGAAGACAGCGACTGACACAGGGTGAACTGCAAGAGCCCAAAGCATTACATAATCATAAAAGAGAAAAGGAATAAAATTGTCATGTTAGAGCTACAATATATTACTATAAAGGTGCATTTGATTAGATTAATCAAATTAAATGCATTGTACAGACTATTATTCAAGAGCATTTTTTTACATATTTAACTACATGAACAAATATAAGAATACTTGTGTTCTTTTTAATATAGTCACTCATATACGGCAAGATACTTTTCAGTGTTTCAGGAAATACTTGTAGGCAAGGACAGCGGCTTTGCCTAGCAAAGGATTGAAGATAACTAAAAGCAAGTTTCCGACCTGAGCAAGTCATAATCAGTGATGTAATACTGATGGGGGCTTATTTCATGTTGTGTATATATAGTACACTGTTTCCCAAGTATACCACTGATGAAGCCCTTTCTTAGGGTGAAACATGTTGAGTGTGGGGTTGTGTATGTTATAGTCATGAGCAATTGCACTTCACTGTCTGACTAGTAGAGTTGGGCCGAACGGTTCGCCGGCGAACGTGGTTCGCGCGAACTTAGGTGGTTCGCGTGCGGGTACCGCACGCGAACGTTTTGCGGAAGAAGTTCGGTTCGCCCCATAATGCACCTGAGGGTCAACTTTGACCCTCTACATCACAGTCAGCAGGCCCAGTGTAGCCAATTAGGCTACACTAGCCCCTGGAGCCCCACCCCCCTTATATAAGGCAGGCAGCGGCGGCCATTACGGCCACTCGTGTGCCTGCATTAGTGAGAGTAGGGCGAGCTGCTGCAGTCTCTCATATAGGGAAAGATTAGTTAGGCTTAACTTCTTCCTGGCTGCATACCTGTTCTGTTCAGTGAGCCCTCAGCCCACTGCATACCTGTACTGTGATCCTGCCACTGCATACCTTTTCAGTGATCCTGCCACTGCATACCTGTTCTGTGAACCCACCCACCACCACTGCATACCTGTTCAGTGATCCTGCCACTGCATACCTGTTCTGTGAACCCACCCACCACTGCATACCTGTTCAGTGATCCTGCTGCCACTGCATACCTGTTCTGTGAACCCACCCACCACTGCATACCTGTTCAGTGATCCTGCCACTGCATACTTGTTCTGTGAACCCACCCACCACCACTGCATACCTGTTCAGTGATCCTGCCACTGCATACCTGTTCTGTGAACCCACCACTGCATACCTGTTCTGTGAACCCACCCACCACTGCATACCTGTTCAGTGATCCTGCTGCCACTGCATACCTGTTCTGTGAACCCACCCACCACTGCATACCTGTTCAGTGATCCTGCCACTGCATACTTGTTCTGTGAACCCACCCACCACCACTGCATACCTGTTCAGTGATCCTGCCACTGCATACCTGTTCTGTGAACCCACCACTGCATACCTGTTCTGTGAACCCACCCACCACTGCATACCTGTTCAGTGATCCTGCCACTGCATACTTGTTCTGTGAACCCACCCACCACCACTGCATACCTGTTCAGTGATCCTGCCACTGCATACCTGTTCTGTGAACCCACCAATGCATACCTGTTCTGTGAACCCACCCACCACTGCATACCTGTTCAGTGATCCTGCTGCCACTGCATACCTGTTCTGTGAACCCACCACTGCATACCTGTTCAGTGAACCCGCCACTGCATACCTGTTCTGTTCAGTGGACCCGCCACTGTATACCTGTTTAGTGAACCCGCCACTGCATACCTGTTCTGTTCAGTGGAGTTTGGTGTGTCAGTGTGAAGCAGTACCTTAATTACACTACCTGATTGATGTATACACATGCAAGATGTTTTAAAGCACTTTAGGCCTGTCATTTAGCATTCAATGTGATTTCTGCCCTTAAAACGCTGCTTTTCGTCAAATCCAGATTTTTCCCGGGGACTTTTGGCGTGTATCCCACTCCGCCATGCCCCCCTCCAGGTGTTAGACCCCTTGAAACATCTTTTCCATCACTTTTGTGGCCAGCATAATTATTTTTTTTTTTCGAAGTTCGCATCCCCATTGAAGTCTATTGCGGTTCGCGAACTTTAACGCGAACCGAACCTTCCGCGGAAGTTCGCGAACCCGGTTCGCGAACCTAAAATCGGAGGTTCGGCCCAACTCTACTGACTAGGCAGAGCCGGATTAAGGCTAAATAAGGCCCGAAGCAAAGTAACTGATTTGGGCGCCCCCCCCCCCCCTCCATCATGTCGTAATAGAATCAGAAGATGCAGCTACACAGCAACATGCCGCACACACCGGGGCAGCCAAGCTACTGGTTGCTATGGGCAACAGCCAGCTTTGCTCTGTGGGCAGTGGCAAAATGCAGAGTGAGAGATGAATGGCTGGGACATTTGCACTCAGGGGCTGGGGCACCCCTGTGAAGAGGGTGCCAGATATCACAGCGGCAGCACTTTCCCCCAGCATCTCCAGCCTGGCAATAGCAAAAATCTCTGGACACCGCCAAACCGGAAGCCGTTCCCCAGACAGAATTACATAACCACCCCCATCACCGCACAACCGATTTCCTCCTAAACTAGACAGCCACCATGCAGCCTCCATCCCAGTGAATACGATAGACCAGCAGAGAAGGCAGCCGCAGTGGGGGAGAATGACAGCACCAGATGACTCACATTCACCTATTGCGATCCAAGCAATAGAGGTCCCGTCATCCAGAGCCCATCTGTCTCCTCTAGAGTGCTGCCGCTCTGTTACTACTACTATTACTACTTCCTACTTCCTGTCTGATGTGAGAATCAGGAAGTTCAGAGCAAGCGGCTGCACTGTAGAACAGACAGATGGGTTTCAGATGACGGGATCTCTATCGCTTGGATCATGGATAGGTGAGTGAGCGTTTGCCATCTGCTGCTATCATTCTTGCTGCAGCTGTGATTCTCTGTGGGAAGGGAGGAAGGAGTGGGCAGCGGCAGAGCGCACAGTAGCAGGAGGGGGACCTAGGAGGAGAGCCTGGCTCTGAAGACAATCAGCAGCACACGACATCATTTGACAAGACAAATAACATTTATATTGCGCTTTTCTCCTGGCGGACTCAAAGCGCCAGAGCTGCAGCCACTAGGACGCGCCCTACAGGCAGTAGCAGTGTTTGAGAGACTTGCCTAAGGTCTCCTACTGAATAGGTGCTGGCTTACTGAACAGGCAGAGACGAGATTTGAACCCTGGTCTCCTGTGTCAGAGGCAGAGCCCTTAAAGGGACTCCGAGCAGTGCCTGTGGGTATGCCTTTAAGCATACCCACAACTAATTAATTACGGTACATCCTCACACCTACCAGCATGATGTTTGTAATTATATCCCCCTGGGTTCCTTTTATTTCATTGCCTTGTGCTGAATCGAGCTGCCGACTTTGGAGAAAAGTCGTCCTGTGTAATACAATGTAACTATGGAAAGATGCATATCATTTTGAAGCTCTCTTTCTCTTCTTTCCAATGATAGATAAACTGCCATCCTACGCCTTTTAGTTTTCGCTATTTTTGCGATCGAAATTGCCGTGGCCGCGATTTTGATCGCGAAAATAACGAAAACTAAAAGGCATAGGGCGGCAGTTTATACATCGTTGGAAAGAGGAGAACGAGAGCTTTAAAATGATATGCATCTTTCCATAGTTACTGCACTGCTCAGAGTCCCTTTAACCATTACACCATCCAGCCACCGCTGACAGTATGGCGAGGGCTGGTTTATGTGCGGATAGGGCCCTTTTGACTCTGAATGGGGGCCCCAAGCGACTGCTTTTGTTGCCTGCTCGGTAATCCGGCCCTGAGGAAGGTGCATCTGGCAGTCTCTATATTAGTGTGTTTTAGACTAGTAGGAGGGAATTAAGTCTAGTACAGCGGTTCCTTTAACTAGTTCACCCCTAAGGGTTTTTATCCTAACGGACCAGAGCAATTTTCCCCCATCAGTGCTCCTCCCTTTTATTCCCTAATCACTTTATTACTACCCTCCACAACAAAATGATCTATACCTCGTTTTTTTTGCCACCAATTAGGCTTTCTGTGGGTAGTACATTTTGCTAAGAATTTTTTTTTTATTCTAATTTTTTTTTTAACGGGAAAAATAAGAAAATAATGGAAAAAATTCATTATTTCTCAGTTTTCAGCCATTATAGTTTTAAAATTAAATGTTCTCCAGTGGATAAAACCAACACATTTTATTTGCCCAGTTGTCCCGATTATTAAACTGTTTAAAATGATGTCCCCTTTTTTTTCTTTTTGTCCAGTCCATAATTACAAGCCTCTATGTAGTAAAGTAAAAGCAATTTTCCCTTATAAAATACAGATTAAAAAAAGCTGAGTCCCTAAGGCATCTATTTATGTTTTGGTTTTTTTTTAGAAGTTTTTTTTTGGGGGGGATGACTTTGGAAGTGTAAGTTATTAATTTTAACATGCTGTATGTATGTGCCTGTATGTGTAATTTTATTTTTTGTCCACAAGATGGTGCTAGTGAACACACTCCCATTATAGGAAGTGGTTACTTTTTTTTTTTTTTTTTTTTTTAACACATTTAACTACACTGTGACTGTGTCCGGTTTTATGAATGGACGTGGCCGCTGATCGAGGTCACGTCCGTTCATTCCAGGCATTGCGATTGGGTAGAGGACCGCTCGGTCCTCTTCCCCAATCCCAGATCGTGGTGACCCGGTGGTAAACGGCGGCGGAAGCGGCGCGCACACATGCGGAGCGGTGGCGGGAACTTATTAAAACATCCTATTGCTGTTAGGCTCCAACAGGACGTTGTAAGAAGTTAGATTGTCATTAACTGGTTAAACGTACAACTGACCTCCCTTTATGAGTGACATCCCGCTCCTGAAGTAGGGAGAGGATGCTAGGTGCTGGGCGATTTAGGCAGGGACCACACTTGTCTGTTTCCGTGCAACTCATATCAATGGGCTAGTTCACACTTTCATGCGTTTTTCACATGTAGAAAAAAACAAACTATCATGCAACATAATTGCATATAGTGTGTGTTTTCTCTATCAATTGCTTTAACTGCTGGTAAGAAATGCACATGTTTTTTCTGAATACAAACACACGGTGTGCAGAAAACGCATGCAGAAAAATGTGCGCAGAAAAATGTGCGCAGAAAACTGAAAGACAAGTGTGGCCCCTGTCTTATTCAGCATTTGAATGCATCTCAATAGCAGAATCAATACTGAACACTTTACTTCTACTGTATTTCTTGACATTTTTAACTTGTATACTTAATAAAGGTTATGTCTTAGTACTAATAGGGTATAGCCTTTTGGATTGTGTGTAGTCTTCGTTCCCCCTGGTCCAATTTTCAGAGTTTTAGTGCGGTATAGGATATGCATGACAAGCACAGTGTATAGGAGTTATCTAATAGCATCCCAAACTATTTTGCACAGGAAATAACCGCCCCTCTCTCTCTCTCTGTGATCTATAGAACTAAAGGAAAACCACATTAACAAAAATGTATGTGCAAACTAGGTCATGCAAAACTGTGCTCAAATGCAAAGAATACTAGCGTGGGATGCTTATACTTCTAACACCATTCGAATTTTGAATATTTGTTCTCAAGGTTGTATAACCTGGAAGATGTACTTCTATAGCTGTAACGTTAGGTTTTCGGTTTGCACATAATTATGAGATTTCACTGTACCTGGTATGTCTCTATAGGCCTATTCTCCATATTTAGGTCCCAGACTTTGACTGTAAGGTAGTCCCTGGTCATGATATATCGGCCACTGTGGTTAAACTTTACATCAGAAATGGAAGAGATGATTTCGGAAAAAAACGACCTGTTGCTGGGATCCTCAGGTTCTTCAAATACTAGGTAAAGAAGTGGGGAAAAAAAATTAGAAAAACATTCAGCAGGAATGTAATTGAACATGCTAAAAGTAACAATCAAAAATGTTCAACCAGTTTGATTATAGTTTAACTGAATAAGCCAAACGTCAACTCAAGCACACTCCATGGCTGCAAGTACCAGTCTTTGTTTGTTTTTAATTTCAAGTCAGTGACATTAATCCCATTCCACAACTTAAACCTTAACAGGACAAATAAACTTAAGGAGCAGATCTGCATGTTTGCTGCCCTTTCCTTACCTTGGGATGCCTTATTCTATTATTATACATGTAGGTAGAAAAAAGACAAAGTCTTATAAAAGTAATACCTTTTAATGGCTAACTGATAAAGTTAAATGATGCAAGCTTTCTGGGATCTAGTCCCCTTCTTCAGGCATATTTCCAGATGTTAGCTGTAGTATAACACTGATGCAGGGAAATCGCAAACATGAAGATGGCAGTTGTGCTGGTTGCTGTTTAGCAGTTAGATGTCAGGTGATCAGCAGGCTGGAGCCAGTGAGCTCATGCAAGCAAACATGAAATCTAGCAGGTTTTTATTATTATACAAAATCTTGGATATTGCTTCAGGTTGCTTGTGCGAGTTTGAGCTAGATAGGTGAACTTTTATTCACCTATCTGGCTCAGACATCCATGGCTACAATTACTAGGTAATGCCCAGTGATGTTGATCCAGGGATTTTATCTGATTGCCATCTGGAGTCAGGAAGGATTTTTTTGCCTTTTGGGGCTAATTGGACCATGCCTTGTAAGGGTTTTTCGCCTTCCTCTGGATCAACAGGGATATATGTGAGGGAGCAGGCTGGTGGTGTACTTGTTCTCTGGTTAAACTCGATGGACATATGTCTTTTTTTCAACCCAAATAACTATGTAGCTGCCACCTCTCTTACTTACAAATAAGTCTGGATAAGTGTTTTGTAGCTGATTAAAAGTATAATAAAAATATTTATACACAAATAGTTAATTCCCCCCAAAAAATAGGTTAAGCAGTACTTGAGATGATGATATTGATAGTAGGGGGTTCTTGGGCAACCCAATCCTATACAATAAAATGCAAGTGTTCCTGCGTCATCAACTGAATGATTGTGTGTCCCTGGCTTTTTTGTACTGAGCATGTGCGCAGCCAGGGCAGTTAGGACACAGGGTCGGATCTGACAGTTTGCTGTGTGTGGTTCACAGAGGTTCTCATTGCATTGTGGGAAATAACAGCTTTTTCCAACTGCCAAGCAAGCAGCTCCCTGTGTGCATATACATCAGACAGTGGTGGGGAACCAGCAAGCAGGATGCGTATGTGCGCGCACTCCGGGGGGTAGCGGCTGTGACCTAGCACCCGTTTAACGGGCAGGTCTTTTTTTTACTAGTATTTCATAAAGGGGTACATGCTGTAACAATGTTGAGAAAAACGGATCTACAGAATTAAATGTGTGGTCAACTTTGAAACCAGTCAATATTTCTCTGATTGAAAATCACTCAGTAATATTGCTCTATTTACTGCCTCACATCACTGGATATTGATCGGATCAATTTAAGCCAGGAGTTCCAATGTAATTCATCTCTGCACAAACAGCCATCATATAGACAGCAAGACAGCAATACAGCACAGGTTCTATGAGGACAGCTCTGATGTTCATCACCCTACAGCTCCATATGTATTCATTATCCAAAAACCAGAAGAATGATGTCATGTGTGGCAGAATAACTGTCTGCTAGATGTCACAGATGCATAGTATGCGCTCACTGGCAACCTACCCAATTCATTGCTAGAATAGCGGCTTTAGGAATAGACTATTTGTGGGCCAAGCGCAATTTGCATGACATTCACACTTTACAAAGCAGACTATGATCTCACCGTGACAAACGTTTGTCCTGCTAATTGTGCACCACTTGCCAAGACCACATTACACTACGGCAGCTTGGGAAAAAAGGACTTTTTTCAATACGCTGAAATCCTTTAGTCATTCTTAGTTTTAGCTAACTAGTTTATATTTTCATAGCTAGTACTCTTGTACAAAACCCATCATGCAATTAAAGTTGGAATGAAGTAATGAGATAAAATAAAAGAGAAATGGAGCTACATGATGTGTATGAAGGCGTTTCATTGGTTGAACAATTTATATATGTATATCTAAAGATTGCTGGTGTACATGACAGCAGGATAATGGTAAAGGCCCAATGGTAAAGGCCCATTTCCTTTTAAACAATACCAGTTGCCTGGCTGCCCTGCTGATCCTCTGCCTCTAATACTTTTAGCCATAAACCCTGAACAAGCATAGGCAGACCAGGTGTGATATTATTGTCAGATCTGACAAGATTAGCTGCATGCGTGTTTCTGGTGTTATTCAGTCACTACTGCAGCCAAATAGATCAGTAGGCAGTGTTCTGCTCAGGCTCTTTTAGCCGGGTACTGCACCTGGCTGTCATCGGCTCAGCTCCCCCTCAGCTGTAAGCAGAGTTGTGCAGAGAAGTACTGTGCTCGGCATGCATCTTGCAAGACTCGATGCCGACACAGCTGTCCAAGTGTATCGCAGCCGAATTCCTCTAGCTGCGCTAGGCACGGATATGGGATTCGGACAAGTTACGCGAGATTATGCTGCACACCATCAGATTTTTCCCCACCCACAAATTCGGGTGCTCGGTGTTAACTTCTGTAGGCTGCCAAATCCCATCCGAATTGGTGGGCGGGGAATCAGCAGTTTTCGCACAAGGGGAAACACCCTAACACTGCTATACTAATGCAAGAAATATTGCTGGTCAGATCTGCAGAATATGTCTTGTATGATTCAAGAGAGCCACAACCTTGCTTTGAGCAAATTCTTAACATGACTTTACCTGCATCTTACACTATAACTGAATTGTGAACTCAGCGACGTCTAGAAGCAGAAATGAACTAATTTTATACTGAAAGGTAACAAAAGGGAGAGGGCAGTGCAAAGAACTAGACTACTGTTGCCCACTGAAATAAAATAGACTAGGCAGGAAGTGAAGCCATCAAAGGAATGGCACTACATGGAGACAAAGTTAAGGCACATAGCTAATCATGCATCAGAGAAAAGAATACAGGTAAAAAAAAAATTGTACATCCAGAGTTCAGGTGCAATTTAAGCAATTACTGCGCTCATAGTTAAAACATCTTCCCCAGGTCAGCTATGATTATTGCCTCAGATACTGAACCTGACATTACTGTAAAACAAAAATGTATTATAATTTGAATACCGTAATCCTAGTTACCATTTTCACACTAACTGGAGCGATGCTCATTTTCAGTGCTGTTCAACTTTAACATTCAAAAGGTGGTCATAACCGGAATCAAATCAATGTGTTATCAGGGATGAACATCTCAAAATGTGATACATTCGTTTATGGCATCTGTTTCCTTCCTCCCCCACCACCAAAAAAGGTTATTCCTAATTTGTATAGTGAAACTTTTGTGGTGCTTTACCCCTGCAGTAATGTAAACTATGCATACAGATAACACATGGAACACATGCAGGAGGAGCTGCACAGCCATAATAAAAAGACAACAAAAACAAAACTGCCCTTTCAAGCATACATTCTAAAGGAGTAAAGTAGAGAAATACAAACAAACAGTAAAAGGAGAGTATAAGTGGTCTACATGATAGCAGTGGCATCTCTTCAGATACATTTCTATGCTTCCCAGAAGAGTTTTAGGGAGGGGGGGTCTTGTGGGATGGGAAGGGCCATATTCATAGGCCTCAATTCACTAAATAGTTTAGACTAGTCTACTGATGGTTTTTAGTCTACTGATGGTTTGGTGTATGTCAGTTGTATCAAGAGGGAATTCACTAATTACCACCGAATGTTTTAGACCTGGTCTAAACCATTTGGTAATTAGGTCGGTAAAGCAGGGAAATGAACAAAAGATGTAATTCACTAACGAGTCGCTATGACTGACAACCTTCTCCTCTGATGAGCACTCCTCTGCATACAATTAAACTCCTGCATAATTAATTCAGAAGGTTCCATCCTTGCATCTAAAATACCTCACAGAATTATTTTACCGACAGAAATCAACTGGTCTAATCTTTCAGAAAAAGTGGGCGTGGCTACTCCTTGTTTGCCTTTGTGAATTGTGCAATTACTGAATGTTAGACCAGGTCTAAAAACAGGTCTAAAACATTACACCAAACCATCAGTAGACTAAAAACCATCAGTAGACTAGTCTAAACTGCTTAGTGAATTGAGGCGATTGTGGAAAAAAAATTCAGAGGAGATTGTGAGAAATCCTTATGAGGTTTTAGGAGATTGTGACAAGAGAAAATAAAAAAGCCAAATAATGTACCCCCCTAAAGTTAACCCCTGCCTAATACTAATCCATCTGTAGTCCTTCCTGACACCTTACTCTAACCTTCTAAACCCAACTGCTACATATACCCTTCCCCTAGCATCTAATAAACAACCCTCCTAAATTACTATCCACCTGATGTTTAACTCTTTCAGGCAGAGAAAGAAAAAAAGGAACACAGCCTAGTTAGACGTGTATGTACACTGCCAAGCACACTAATATGTCACGTCACCTTGGTTGTCCTTTAAGATATTGAATCTGTTGAGGGGCAAAGTCTTTTGTGCCTGTAGTCCGTAATTTTAATTCAGTAGCTGTAGTTCAGTTATATTGAAAATGATCAACAGTTTGAATTTATGGGTAGTGATAGCTTTTAAATTAAGCTTCCATTTAGTTCAAAACTACAGTTGCAACTGCCCAAATACAGCTCCCAGTACTCTAGGTTATGGCAAGTCTGAAACAAGGTAGATATTTTTTTTCCTCCAAAAGAATTTTATTAGAAAGAATTAGGAAACACTACAAATGATACAAATATAGTATAGCTTAACAGGTACGTTTCCAGGGTCTGCGACATGTTATATAGAATCAACTTCTGACAAACTAAACAGAAATATCTAATCATACACCATACAATAAAATACATGTTTTAGGTTTTATCAAGCCGTATTATAATACAATCTGTGTTTGTTACCATTATCGCGCATGTTGCCTCTGAAATAGATGTTGTCCAAACCAATATAGACAATTCTATTTATCAAGCGATCAGCATTCAGAGATCACACTCCCCCCATAACATCTCCCATCCACCTCCTCCATCCAGACAGTCTAGAAGGTCTAGGCATCTCAAAACGGAGTTAAAAATTGAATCGCCTGCAAAACCCACTCAAGTACCACAGTTCTTCCAGAGCTCATAAACATTTCTAATGCTGGCATAAGGTTAGCTTCTTTATCCTACATCTCCCCCAGATATACTCAATTCCCTGATGTCAGAGTTTTATATTCTTCGGTATCCTTAAAATCTATCCATTGTGCCCATGTTCTATAAAATTTATGGGATCTATCCAGTTTCACCGCTCTGAGTTCCTCCATAATGTAAATATGATCTACTTTCTGAAACCATTCTTTCATAGATGGTACTCTAGCCGACTTCCAGTGTCTTGGGATCAGCACCTTGGCTGCATTGAGGAGATGTATCAACAGAGTTTTTATATGTTTTAACTGTTAGGTCATTTTGATGAAGAAGTATAGCTAGCTTATTGAGTGGGATGTGAAATGAAGAGATTTTAATGGACCATTTGTGGACCAACCTCCAATATGTGGCAATGCAGGGGCAGTCCCACCAAATATGATCATATGTTGCAGGGGTATTATTACATCGCCAGCAATTTGCCAGGTAGTCAGGGAAGATTTTGTGCAGAAGGTCTGGAGTTTTATGCCATCTAGTTAATATCTTGTAGTTTGCTTCCTGAATGGAAGAGTTTACTGACCCTTTATGAGTAAGTAAGAAAATATCTTCCCAGTCCACTTCAGCATTCTCCTGTTCCAATGATTTTTCCCAGCTATCAGTGAAAGGTAGGGCAATTTCATGTTTCAGATTTTCCATGCATTTATACATTAAAGACACCGTATGTGGCACCCGCTCTCCTCTCTGACACATCTCCTCAAAACCCGACAAGGCCCTGCTTAGATTTAACTTATGGTTCGCATTAGATAGATATGAACAGATCTGTCTATGAGGCCATGGAGGTATTTTCTCTCCCATATAGGAGTCCCCCAGTCTATTCCCTGACCGAAATTGATATGCCTTAAATTCCGCATTGGGGGTGGAAACCTTGAAAAAGGGACCTTTTACTCCTGGACCAAAGTCATTATTGAAAATTAAGCTAGTAAGAGGGCTCAGCATAGATGTCATCTTAAAAAGTGTACATGCCCTATGGAACGTCTGCAACGCATTCTATATCAGGCTAAATTCTCGAATGGTATGTTTCGCAACTGGATTAGGAATCCAAGGGATGCTCCTGACCGGTTGGCCTAAAATCTGCTCATCTAGACTAGTCCACATTTTATCTTTTCCATGGCAAGACCAGTCCACAATTCTGGTAAGTATGCATGCCATATGGTATCTTTCAAAGTCGGGCAAGGCTGCACCTCCTCTTTGTTTGGGTAGTGAGAGGATATGTTTGTTAATTCTAGGAGCTGAGTTGTTCCAAATAAATTGTCCTATCTTACTTTGCAAACCACAAAGATATTGTTTGGAAATGTGGATCGGTATTGCCTGGAACAGATACAGGATGCGAGGCAGCACATTCATCTTAATTACTGCGATACGCCCGAACCAAGACATTGTTAGTCCCTCCTACCGTTTTAGGTCGGCGAGAATTACATTTTGTATGGGTGTAAAATTGAGTCCGAAGAGCATCCCAATATCTTTAGAAAGGTTTACCCCCAGGTAGGTTATTACGCCATCACTCCATTTGAATGGTAAGGTTTGCTTCAGTTCTGTAGCTAACACTACAGGTAGTGTAATATTAAGAATTTCCGATTTTGTTAAATTCATCTTAAAATTGGACAGATATCCATATTCATCAAAAACCTCTATTATAGCAGTCATTGAGATTCTGGGGTTGGAGATAAAAAGCAGGATGTCATCAGCAAAAGCTGCGATTTTTACATGGATGTGTCCCACCTGAATCCCGTGGATGTCCTCATGTATGTTAATGAGTCGGATAAAGGGTTCCAGTGTCAGGATGAATATCAAAGGCGACAATGGGCATCCTTGGCGGGTACCATTGCGGAGGGGAAAGGAGCTAGAGAGACACCCATTGATTTTTATCTGAGCTGTTGGACAGTCAGAGAGCCAGGATTTTATGTAGCATAGTTGGTCCCACATTAATATATTCTAACACCTCCCTCGTGTAATCCCACGCTACTCTGTCGAAGGCCTTCTCCGCATCAACTGAAAGGAGAAGGCCCTCGACATTTCGCTTAGTCATGTATTCGATCATGGTAATAGCTTTAGTGGTGTTGTTCCTGGCCTCTCTGCCAGGCAGAAAACCAACCTGATCACTTCCTATAAGGGAGGGTATTACTTGTATCAAACGATTAGCGATTACTTTGCTAAAAAGCTTAGTGTCCACGTTAAGCAACGAGATGGGTCTATAGTTGGCACATAGCGTATTATCTTTCCCTTTCTTGGGTATAATTGTTATGTGGGCTGTTTTGCATCTCCATCCGTAATGGATGGTCTGCAGAGACTTCATTAAACAAAGAGGTAATATGTGGAACCAATATATTTTTGAAAGCCTTGTAGTATGCGCCCGAGAAACCATCCGGACCTGGACTCTTGTTTGGTTTAACTGGCTTAATTGCAGCTAGGAACTCATCCTCATGGAAATCTTCCCCCCATTCCTCCAGGGTTTGTGGGCTGATTCTGGGCATACCTGATTTATTAAGAAACTCACAAATTTTCTGAATACGTGTGGGGGTATTCTCCCCAGTATCAGAAGCAGTTTTCAAGGAATATAACTCAGAGTAAAATTCCACAAACCTTTGAGCGATTTTAGTTGATTTTGGCAGGACTGACCCCCCTTTATTTCTAATTGCTTTGATGTCTCCCCCAACCTGCTTCTCCATCAATGCCCTTGCCAAATATTTGCTAGGTTTGTTGCCAGATTCGTAAAAGATTCCGGTCCTAAGCATAAATTCCGACTGGAATCTTCTATCTAAGGCTTTGTTGATTTGATTACGAATATCTTTCAATCTGTCCAATTGACTTTGCGAGGTATTGTGTTTATTGAGTAGTTCTAGATGGCGTAATTCCTCCATGAGGGTATATACTCTGGCCCTCTTTTCTTTCCGTAGCCTGGATTGTTCCCCAAGCAAGATTCCCCTAATTGTACATTTATGTGCCAGCCAAACAGAAGATCTACTGACATCTGGAGTGTCATTAGTCGCGAAGAAAGCTTCCAGGTTTTCTTTTAGTTTAAGTTGGACCCCTGGTTCGGTTAGAATTTAGGCTGGGAATCTCCAAATGAAATCCCTCTCGTGTTTTTCCCCGATTGCCAGGGTCAGTGTTATGGGCGCATGGTCTGACCTTGTGCGCAGATCTATCTTGGCAGTTACAAATTTAGAGAGATCTGGCTGAGTGAGGAAGAAATAATCAATTCTGGTTGATTTATCATGTACCGCCGACCAAAACGTGAAGTCTTGCTCAGTCGGGTGACTGGTTCTCCATGTGTCAATAAGTCGAAGTAATGTCAAATTATGCTTGATCTTATTCAACACTTTGTATCTTGTGGAAGATCTACCTTCTGATGTGCCTAGGAGTGGGTTCAGCGCAATGTTAAAGTCCCCCCCTAAAATCAATACACCCTGTGCAAATGTCAGTAGGTGGTCTGTTATGACTGCCACAAACGTTGCCTGACCTGTATTAGGTGCGTATACATTTCCAATCGGGACAGGCACATTGTTCAAAATCCCCTTAAGATAGATAAATCTACCTTCATCATCTATCATGCTGTCTTTGAGGACCCAGGAGACTTTCCTTGAAATAAGGATAGAGACCACTTTTATTTTCCCAGTTGGAGCTGTAGCATTGTAGACTAGTGGAAATCTCCTATCTTGGAAAGTAGGTATATTGCTTCTGGAAAAATGGGACTCTTGAATCAGTAGGATATCACACTTAAGTCTGTTTGCTTACGTAAATATCCACTTCCTCTTATAAGGTGTGTTTAAGCCCTGCGCATTCAGGGAAAGAAAGGTGACTTTCTCCATGGTTGCTCTCACAGAGGAACCTACCGTGGCTCTTTAACCTGTGTGTGTGTGTGTGGGGGGGGGGGGGGGGGGAGAGGTGATTGAGGTTAAGGGTTATATGCATCTCAGTGGCACGGGGTGCCTATAACCTCAAAGGACCTAGGAGGAGGGTATAAGTTAGAGAACGGGAGAGTGTGTCCTGATATTAGGAACAGAGTAGGAGATTACATCGTCCCCTACGTAGATACTGTAAATAGTGACACTCACACAGATGTGAGATGTCTTGGGTAGGAGGCACTGAAGGGATGACACGAAGCAGACAATACACGCCTATTCAAAAATAGAAAAAGAGTATTTATGGTACACGAGGTAACATTAAAAGGGAGATTGGCGCTATTTAAAGTATAACAGAGCTATGAGAATAAACTAAAGCATTACATTCTAGAGATATTTAACTTCTTCCTATAATATTAAGAATTATGCATAACTGTATAGGGAGGGTACTGTATGTTTTGTGTGGAGGAATAACTGAGGAGGAGTAGGTTGTCCCTATAATCATACAATAGGAGGAAGCAAACAGAGTCAGGTGTTTAGTAGTCGATTCCTAGCATAGTCAATCCTCCTAAAGAAGCCTTTAGAAAGCAGAAAAGTGTTAATGCGAGCACCCATCCCCCCCCCCCTCTAATCATACCACTCCACATAATTAAATCCCATGCATACTAGAGACAGCGATTCCCTTCCAAATGCATCTTAATGCTTCCTGGCTAGAATCATGAGTTTCAGCAGACAGGGTAATACGTATGAGCCTTTTAAAAAGGGGGAGGAGTCTCCAACGGTTAAACACGATAACAAGAGAACGTATAAAGGAAGGAACATCTTTAACTTAGCTAAGATAACTAAAAGTCTCGTATCTCACAGTGTATTACGTTTAATTCACTAACACATAGTAGCAAATATATCGGCGCCAAGGGACAATGGAACCGCCGCTGAGAAGAACAATGTCCAAAAGTTCAGAAGTCAGGCATACATCAAAGGTCAGCGCAGGTTTAGAAAGTCATTGTATGTAGGGAATGGTAAATTCTTCACCACAATATATCAAATGCTCAGAGGTAGGTATCCGCCAAACATCAAAACTAGAAAAGGCTTACCAGCTCCCAACAACCCACATTATAAGGTTGTGAAATGGCTCATGTCACAGATAACGTCCAGGGAACATCAGACGTCGTGAAGATCCAGTGGACATCCGTGTGGAGGTAAAGTTTCAGGAATTTATATAGGAAAACAAAAACGGCAATATCTAAGCGTAACCCGTTTATTTAGATAAAATTTCTTTAAAAGGCAGTAGACATAAAAACGATAACTCACATACGGGGCCCATAAACAGGGAACCCCAGAAGATTAGCGCGAATGTAATGGTCAATCGAAGATCAATAGACAATGGTGCCGCCTGTTACCTTCCCGACCGGTTTCGCAGTCTTGCGTCATCAGGGGAGCTGATGACGCAAGACTGCGAAACCGGTCGGGAAGGTAACAGGCGGCACCATTGTCTATTGATCTTCGATTGACCATTACATGCGCGCTAATCTTCTGGGGTTCCCTGTTTATGGGCCCCGTATGTGAGTTATCGTTTTTATGTCTACTGCCTTTTAAAGAAATTTTATCTAAATAAACGGGTTACGCTTAGATATTGCCGTTTTTGTTTTCCTATATAAATTCCTGAAACTTTACCTCCACACGGATGTCCACTGGATCTTCACGACGTCTGATGTTCCCTGGACGTTATCTGTGACATGAGCCATTTCACAACCTTATAATGTGGGTTGTTGGGAGCTGGTAAGCCTTTTCTAGTTTTGATGTTTGGCGGATACCTACCTCTGAGCATTTGATATATTGTGGTGAAGAATTTACCATTCCCTACATACAATGACTTTCTAAACCTGCGCTGACCTTTGATGTAATTCACTAACACAACAAATGAGCAGCATAAAAGTTTAAGGCAAGCACAGCGGGCCGAGTCCGCTCCTGTATCAGAGGTTAACTATACTCAGCCCTCTTCTTGGGACATCGCATCCGCACTGGAATCTTCCGAGGATCTACGGGTCTCTTCGGTTCTTTGGGACGGAGCTTTGGTGTTGCCTCCTCTGCGTCCTTGTCTGAATCTAGCTCTCTGCGGCTTAGAAATGTCAACTTTATCCCGTGGAGGTGTTAGGCCGAATTCCGTCTTCCATTCCTCCAGTTTAGGGACTGACAGTTCTAAGTCTGCACAGAAGTCTTCCAGCTCTTCCGGTGTTTGGAGGGTGTATGTGGATCCTTGATGTGTTACACTGAGTCCGAAGGGAAACCGCCATTTGTATATCATGCTTTTTTCCCTCAGTAGCTGTAATAAAGGCTTAAGGGCCCTCCTCTGCCGCAGAGTAATAGGAGACAAATCCTGGAAAATCATTACTTCTGTGTCATTGAAAAAGATCTTCTCCCTTTCTCTTGCCGCTTTTGCAATGTCTTCTTTCAGAGTGAAGGAGCTGAGGCAGCATATTATGTCCCTAGGCAGATCAGAGTCTCCATTACGGGCCCTGCGTGCTCTGTGAGCACGGACAAATTCAATAGTGGGATCGAGATCTCTCTCCAAAAGATTATTGAACAGGGATTGAAGCGCTTCTATTATCTGGACAGATGTGATTGTTTCGGGCATCCCCCAAACCCTCAGATTGTTCCTTCTCCCACGGTTATCCAGATCCTCTATAATGCGGAAAGCCTGTTGAAGCTGGCGATCTTGCTTAGTACTGCGAACTTTCAGACACTGAATCTCATTTTCCTGTTTGGCCGAGTTAGAGATGGCCTCTACTTTAGACGAAAGGCCTTGAATGTCTCCTCTGAGTGAGGCTACAGCCGACTGGAAAACGTTTTTTAGGTCCCCGGCTACTGCATTTAGATCAGCCAGTGTAAGTACCTTCGCCGTGGGCTGGGTTGAGCTCTGTCCCGCCTGTGCATCACCTCCTAGACCTTGCGACGCCATCAGTTGGGTCCCGCTCTCCGCCGCCATCCTGCTTCTTGTCCCCACACCCGGGGTGGTTTTCTGGGCCTTAAAGATTTCCGGAATACCACGCTGTTTTGGGGTCGGAGATGCGTCTCTCTATCGTCTAGGTTGTTTTGCCTGCTTGTCCTTTTCTTTCACCATCTCCTACAGTGAAGAAGAAGCCTAAAAAACAGCTTTTAGCAGCCGTCTCCCTGGAGCTCCTCGCTTAGGCGTGTGACTGCATCGGCTTCCGGACACGCCCCAGGGAAGAGATTTTGACATCAAATTTGATTGAAACCATTCTTGCATTCATTTACTGACAAATCAATGTCTCTGCAAAGCTTTTGAACACTTCTTTTCTGCATTCATACAAAACAATGAGGTTCAGGGCTAATTACTGGCAAGGCAAAAAAGCGTGTTGAAAAAGTTTGAGAGTTCTGTAAATAGTCTAGTGAGCCTATTAAGCATATACAATGATTTTATGAACAAATGGAAAAATCTATAAGGTGGTGGCACTCAAAATAATGGGAGAACGACCAGGTGTACAATGAAAAGTCTTGGGAAATGGTAGCAGGGCTAATTGAAGGGATGCTTGAATTGTGTGGTATTAGACAGCCACATGAGGCCTTCCACTTGTACTGTAGATCTATTCAAGGCATTAAACCGGTTACCGTGGAAACTGACATTTGCTTAGTTCTCTATTGTAATAATTGACAATCACTCAACTTGCTTTGACAGAAAGAGGTGTGCAGAGCAAAGGTCAGATCTTTCTACACGCTACGCACAATCCCACTAGGATACATTTCCTGTTCAGCTAAAGGTTTTTTTTTTACCTACTACTAGTCATTTTAGTAGTGTAAGTATACACTTTGGATCACCCAACCTTTGTAATGGCACGGTTCAAAATAAGCGGACCTCAAGCAAACACCAAGAAATCTACTTGAAATTAAACCAGACAATTCTATCAGCTTCTTTTCTGCACCAACTATGAGAAGAGGACAAATATCTTATAAAATTTCAGAAATTGTGTTCCAAACATGTACTTTGCGTTCTATAAAACAGGCATGTCAAAAGTGGTGCCGCAGGCCAAATGCTGACTGCTGAGCCCTTTCTTGGGGCCATCGAACTCCTGAGTCTTTAATTGCACGTGGCCCACAGGCAGTTGTTGCCATGCCACATGCATCAATGTTGGTGACAAATCTGTGTCTCCACTTCTCTGTAGCCCCATAGTAATTACTATAGAAAGAATTTTAAAACATTTCCGAGGGAGACCACATTTGTGGACATATTTTTGTTGTCCTACAGCCGATATAGGAATATGGCACATGGCTGAAGGAGTCCCGGAAGAGGAGGAAGAAATGGTGAGTGAAGGAAGGGGGCGAGTGAAGGAAGGGGGCGAGTGAAGGAAGGGGGCGAGTGAAGGAAGGGGGCGAGTGAAGGAAGGGGGCGAGTGAAGGAAGGGGGCGAGTGAAGGAAGGGGGCGAGTGAAGGAAGGGGGCGAGTGAAGGAAGGGGGCGAGTGAAGGAAGGGGGCGAGAGAAGGAAGGGGGCGAGAGAAGGAAGGGGGCGAGAGAAGGAAGGGGGCGAGTGAAGGAAGGGGGCGAGTGAAGGAAGGGGGCGAGTGAAGGAAGGGGGCGAGTGAAGGAAGGGTGTGTGTGTGTGTGTGTGTGTGTGTGTGTGTGTGTGTGTGTGTGTGTGTGTGTGTGTGTGTGTGTGTGTGTGTGTGTGTGTGTGTGTGTGTGTGTGTGTGTGTGTGTGTGTGTGTGTGTGTGTGTGTGTGTACATGCAGGGGAAGAGTAGACAAAAAGGTCACAGATGAAGAGGAGGCTGCACACAGGGAGACAGGGGAGGCAAACAGGGTACACAGTTGTTACAAATGGAGCGAGTGGCCATTGTGCAACAGAATTCTCAGTTTATAATGTTTAGGTTTACAGGGTCACCAAGGAAATGTTAAATATTCATATACTTAATGTTTCCCATTTACTTGCATGAGAAAAACTATAAAAACTCATAAAAAAATCCTATTATGTTCAACTCTGTAAAGTTGCCCATTACCATTTAGCAGCCAAATAAAGTAAAACGGCCGAATTGTTCCTGGCGCTGGTGAGTGTGCTTTGCCCAGCCTAGCAGGCTACGCGGGGTATGCAGAGCGGCACAGGGAGCTTTTGTAGTTACCTATTCTGGACGCTGGACTGGCTTCTCTTCTTCATCCATCCGCAGCGCTGCACACCAAGCATCCTCTTCTGACTTCTGATCAGGTGCTATTACATGTGATCGGGGCACAGAGGATAGTGTCAGCAGCGCAGAACCACCTGGTGGTGGAAGAGGAGTGATGGAAGAGTCTCTTGCATTACCAATCTCCCACCACCAGGTGCTGCTGCACTGCTGACACTATCCTCTGAGCCCCCGTCACATGTAATAACTAGTGATCAGAAGTCAGAAGAGGATGCCGCGTGTGCAGCGCTGCTGGTGGATAAAGAGAGGAAGCCAGTCCAGCGTCTTGAACAGGTAACTATAAAAACGCACCCTGCGCCACTCTGCATGACCTCAGGCAGAACAACATGTTCTGCCGGCAGAGGTGTGCATCCTCAAATTAAATAATTTTGTTTGAAGATGCTAACGGGTTAATAATAACATTTTTAGAATATGTAGATGGTTTTGTATGAAAACAGGCTGGCAGGCCCAATCGATCTGATCATCAGTTTCCTTAAAGTACACCTGAAGTGAGTGGGATATGGAGGCCGACATATTTAGTTGGCTTTTAAACAATGCAAATTGCCTGGCTGTCCTACTGATCTCTTTGGCTGCAGTTATGTTTGAATCACACACCTGAACAAGCATGTGGCTGTTCAGGGTCTATGGCTAAACGTATTAGAGGCAGAGAATCAGCAGGACAGTCAGGCAACTGTTATTGTTTAAAAGGAAATAAAAATGTCAGCATCCATATCCCTCTCGATTCATGTGTGCTTTAGAAAAAAATGAAAACAAGTCGACTGGCATGACAGATTTTTTCATACATACAATCGCAACTGGTTTTGACAATCAGGAATAGTTTGGTTTTCTTAATGTTAATAATAATTGCTACCAGGCGCTAGAGGAAATTAGAGCAGCGTGTATGACAGAGGGATCCCTTAAACCCTCAAATTATACAAACAGTTACAAATATATAGGTCTGACACGCGCTACTTCAATAAAATCTTCTTTATTCCTATAAAAACTAATTAAAAGGAGAAACCAACAACAAGTAGAAACCAACAACAAGTAAATATCCCCAATCCACTCATCCACTCCACGCCACCACTACATACACACCACTGAAGGGCCCTTCTGAAAAATAAAAACAAATTATAAGAAAGGGTTATAGAATTGGGGATATAGTGCTTCCCAATGCGTTAGGATTCCACCCCAACAATTTCCTATATGAGTCTAGATTAGATCTTTTACTGGTTAGAAGTCCGTCCCATTGAACCTCCTCCAATAGTGTCCCGTATTCCAATTGCAGATGTAGGTCAATTCAGTTATATAACAGGGGGTTGTTTCAATGATAGTTCGTTACACGGATCCTTACATAATCCACATACCACTCCTGGCGATTCTATCGTCAGCCGGGAACATCCGCTGTCATACAGCTCTCTCGGTGCACTCCACGCTGGCCTCCTAGTGCAGCATTCGTCACTTCCGTTTGGAAGATACAGGACTTCGCTCGCTGCACTTCCGCTCAGCGTAACTCACGTACGTGTTGGCTTTACTTTTCGGGTGACGTCACCACTCAAAAGAAGACCTCTGGACTTCAATGCACAGGTAGCCGCTGCGCGCTTACGCGGTATACCACTCTGGCTACGGTCTCCGCCACCAACTATGTATACAGAAGATAGAAACCTCAACTCGTTTCTGCCAATATACGTTGGCCTTCTTCAGGAGGATTTTGATAGTCTGGAGTTGCACTCGTTTTCACTTCCTATATACCATTTTCCGGAACATCCGGCCCCATATTAATGGGGTCATAGGTCAAAGTCCACATAGCGGTATTTTCTCTTCAGAGTTCATATAATATTGAATCTACATATCACTATTAGTACCCTAGTTTGTTCTCCCCTGTTGGATGTATACAGTGGAGAGATATAAATGATCAGTCAACAAAGACTAAAAGAAAAAAAGAAAAAATAATAATTTTTTAAAAGGGAGATAAAGTCCATGTGAAAGACTTTAAATTCCACACACATCACCACATACATTTTCCTCACTCCTTTATTTAAATGGTTTTCTTAAAGGGAACCAGAGAGGATGAGATATACATACCTGGGGCTTCCTCCAGCCCCATACGCACGGATCGCTCCCACGCCGCCGTCCTCCGCTGTCTGGATCCGCCGCCACCGGGTCCCGTCATTGCCGCGAGTCGGCAAGTCGGCCGGCGGACGCGGCCAATTCTCCGCATCACAGGGTGCTCTCCCCATACAGATACGCATGTGGCTGCTTGCTGCGCAGCCGCATGCGTACATGTATGGAGGGAGCCCCTGTGATGCGGACAATTGGTCGCGTCCGCCGGAAGTGACGGGCCCGGTACCGGCGGATCCAGGAAGCTGAGGACGGCGGCGTGGGAGCGATTCAGGCTTATGGGGCTGGAAGAAGCCCCAGGTATGTATACAATCTTTGCCCTTTTTCACCCCTCGTTCCTCTCTGGTTCCCTTTAATGCTTGGATCAATGAAATCCATTGTTCTGAAGGATATTATCACAAATATGATTATTCACTAAAAATTGCAGCATCAATGGGCACCCCAACACTGCTGTGCTTGGTTTGTATTGGTAAATAAGGAGGTTATAAAGAAGGCGACTGTAACAAGCCGTAGGAGAGTATAGCCCAAGTTACAAAGCTGTAACTTCTTCCACAGAAGCCACAATGGATGTGTCCTATTAGAGCTCCCATTCCCTCTACACGCTCAGCTCTCCAGGGAAATGAATTGTAAGCAGCAGTCAATGATTTCACATTTCATGTGCCATCTAACAGGAAGGCCTTGTTTATTTTGTGCTGGAACTACTCTCTTTTGTCATTCCCATTTCTGCATTTTGATTAAAGTCTAAAGTTATTAAATTTCCCCAAAGTCTTCTGAGAATTCATCCATAAAAGTCAATGTTACTTTTCATTTTCAACCCTGATGAACTGTCTCAATTGAGCTTTGCCCGTCAGCTGAGCAGAAATTGACTTAAAGCCGCTGAACCTGGGAAGGTGGTGAAAAAAAAAAATCAATCACAAAATGTCAGGGGAGAGGTCAAATTGAACGCTTCTTTGCTGGGTGGATGATCATCTCACTTTAGAGGACAATGGAATCAGCAACCGAAAGCAAAAACATAACCGTGATGACAAAATGGCAAATAAAAAATAGAGAGCATATTTACAAGTGAAGAAAGGATAAGAGAGGCTTGGAAGACTAAAGGAAAATGTATAAAAATATGGAAGCCAAACCTCTAGTAACATTACCGCCTGGTACCTGCTCCGATACGGATGCCAAGCCCCTAGTAACATTACCACCTGGTACCTGCTCCAATACTGAGACCAGGGAGTAATCAGATAAGGAGAGATTTAGCAGTCAATTCCTATGTACTCTCACAGGGGGCTGAGTAGAGCCCTGTTTGTGACAGAAGCCAGTACTGCTTGGGTAGTAAGGCTGTATACATCACATCCTTACTGCCAGATAGAAAAGCAGTGATCCACTGAGGAGGTGTAAGAAGAGTAACCTATTCATTTCCTTTTAAACTATGCCACTTCCCTGGCTATCCAGCTGATCTTCTGTCCCCAGTACACTAAGCCAGAGTTCCCCAACCCTATCCTCAAGGCCCACTAACAATGCATGTTTTGCAGAAAACCTCAAACATGCATAGGTGAGGTAATTAGTCTCTCAGCAGAGCTGATTAACTACCTCTGTGGATTTATACAAACCATGCACTATTGGTGCAAATCTGAAACTTTGACCACAATTACTGCATGCTTATTTCACCAGAGAGATAAGCAGGACAGCCAGGAAACTGCCACTGCTTTAAAATTAATAAATATGGTAGAATCCATTTTCCATTTACCATAGGGGCACTTTAAAGCACTACTAACCTGAGGCAAAGCTAAGTAAAATGAGCACAGAGTTATGATCATGCTGGACCAACTTACCTCTGTGCACTGCCCATTCCTCTCCTCATTCCATCCCCAGTTTCCATAATCACGTCTTAAATAAATCTGACTTGGCTTAAGTCAATTTTTTAAAGTAATTTGGCCTTCTTAAAAGAAGGAATTTGAGCACCTGTGCTATTCTAAGTCAACAAAAACCAACAGATACAAAAACATGGACACGTGAACTGATAAAAATGTATATCGGATCTGATGTGACCATACATATTGCCAGAAGTCTGCTTTGACAACAGTCTCTAGGGCTGGCCTCTCACTATGCTGGATTGGCAACAAGATTAGAGGACCAGTTCTAGAAATACAAAGTCTGCAGCTAATGACCTAGGTAGGACTAGCCACATGGACAAGCAATGATAGGACTATTTGCATTAATGATGCATTAAACCTGATTCTTTTCCATGTATAGCTAGCTATAAGACATTAAAGCTAATAGCTCGGCTGTAATGGATAAGTGTACAGTGTTTCATCTATAGCACGCCCTAAGTCATTCTGTAATAGCGGGTTTTATTGAAGTGGCTTCTACTGCATGGTCTCCTGTGTTCCAAGCAGCTTCTCCTTCAACCTAATTACAATTCTTGGGTCACATACCAAGGAGGTTAAGGGCATTAGCTTGCACCCGATGCTTCAGTGAACCAGCTAATGTGCATTGTACAGTTGTATCCTCTCTTTTGAGTTAATTAAGGGGCACTTCCTTCTGCTGCCTGTCACGCTCTTCCCATTTTATAACACAATATAATGATGTTCACATGCTAAAAATGGCAAAATTTATAGGCCAAATCTGTAAGTAGAGCAGGAACATCACTAGACGACTCTGAATTGTAGCACCTTCCACATTATTATCTGTAGGTGTTGCCAAATGGAACATTTATATCATCACCAGATAAAGGTGCTAGTCTATGAATTTCATTTAATACTACATTATACAAAGGAAACAAATGACATGTATTCATATAGTGCAGACGCAGTGGTTTACAGAGAACATCAAACAATTCACATCATAGACCCACGGATGGGCCCGCAGTTTAACGTACCTATTGCACTCTGGAAGCTGGGATCACCTAGCAGTATGACTTGTAGGAGTGGGAGGACCCCTGAGGTGTGGAAGCCCAAACCAAGGAACGCCAACGTTGTGAAACAAGCACACTTACCATTTAGCCATGAGTGTATTAAAGAGAAATTATACTTTTCTTATGCATTGGCCATATGCATAGATCAGTGCTCCACAGGTACTTTTTAAATGCAATGCTATTAAAAATTATTTTGATATTTTATATTGCATTCAGGTAAAGGTGGACACTAACGATACAATTTGCTGAACGATCATTTACGAACAATCGGAAATTATTGTTTGGGATCGCTAATGGACAAAACTCTCCAAACCAATCCGATGAGATTAAATTGATCTGATTTTCCGATCAAATTCATTAATCTGATCAGATTGTTTAGGAGACTGAAATGATTTAATTAATCTACCAGTAATCAGATTGGTTATGAGAGTTTTGTCCATTAGTGATCTCAAACAATCATTTTCGATCGTTCATATGAACTATCGTTCGAAAACAATTGTTCAGCAAATTGTATCATTAGTGGCTACCTTAAGAATTTCCAAAATGGATTTCTCAGCTGTACCTCTATGCAACCACGGCAACCATACTCTGCTTGGTAAACAGACTGCTGAGTAATTATCTGCACATTGCAGTAGCCATTATTGGTCTTATGAAGGTCATTAATCTTTTTTATAAATAGGGATGAAATGAATGTATAGCATATTCTCAATAAAACTGGAATTCCCTATAGCTCTAATAATCAGTCTATCTTCTTTTCAATGTTATATTTGTAGTCCAAATTTTTAAAGTGGAATGAAAATAATAATGCATGTATGTACAGTATGTATCTATCTACACCAATAATATAGGCAAAGATTGGAAGTGTATATAAAGGGTCCCTTTGGATCACCTTGCCAAATAAGGACTGCAGTATGCCGTAGAGCCTGGGGCAGAGGGGAATCAGCCTAAAGCATGGCCAGAAGATATGGGATAGGGCACCCCCTCTCTCCAGAGCCTCTATAGCAGACATCACAGGATGTTCCATGAAAGCAGGTTAGCGTGGCATGAACACAACAATACACTAACAATTTCTATGCAGATTCTACAAATGCTACATTTATTGAGATTTTGGCGATCTGGAAAGAGAACGTAAAACCTAAAACAGCAGGAGCTGGAGATATTTGGAGGTGTATGGTAGCAAATTAGGCCCTGCTGGTCACACATTGTCCCTTTGTTTATAGCGCTTTAGAACAGAGAATAATCAATCTGCGCTATAATCTGCTTTTTTTCCGGCAGCAGCATGACTACGGGTAATAGTTAGGGGGTGTACACACATCATATTTTGATTGACCAATTTTACAGCTGCCATTGCACTTACCTACACAAGCTGTTCATGACATTAGAAATCTGTTGGACCTCATAAAAGTGGTAAAATTGGATGTATGTGCGCATCTTTAAAGGACACCTGAAGTAATTTTTTTTTACTATATAAACTGCCTACATAGGCATGTATCCTTAAATGCAGACATACCGCTCACTAAACTCATTTCCATTCTGCAGTCGGCAGCGTCTCCCGCATACCGGCCAGTAAGTTTTCATCAATGTCAAAAACAAACAACAGGAAAAGGCAAAACTTTTCCATCTGTTCTACCCATTTCCGCCAACTTCTTGTCATGTCATCCATCACAGACGGCAATGTACGGTGTTGCGGCCTTCTTGAGGATAGTCATTTCTTTAAAAGTAAAAATTTTCTCTAATAGGGTGGTGGGGAGCAGTGAAATATACACAAATGGCTCGCAGATCTGTTTTAAGCTGTGTACAACTCGGCCAAGGATATTGTTCTTTGCCCTTCCCTGCCCACTCCATCATTCCTCCTCTCCCTTCCATAGCAATAGGACACATCGCTAGCCTGCAGGCTATACAGATCTCAGCCCAAACTGTCAGACAATACAATAATAATGAAATACAATAACATTTGTAAAGAGCTTTTCTCCCATAGGACTCAAAGACAACCTGAGGGATCAAGTGCCAGGCAACATTCATCGTACAGGTGTACCCAGATTTATGCTGACTGATGAAATAACAGTTCTGATGTATAAATGCCACCACACTTTACCTTTATAAATGACTGTATACTGAAAATAAACCTCAAAGCAAATCTGGGGTGATTTAATTTTTTTAAGTTTATTTACCTATGCAGAGGGAAGGTTCTGGATCTTATATAGCCTCCAATACAATGAGAAGGAGGCACTCAAAAGGCGTATAAACAATAGTTTAATCCACAGGTGCTAACACAACATGTTTCGGGGTTTCCATCTTTCTCAAGTGTACAAGCCACCCCAACAGCACAACCACTAATGAACCACAGTGCACCACACCCACACCAGGAACCCCACCCACTTTAGTCAGCTGACCAGTGGCAATGAGGCAAACAACATTAACCCCTCAGGGATACATCTTATTGGGCACTACATACAGAGATGTCTACCCAAACAAACACCTAAGTCAACATAAGCGTAGGCAACATTTGCATTCAAAAACATCTATGAAATGCATATACAGATTATCCACCAGCTGTACACTCAAATTTGTAACTCACTGCCCTCGGGAATACAATGGTTCCCTCTCTCCACCACCCACCATTCGATGACATGGCATCAATACCTGGGGGAGAAAACAGAGCAAAATTGCACGTTAGTGACACTTACAGAAATCATTTCAAACTGTACATATCATTTAGACCTCTAGGGGAGATGGAATCCAATCTCCTCATCCATCTAGCTTCCCTTTGAAGCAAGATTTTGTCCCTATCTCCCCCTCTGCTGAGTGGTGGAACATGATCCAATACAACCCACCTCAACTGCGACACCCCATGACCTAAGGCATGAAAATGTTTGCCCACTGCGGTGTGGGAGCTGAGTTTGGTGGGATTGAATCCTCGGATAGAGCTCTTATGCTCCTGGATCCTAGTCTTAACATCTCTGGTCGTTTTGCCCACGTACATCAGACCGCAGGGACACTTCAATGCATAGACCACGAACATGCTATCGCACGTATACATTGACTGAATCTGAATTCTTTCTCCCGTGTGCGGATGATTCACGTATTCGCCTTTCATTATTGCCCCGCAGCAGTTACAGCCCATGCATGGAAATGTCCCTCTCTTGTTTGTTAATTTACTCATTTCAATGCACCGTGTGGACAAGTCCACCTTGCTGACCATATTCTTAATGGTCTTGCCCCTTTTATATGAGTACAGTGGAGGCTCTTTGAACAATTCTCTATATGTTGGGTCTTGTTGAAGGACTGGCCAATACTTGTTCACCACGTTCCTCACCAAACCTGACTGTTTACAAAAAGTTTGCACAAAGGGTATTTTTCCCATTTGTCTGTTCTTTTTAGGTTCACCCTCCAATAACCGGGATCTTTCAACCCCCTGCACTTCTATTTTTGCCCTCGCTAAGGTGGTGGGATCGTACCCCTTGCATTCAAATTTGTCAGTGAGCATGTTTGCTGCTTTGTGGTAACCTTTCTCTGTGGATGCTATCCTCCTGGCTCTCATCAGTTGACCTTTAGGTATGGCTTTGATTACATTTCTATTGTGAAAACTATCCACTCTCAAAAGGTTGTTCCGATCTGTTGGCTTGGTGTACAGATCTGTTTGCAACCCATCCGGAGTGACTGAAATCGCCACATCCAGATAGTGGATAACCCTGTCCGAGTGTTCCATAGTGAACTTGATGGTTGGGTGCGCCAAATTGGCCTCATCCACCATTGATTGGAGCTCGTCTAACTCGCCCTGCCATAGTATCAAGACATTGTCCACAAACCTAAAATATTTCAATATCTTATCACAATACTTTACATTGTTAGTGAACATTTTTTGTTCAAGTTTGTACATGAACAAGTTAGCGAACGAAGGAGCTACTGGCGATCCCATGCTCGTGCCTTGTGTCTGTAAATAATAGTCATTTTCAAACTTAAAGTAATTATTTCTGAGAACCATCTCAAGGCAATCTAGCAGGAAATAGATTTGGTGATGCGACAGTGTTGTGTCCAGAAGGAATTCCTCAATGTATCCCATTCCTTCCTCATGTGGAATTGAGGTGAACAAACTCTGCACGTCTAATATCAAGCTTTTACCCCTCACCGAAACCCCTGAAAGATTCAGAAGTAAATCTGTGGTGTCTTTCAGACATGTGGGGATGATCTTCACCAGTTCCTGTAAGAATGAGTCTACATATTTGGAAAGTGGATCCAGTGTAGACCCAATGGACGATACTATCGGACGTCCCGGGGGATTTGTTAAGTTCTAGTGAGGGGTAAAAGCTTGATTTTAGCCACATTAGACGTGCAGAGTTTGTTCACCTCAATTCCACATGAGGAAGGAATGGGATACATTGAGGAATTCCTTCTGGACACAACACTGTCGCATCACCAAATCTATTTCCTGCTAGATTGCCTTGAGATGGTTCTCAGAAATAATTACTTTAAGTTTGAAAATGACTATTATTTACAGACACAAGGCACGAGCATGGGATCGCCAGTAGCTCCTTCGTTCGCTAACTTGTTCATGTACAAACTTGAACAAAAAATGTTCACTAACAATGTAAAGTATTGTGATAAGATATTGAAATATTTTAGGTTTGTGGACGATGTCTTGATACTATGGCAGGGCGAGTTAGACGAGCTCCAATCAATGGTGGATGAGGCCAATTTGGCGCACCCAACCATCAAGTTCACTATGGAACACTCGGACAGGGTTATCCACTATCTGGATGTGGCGATTTCAGTCACTCCGGATGGGTTGCAAACAGATCTGTACACCAAGCCAACAGATCGGAACAACCTTTTGAGAGTGGATAGTTTTCACAATAGAAATGTAATCAAAGCCATACCTAAAGGTCAACTGATGAGAGCCAGAAGGATAGCATCCACAGAGGAAGGTTACCACAAAGCAGCAAACATGCTCACTGACAAATTTGAATGCAAGGGGTACGATCCCACCACCTTAGCGAGGGCAAAAATAGAAGTGCAGGGGGTTGAAAGATCCCGGTTATTGGAGGGTGAACCTAAAAAGAACAGACAAATGGGAAAAATACCCTTTGTGCAAACTTTTTGTAAACAGTCAGGTTTGGTGAGGAACGTGGTGAACAAGTATTGGCCAGTCCAACAAGACCCAACATATGGAGAATTGTTCAAAGAGCCTCCACTGTACTCATATAAAAGGGGCAAGACCATTAAGAATATGGTCAGCAAGGTGGACTTGTCCACACGGTGCATTGAAATGAGTAAATTAACAAACAAGAGAGGGACATTTCCATGCATGGGCTGTAACTGCTGCGGGGCAATAATGAAAGGCGAATACGTGAATCATCCGCACACGGGAGAAAGAATTCAGATTCGGTCGATGTATACGTGCGATAGCATGTTCGTGGTCTATGCATTGAAGTGTCCCTGCGGTCTGATGTACGTGGGCAAAACGACCAGAGATGTTAAGACTAGGATCCAGGAGCATAAGAGCTCTATCCGAGGATTCAATCCCACCAAACTCAGCTCCCACACCCCAGTGGGCAAACATTTTCATGCCTTAGGTCATGGGGTGTCGCAGTTGAGGTGGGTTGTATTGGATCATGTTCCACCACTCAGCAGAGGGGGAGATAGGGACAAAATCTTGCTTCAAAGGGAAGCTAGATGGATGAGGAGATTGGATTCCATCTCCCCTAGAGGTCTAAATGATATGTACAGTTTAAAATGTTTTCTGTAAGTGTCACTAACGTGCAATTTTGCTCTGTTTTCTCCCCCAGGTATTGATGCCATGTCATCGAATGGTGGGTGGTGGAGAGAGGGAACCATTGTATTCCCGAGGGCAGTGAGTTACAAATTTGAGTGTACAGCTGGTGGATAATCTGTATATGCATTTCATAGATGTTTTTGAATGCAAATGTTGCCTACGCTTATGTTGACTTAGGTGTTTGTTTGGGTAGACATCTCTGTATGTAGTGCCCAATAAGATGTATCCCTGAGGGGTTAATGTTGTTTGCCTCATTGCCACTGGTCAGCTGACTAAAGTGGGTGGGGTTCCTGGTGTGGGTGTGGTGCACTGTGGTTCATAAGTGGTTGTGCTGTTGGGGTGGCTTGTACACTTGAGAAAGGGGGAAACCCCGAAACATGTTGTGTTAGCACCTGTGGATTAAACTATTGTTAATACGCCTTTTGAGTGCCTCCTTCTCCTTGTATTCGAATCTTCTGGAGTGGAAGTGGTGATCCACTGAAGGATTGAGCACCGGCGGACCAGGCTGTGTGTCCTGGGTGAGAGACTGCTCTAGCATCCATTTGACTACATTCTTATATAGCCTCCCCCTGTCATCTCTCAGTGTTCGCGTTTCAGCGGTGTCCTGGGTTCAAATATGCCGCCTCCAGGAACTGGTGTGATGGCTTCATATGTGCAGGGGTGTTACTACAAATCAAGGGGACCCCCTGCAGAATGCTGATGGCGCTCCCCAATGTTCACACCCTTTCTCTTACCTACACTTGTTTTATAACCCTTGGAAGGGTCACCAAGCGTGGGCATCTTCACACCCATGTGTTTAGCCTAAGCAAACATCTGATCTGAAGCATGGCCCCCTTTATCAGAGGGAGTGAAGTAGTAGTTGGGGGCCCTCTTTAGATCTGGCCTCCCCTGTAGTTGCAGTGGCTGCTCACCAGTAGTTATGCCCCTGCGTCAGCATATGTGCAAGTATGAGTCTGTGCATGTGTAGTGCAGTGCGGTGCGGTCAGTCTTCTAAAGTACTCAGAGATCCGAGTGCTTCTGAAGAGCCTAGATGGTGCATTTGACAAATTAACCGATGCGTGCCAATGGAGGTGACAGCGCTGGAAGAGGACTGGGAAGGCTCTATAGGATCCAGAATTTTCCTTTTCCATAGGTGAGCATGTGACTTTTTTATTCAGTTTTACTTTAGAACTGCTTGATTTTTTTAACTGCATCAGTAATTTACTAGCTAGACTGTATTCTACTCCTAGTATGACTTCCTGACTGGCAGTACTATAACCAGAGGATCAGAATAACAGCCGCGTATGCAGCATTTTCAGGAAGTGGTCAGCAATGGCAATCTCCATACAACACAAGTGATACAGCTGAACATAAAAATAAATGACACTCACACTTTGAATGCCTGTCACACAGCGCTGCAGATCTCATGTCACAGAGTCGTATCGTTCCTTTACTGCTGCTATATACAAATGTATTGCAATGATGCGGGTGGAACTCTGCTGCTGTTATCACTTCTGTCAGTTCTTCCATGTTGGTTGGTTTAATGTCCACAATGTCTGGAAGTAGCAGAGTTAAGGTAGGACTGTACAGGAAGCGATAAGAATTACAATGCTATCTTTCAGTCTTAAGCATTCCCATTGGGGCAAGACTGTGTTGGTTAAAGGGAGAACAACTTGTGGCAAGATGATAAACCTGTTTCATGAGACTGGCAGACATCTTGAGTTCTATCCCTGGAGAGCCACTGGTAGGTTCATAACACCTGTATGCTGATTGGCTGATTATTACAAAGTAATGCATTTTTTTAAAAATATAATTATAACACTGGTGGTTGTGGATAACATACTGCAAAGTCCAGATGTTAACTATGGTGAGCACAGCCCAACACAATACGCCCTGCTTATATGGAGGGTAAAAACTGACCACCAGTGAAGAAAATCTGATCGTCTTTATCAAACCTATTTTGAAAAATGGTGAGAAAAAAATGTTGGAGGATCTACATATATTTGCTTAACAATTAGCCAGAGTGTGAAACAGTGGTAAGAAATCTGCCTGATGTCCCCTAAGCCAGCAGTACCTCATGCTTCTATTGTGCCACAAAGTCTGCCAAGTCTACCCAACATGCCCCTTGCTGGTTAAAAATAAACTATCCAACATTAAATGTGGGAATATAATTCCTGGTAGTTACTGGAACCCCAGGGTCATCTAAGAGGAAAAAAAAAAAAAAAAAAGAGACCAGGAGCCCAATGGTGTGGTATCTCTGGATGAGGGTGTAATTGCAATAAGGTAGTCATCATACTCACAAATGCAACCACCGTCAGAGCCTGCAGGAAGATAAAGGTCTACGCTCTGTTTTACAGTTCTGTTATACAGATATACAGTTGGGCACACTGCTTAGAAGTCTTTTAGGGTTAAATAGCTAAAAAAACTATCACAACTCAACAGAGGTATGTAAATGGACAATGGTGAAGGTGCTTGGTACCTATAAAACTTAAAAACAAAATGTAAATTCTGATCAAAGTGCCTTCCTGTCTGGCTCTGATAAGGGTGAACATCTATCTAGAGCTAGAGGTGCTCCAGCTCATCTTGGCCAGATAATAAGGCACTTTGACCTGAGGAAGTAGGCAAGCACCCATGAAACGAGTTGTCTTTAGTGCTTAAATAAAACCTTTTTCCAGTAACACTGGCCATACTCTTCAGGAGAGGGAACCAAAACTGCCTCTCCTTTTTAAATTATTTTTAAGAGTTTTAATAGATACTAGGTACCTCTACCATGGCTATTATCAAGCAGTATAATTTACTGGCAATTAACTAAACTGCATTTCTATGTAGCACATACTATCCCCCGGGGTGCTAGTTTGCATATGAGGATTAATTTACATAACACATCACGGGGTGAGTGTAAGGGCCATGTCATAAGCACAAGTTAGTCATGAGAGACTAGTCAAAGACATTAGTAGCTGCAACTAGACTGAAATGCACTTGAACTGCCAGTGATAGAAACTAGTCAATGCAACTATTCGTGACGGTTTGCTAGGGACTTGATTGCTTGACCATAAGTATCACTATGAAAGCAATTTATAAGAGCACATAAGAGCATTAGGGGTCTCAAAAGGTGGTCACATTTGAGGGAAGGGCTAGTACACCAGATGAACTGGTTCCCACTTTATAGGGACACAAAAACCAGCTACTACAGACTTTTACTAGTTCACAGTTTACATTTTATTGAAATGATGATTCATTACATTACCTATTGAAAATATGAAAGTTTTGAAGCAAGAGAGTGTGTTGGAACAGCAGAGTTAGCATTTCCGGAGACTGCTGGGTCACCTTCCAAGCTGGCAGACACATGCTTTCAACTTTGAGCAGGATCCAAAGTATCCCTCTACTGATACATGGACTGTTCTGAGAAGTTCACAGAACAGCCAATCTGATGCAACTTTATTCTGCCAGGTCCCTGACAAATTCTGATTCAGATTGAGAGATTTGTCCAACTTGTCTCACATTCCGGCTAAAAGACACACAAAAAAAAACAACATTCTATCCTGTACTCTAAAAAACCAAGGCGATAAGCAGGAAAGCCAAAAACCCTTTAAAAGCTTTAGCCAACTGGATTAAAAAACTAGTTTCTTCCAGTCATGCTATTGTACTTTGAAAAGTTCTTGGCTCACAAAACACAAGCTATCAAGTTTACAGCCCTAGTACAAGAATAGCTTTATATGCATTTAATAGTGCACTGTCTTTTATGAATAAACATCTGTACATGTTCTGTACATATTAACAAGCTGACACATCATTGCATTCCAGCGGTTCTGGAGGTGTGTTTAGCTTTTAAGGGTACAATGGTTAATTTGCATATATTCAGCAGTGGTGCCTGGGAGACATCTCGAGCTCACTCCAACCTGAATTATCGCAAATTCTTTCTGTTTTAGGAAAGCAAACTTTTGTTTTTCTTAACATCTTAGTAAGGGGGCTTTTAGGACCATTGTAGTCCCTTACACACCCCAATGAGTTCTGGGTCACCATGAGCTTGCTGGTTAGTCTGTGCCTCTCGGATTTACAAGCCCTACTCCATAGAGCCAAATTAATCCATGCCATGCACTGATGAGGAACAAACAATCCGAAACAGTCTGTATGCATGTTGGATTATTATGGCTCTGTACATATTAACAAGCTGACACATCATTGCATTCCAGCGGTTCTGGAGGTGTGTTTAGCTTCTAAGGGTACAATGGTTAATTTGCATATATTCAGCAGTGGTGCCTGGGAGACATCTCGAGCTCACTCCAACCTGAATTATCACAAATTCTTTCTGTTTTAGGAAAGCAAACTTTTGTTTTTTTTATGAATAAACATGGCAGTCAATATGTGTGATGCAGTTACATGAATTTGAGGCTTCCGATTAGCTCCTGAGCAATCGTCAAACTATGTATAAACACAAACCCACAGTATTGGGCCAGGGCCTCAGCCAAGAACCATCTAGCCTGTGTGCGAGGGGTAAATCTTTGATCTAGTGGCTAGGCAGTTTCCATGTATATTTTTCCAACACCAATTTCTTTCATTTTTTTTCCCCAAAGCACTTATATGCATACCAATTTTAAAATAATGTTGTTTGAAATGTAGAAAACAACTGGTCTTCAACTTGGGGCTTTAAGATCATAGGCATGCAATCGAAGCAGTGCTACACCATAACATTACCTGCATAGTGCTTCATGTCAGAGGAGACTGTTACTGTTCTATTGTATTTTAGTTTTGTGAAGGAAAAAACAAAAAACAACACTCTGTATGTTTATAGGGGCTGCATACAAAATGGCGGATCTCACCCTTGAGGTGTGTAGGTACGGTGTTCAGAATGGCTGTGGAGTCTTGGTGGCAGAGTCTGGCAGAAGGGCTATGTGAAAATGGTGTTCAAAGCCCAGCACTGGAGTCTATCTGTCTCTCCAATACTGGGCTCCGGCCACCATTTTCTTGTGGGCTATGGGGGGAGGGATTAGACAGCAGGGAACAGAGGGAAGGGGAAGGCAAGAGAGGGGGGAGACTATTTCCATCCAATGCCATTTGCAGATCGCTGCTGCACGAGGTTGAGAGGGAGGCTCACATTCAGTGCTTACAGTTTTAAAGTTTTAATTTCACAAAGCTTTTATAAAAGCAATTAGGAAAGTACACAGAGGATGGATATGAAAAAACAACAAAAAAAACTCATTTAAAATTTGTAATTCTTCTCAACGTTCCTGCTACCTGGGACCATAGATCTTGACTGACAGCATTTGAAGTGGGACATTTTTGAAATACTATAGAAAGGATCAAACAGGAAACATAGGGAAATTCTGCTAATGTGGTTTGGGTGGGCAGCACCCTCTCAAACTTTTTGGTTTTGGATAGGTTGTAGTTACCCATGCTACTTGGCCAAATTACAACATCGCAGAGGGTGCTGAGGTTTCCTGCTGGGTCCCCTGAAGTAGATTAGCATCTTGCGATACCATAGGGTACATGAGGAATGACCCACAAAGAGGTACATGTGCTGAAAAGGTTGAGAACCACTGGTAAAGAACATTTAAATACAGGCCAATGTGAAAGAATCCATCTGGTAACCACTGAGGAAGATGGCGTTTTCTAAACTGAAAGCTAGCATACACTATTTGATTTGCAGTAAATTAGTAACACAATATCTAATTATCAATAATTTCTTGGTTATTACATTCCAGAAGGATCCTGCCATCACTCACTTTGTACTGCACAATGAAGCACAAAGCTATGCGACTGGATAGCGCAATTAATCTGCCTACACTAGATTGATAAAATAATGGCCTTTTCCAATTAACTTTCAATTAATAAAATAACTGAAAAACATTCAATTTTTTTTTTTTTTTTTTTACTCTGTCTAATCTATTAAAAACATTGAATAGTGCATGTTCCCCTTTAGATGAAGATCAGATCCACTTTAAGAACCATTCCTGCAGAAATACATAAAAAACACAGGTAATTTAAATACAAGCCAAAAAGGATACTAAAACTTCGGTTTGTTATCTCTAGATTCCACAGGTTTATCCTCAGGTCATCCGCTGACATGTACGTTTCATAGTCGCTGTTCACGGATATTGAGTTAATGTGATATGTATGTGCATTGGAAAATACTCTTCGGGGTGTGGCCTCCACCATGAGATCCATGGGCCTTAATACAGGCACCTGCAAGAAGCAAGAAAATACACAACATTAGGAGATTGTTATACAACGATTAGTAAATAGTCTTAACATAACATTAGGAATTAACATTAGGAACATTAATAGTTTCACATGCGGAAATAAATGTGAAATAAACAAAGGTGTAATAAGTGTTTGTGTAAAATATGCATTGCATTCACACTGTAGGTATTCATAGGACAGTAAGAGAGATCTCCATTGCTACAGATGCAGAAGTCTAATGCAAATATTTCAGTGAAATCTTAACACGCAGGAATGGTATATGAGATGGCAGTTCTAAAAAAAAAATCTATTGAGAGCCCATTCAATCTATTTTACTTTTGTTAGCCATTTGTTAGCTCACGCAGCTGCAGCACGGCCGTGCTCGAAGAGAACGATCGGCTGGAGGGTCCGCAAGCAGCAATGGTGGACCAGAGGACAGAAAGGGAAGCCTTATTGGGATCCAGAGGCTTCCCTCTCAAAGAGAATCTGTATTGTTAAAATAGCACAAAAGTAAACATACCAGTGCGTTAGGGGACATCTCCTATTACCCTCTGTCACAATTTCGCCGCTCCTCGCCACATTAAAAGTGGTTAAAAACAGTTTTAAAAAGTTTGTTTATAAACAAACAAAATGGCCACCAAAACAGGAAGTAGGTTGATGTACAGTATGTCCACACATAGAAAATACATTTATACACAAGCAGGCTGTATACACCCTTCCTTTTGAATCTCAAGAGATCATTTGTGTGTTTCTTTCCCCCTGCAGCTATCTTCCACTGAAGTGTCAGGCTGTTTCTTCCTGCAGAGTGCAGACAGCTCTGCCTGTATGTAATTCCTCAGTATGTGAAAGCCCAGCCAGCTCAGAGGAGGATTTATCCAGCTTGTAAAAGAGAAGAGAGAAGCTGCCCTAATCTAAATAATACACAGGCAGTGTGCAGAGAGGGGCCTGGAGGGGGGAGATGCATCACAGAACCACAACACTGAAGAACTTGGCAGCTTTCCAGACACAGGCTGACAAGTCTGACAAGAGAGAGATAAGTTGATTTATTACAGAGATGGTGATAGTAGAACGTGCTGTAGTAAGCCAGAACACATTAGAATAGCTTTTGGAACTTGTAGGATGATAAAAAACAGGATGCAATTTTTGTTACGGAGTCTCTTTAAGCAAGTATGCGATCCTGAAACCAAGCTTCTCTTTAAAAAGGAACCAGAAGTGTGAGACTGATGAAGGCTGCCATATGTATTTCCTTTTAAACAATACCAGTTGCCTGGCAGCCCTGCTGATCTTTCTGGTCAGTTGGGTCAAAATCACACACCTGAAACAAGCATGCAGCAAATCTTGTCAGATTTGTCATAGACATCTGATCTGCATGCTTGTTCAGGGTCTATGGCTTAAACTATTAGAGGCAGAGGATCAGCAGGACTGCCAGACAACTGGTATTGCTTAAAAGGAAATAAATATGGCAGCCTCCATATCCCTCTCCCCTCGGGTTACCTTTAAAGCACACCTGAAGGAAGGAGGATATGGATGCTGCCATGGGACATGCTTATAAACCAGGCTGAGGGCAACAGCCAGATCAGGCACCAGAATCAGCCAAACAAATGGACAGATACTCCAGTTCACCCCCAGTTGGCTGCAGCAATCCTTGTGTCCAAGAGTCTTTAAAGGTATAGGCAATAGACGCATGTAAGTTATAGGAGCACCTACTAGTCTCCTGCGCATTACCCATAATCCTTCCACTGGTGACAAACATAGCAAAACATACATTGCAGAAGAGCATCTAAATAATAATAATGCTAACATTTGGATGGCGCTTTTCTCCTGTCAGACTCAAATCACTTGGGATCTGCAGCCACTAAGGGCACTCACCCTGCAGTGCTAGGGAACATTGCCCAAGGACTCCTTACTGAATAGGTAGCTGGATCAGTCAAGGTTCAAAACAGATTAAGCATTTTATCTGACAAACAACAAATCTAATAAAAATCTATTAAACGTATATTATTCATAATGGATACAGTATTATGATCAAATGGCTGGCAGCCAGCGTGCAATATGCTGGCACGTCCTGATGGTGGGTCATGTGATGCCCTGTTGCCATGGAGACGCTACGCTGCAATCAGCGAGCAGGTGAGTTTTAACCGTCTGTTACTGCCTGCTCGCGGCTTTGCATGTTGGGGGGGAAGAATCCAAGGAATGCAGCCCGGGCCGTGCAAAGTTTGCCGATTAACAAAAAATGCCGGCCACTAGGCCTGAAAGATGAATTTAATTTAAACTGAATTTATGATCACTAAGATCATGATTTCAGAACCGTCAAAATGGCAATTTCCACGATAAAGTAATTTCTGCATGGGGGAAGTTTGAAGAAGCGGTTTCAAACTGCCCCCAATTTCTGGCACGTGCAGCATTGGCGGTGTTGTGGACAGGGCTGTGGAGTTGGAGTCGAGGAGTCGGAGCAATTTTGGGTACCTGGAATTGGAGTTGGTAGGAGGAGTGCGAGTCGGATGATTTTTGTACAAAATCTATAGCCCTGGTAGGTAATAGACTAAGGCCCCGTTCAGACTGCAGAACGCAGACCGCAACGCATGCGGACCGCAACGCGTACGAACGCACGCCATCCGCGTTCGTATGCGTTGCGTGGCTGATCCCATCACTGAAAAGTGAATGGGACAGCCATGCGTTTTTACAAAAAATGCGTGCAGCATGCGTTCCCGGACCGCACAGGTCCGGAACGCATGCAGTGTGAACATCAGACATTGCACTCTATGCAATGTCTGATGTCGTGCGTGTCGGCCACCTGCACGCGTTTCCAAAACGCGGCTGGAAACGCGTGCAGTGTGAACGGGGCCTACGGAGTCTGAGTCATTTTGGGTACCTGGAATCGGGAGTTGGAGTCGGTGGTTTCATAAACTGAGGAGTCTGAGTTGGATGATTTTTGTACCAACTCCACAGCCCTGGTTGTGGACATACCTTCCGCATACCTGTCCTCTATCGCCATCTGCTGGCTCTTGTGCACAGCATACTTCCTGGTTACTGTATGTCACATGATAAAGGAAGTATGCCACAGTGGATAGACGAGCATCGCTGGACTCGTGCTGGAAGGTATGTCCAGCACTGCCGCAGCTTGGGGGACAGAGAGACACAGAGTGGGCACAGGGGAGAGACCGTGCAGGCACAAAGAGACACAAAGTGGGTAAGAGAGACCCAGAGGTGCCACAGATAGACCAAGAGGGGGCACAGAGACAAAAGGGGTACAAAGTGTGACACAAAGGTGGCAAAAGAGACACAGAGGGGGCACAGAGAGACAAGGGGGGCACAAAGACGCAGATGGTACGCAAAAAGGGACAGAGAGGCACAAAGGGGTAATAGGCACAGAAGGGGGAAAAAGCTTGAGTTGAAGGAAATAGTGAATTGAAATTGCAATTTCGGACATAAATCGCTCAATTTTTTTCCTAATATAATTCAGGCCTACAGGCCACCCCCCATACCTGTTTGTATTCTATTCTGGCAGTTGGACTGAGCAACTGCTGTCCACTAAATGCTTTTGAAAATAAAAGTAACCCTGAGACTCCCCCATGAGGAGATGGGCTAGTCCAAAACGTGTCTGTTCTGTGAAATTTGTACTACCTACTGTAAAATGACAGCAACATAGGAGAGAATAGATAGCACATTTTGCTCTGGGAGAAATGCACTTTCTATCTATGAGCTTTCGTGTATTTTAAGTATTACAATTTTTCAGTATAGTAGTCCTTTAAGCTGCAGTGGTGCAAACAGAACTAAATATCTCAGCAGAAATATTAACTGGTGCAAGTGGTAGATCAGGTAAATTATGAGTATCTTCCTGGTAATGACCACTTACCCTCGATCTACCACAAACTATATAGTGTATGCCCAGCAAAAAAATATATATATTTTTGGTAAACGTTACTAGTGTTAAAGCTTGTTCTAAACAGGGCTGTGGAGTCGGACCAAAAATCCACCGACTCCGACTCCTCAGTTTAGGATTCCACCGACTCCTCGACTCCGACTCCTCTAATTTGCATATTACAATTTTGTTGATTGAAAGTATGTAACATGAAATTCTTCTCTTAACTGCCAACGCTTTTACAAGACAACTGAAGTGAGAAGGATATGTAGACTACTATATTTATTCCCTTTAGACTAAAACTAGTCCTTGGTAAGAGTACTTGTAAAAGGTACAAACCGGAACAAAGAACATCTATCAGGCCCTAGGCAATGTAAGTGTGGGTACATGTAAGAATGATGTGCAGGTACTCTGCAGGGGAATGAGGAGATTGTAAACAGACAACACCTCTGTATTCAATGTGCACAGCATTCTCAGTGGATTCCCTGCAGCTCTGTGGGGAGTGCATATGTAGAGTATAGTACTACTGTGTAACAAAGTAAACCTGAGACAGATGAAATTAAAGTTTTATACATACCTTTGGCTTCCTCCAGCCGCCTTCAGGATAATCAGTCCCTCGTTGTCCTCCACCACCACCTGGATCTTCTGCTAGGAGTCCAGGTACTTGAGCCAGTCGGGCGTAGTGCGCATGCACACACTCCGCCGCCAGGAGCGTACTACACCTGCGCAGCACTATTGCGCAGGTGCAGAATGTTCCTGGCTGTGGGAGCGGCATGCGGCCGGACAGCGCTGACTGGCTGAATTACCAGGACTCGTAGCAGAAGATCCGGGTGGTGGAGGACAGCGAGGGACTGATTAGCCTGAAGGGGGCTGGAATAAGCCCCAAGTATGTATAAAACTTTACTTTTCATCCGTCTGTTACCCTTTAATTTGTAGTCACCAAACCAAATTTTAACATATCAAATTATTTGATTTCATCAGCAAAAAGAGTGCATACATTTGAATAAATCAGCATCAATGCAGAATTATTTCCATCTCATTGACCATCTCTATTAGTGACACGGCTACACATCAGGCTTTATTCTTACAGCATAGATGTTATTTAGTATATATGTTATGGCCAGAACCCGAAGTGTGGCCACTTCTAGTTCTGGCCGGCCACTTCGGGTTCTGGCCGGCCAATGCGCGAAGTGGCCGCAGCGCAGCGGCCAATGTTAGAAATGGAATGTTTCCTTTTAATATGAATGTAGTTTTCCTGGCCGTCTCTGGCCAAATGTAGCAAAAAAAACCCAGTTCGTTCATTGAATGAAATGAAGCCGGCCAGCTTCTGCTCCACCTCCTCTCCTCCGCCCCTGCCTCTCTCTCTCTCTATCTTCTTCGGGCAGCCGGCGGGGACACGCGTGTCCCCGAGAGTCGTTTGTGGCGCCAGGAAAGCAGAGCGGGGAGGCTGCAGACATTGCTTCTGCCAGCCCCCGCTCTGCAGGGACGAACGACAGGATTGCCTGCCGCGACGAACGACTCTGGAGGGGACACGCATGTCCCCCGCTGCCAGTGTTGGGGAGAGAGAGAGAGAGAGAGAGAGAGAGAGAGAGAGAGAGAGAGAGAGAGGCAGGGGCGGAGGAGAGGAGGCGGAGCAGAAGCCGGGCGGCTTCATCTCATTCAATGAACGAACTGTTTTTTTTTTTGCTACATTTGGCCAGAGACGGCCAGGAAAACTACATCCATATTAAAAGGAAACATTCCATTTCTAACATTGGCCGCTGCGGCCACTTCGCGCATTGGCTGGCCAGAACCCGAAGTGGCCGGCCAGAACTAGAAGTGGCCACACTTCGGGTTCTGGCCGTAACATATATAAAAGATACCTGTGTACACATCATATATACAGTCACAATCAGATATGTATATCTGACCTTAAAAATACGGGGACTGCTTTATTGAAGCAGCACAAGTAACTAATTTTGATTGGTTTATTTCATTTTTGTGGACTAAGCACAGCTATTACTGTATATATACTGTATATATACATTATTTTTAATGACTATTATCTGAGAAATAGAACATTTTATCAAATTTTCTATTTTAATTACAGTTACAAATTCATTAGGAGTCGGAGCATTTTTTCCCGACTCTGACTCCAGGCACCCAAAATTGCCCGACTCCACGACTCCGACTCCACAGCCCTGGTTGTAAATCAGCCTTTCTCGACCTTTTTACAATGGAGGAACCCTGCAAATAACTTTTGGATCTCAAGGGACCCCTGCAAACAATTTTCTTGATCTTGAGGAACCCCTGCATTTATTTTGCAGGAGGCAAAAAGTAAGTGAGGCTGTTTATTTCACTACCCCTATTACACTGCCACTAATTATACTGTCTCTTTATCCTAGCTTTTTTTAATGTGCTCTATTATACTTCATCCACGAGGAGGGAAAATGCCAAGGAACCCCTGCAAAGTATTGAAGGAACCCTGGGGTTGCAGGGAACCCTGGTTGAGAAAGCCTGATCTAAATAGAACAGTTTAACTTTATAGTTACTGGCTCTTAACTTTAGTCACTGTATGCATAATAGCTGGTCAAAGCAGTATAGCCATGCTATTATACATATGATGTATTGAATATGCACTTGTTTTTCTGGATAGTTTATGCATTCGGATACAATAATTAATTTTTCTTCTGCACTGTGCAGATATTTCTGTAGGAGGAGAGGGGATATTCCTTCCTGGCCAGCTGTACAGTACGGGATACAGACTACAAGACAGAGCAGAACCACTCAGCTGAAAAACTACATGCATGGAAAGGGCAAATCTGATTTTACTGGGGTGTTTTTGTGCTCTGTAATGCATTTTCACAGAGTGCAGTGAACCATTACACTCCTATCAGCAAAACGATTCAGCAGCACGTAAAGTTCAAGTTCGTCAACATAATCAACATTCTACACAGTATAAAATGCAAGTGGAAAAAGAATATTCAGCACATTTATCTAATTTGACTACAAAATGCAGATTTACTAAACACTGATGGAGAGGAAATCAGAGGTGCCTCTGCCTTAGGTTCCTTTTACATTTTCAGTTGCAACTGAAAGGACATACCCAGTTGTCCAGGTTTCCCTATGGCCTCTTTCACACTACGCGCTGAAAAACTGAAGCTTTTTCACAATGCACTGCTATAGAAAAATAAAATGCATTAAAACACAACGCATTAAGTGTAAAAGGGCCGTTAGCCAATCAGGATGCAGATATCAGCAATACAGAACCAATTAAACCTCTCAAACATTTATTATGACATGATAAAGACCTGTTGGACAATAAGGGAAAGAGGCGCCCTGAATTGAATAAAAGTACTCAAATAAAAATCTTTTGTAAGTTTACAGAGATTTCGTCATTGAGGTAAGATACCTCATTTTTCTTTTTTCTTTTTAAACTGGGTTTAAAAGCTTTTATTCAAATCAGGGCGCCTCTTTCCCTTTTTGTGCATAGTTGTATACCCCGTACATACTTGTCCGAGGGGTAGTGTCAGAATACCTGTTTTACCACGGTTGATATTTTGTCCATCCTTTTTCATCTAAGAGAGCGACCTCAACCAGGTCCGTCCAGGACCACCCGAGTGGAGTCGGGTTTATGGTCTCCACCTGCTTCCTGTGGTCGGTTGCCCCCTGCAACCCTCCTTTGTGAGTAGCCCTTTCAATCAATTGATTTCTCCACACACCTACTATTGACATATTGCACTATCGGGCTCCCTTTTTTGTCTCCTGTATTTTTTTTCCATAGGGTGCCAAGACACCCCCAACGACAAAGACCTGTTGGAGTTCATCAGCATTCTACTGACTAAAATAGGATGAAGGCTGAAACAGATCATGAGCAAATTGAAGAAAGGCACATGCTCCACAAACTTATCACTGGCCATAGACCAAAGAATGATAGAGATCTGCCTGTCCATAAATAATGAAGCAGGGCCCAGCATGCACCTCCTGACTCACAAGAGGAAATGCAGTAGATCTAGCGTTACCCAATTAGAAGAGAGATGGATCAGCCCCATTTTTCAGGAACTTTCAAATGCATTCAAAACCTGAATCTTTTAAACACTTCAGATTGGAAGCGTTCATAATTAATTACATCTAAAATGGGACCATCCTTGCCAGGGTTGTTTGAGCAGCAATATAGATTGTAAGCTTGCAAGGGAAGGGCTTTCTCTCTTTTCTGTCTTGACAATGCAGTATGCTTTGTTCAAGGACAACTTTAAAAATTGTAAAATGTAAAATACATTTAGGCCTGGTGCACACCAAAAACCGCTAGCAGATCCGCAAAATTCTAGCAGATTTTGAAACGCTTTTTCTTCTTTTTCTGTAGCGTTTCAGCTAGCGTTTTGCGGTTTTGGTGTAGTAGATTTCATATATTGTTACAGTAAAGCTGTTACTGAACAGCTTCTGTAACAAAAACGCCGGCAAAACCGCTCTGAACAGGCATTTTTCAGAGCGGTTTGCGTTTTTCCTATACTAAATAAACATTGAGGCAGAAACGCATCCACATCCACAATCCAAAAAATGCCTCACCCCGGGAGTATGCGTTTCTGCAAAACGCCTCCCGCTCTGGTGTGCACCACCCCATTGAAATACATTACCCAAGCGTATCCGCAGCCACAAGCGGATCGCAAAACGCAGCCGAACCGCTCTGGTGTGCACTAGGCCATACAATGTAGATTTCTCCAAGAGAAAAACGCACTATAAATTACCTTTTCCCTATGTCGCTGTCCCTTACAGTAGGTAGTGAAAATTTGACAGGTTTTGGACTAGTCATGTCCTCATGGCGGAGTCTCAGTTATTTCTTTATTCACAAAAGCACTTACTGAACAACAGTTGCTCAGTACAACTGCCAAATTAGTTTGCAGTTGAGTAAGGTGGGTGGGCACCAAAGTGGAACATTGCCTCGGAAGAAACTCACTCTTGGCAGGCAGAGCCGGAAGCTCACTCGAGTGAAACAGCCGTCAGGCAGAGCCAGTGCCCTGCACTCAACGCCTACTCATCCCTCAGGTATTCCATGTGCACGAGATTGTATCTACACTCATCACGATGGAATTAAACTATTTGCAGCAATAGTAGTGCAAGAGATCTCTCTACTCCATTACATGATTGCTACTGTCTCCCTCCAGAGCACACTTTATGCAACCAGTGGGATGCAGCCCAGCACCTGAGAAAATCAGCTAGAGTTGGTACTGCCCGTTTCTCGTTTTCAACTTTGTCCAATCTATGTTATGTACTGATGTCTGCATTGTCCTGTATACCAATGTCTGGATATGATATACTCCTGCTTGTTTCTCCTATTGTACAGCGCCACAGCAGATGATGGCGCTATATAAATCAGCAATAATAAAAATAACAGTGTGACCCTAGAAATGACTAGACACAGAACATTTATATTGCGCTTTTCTTCTGGCAGTCTCAAAGTGCCAGAGCTGCAACCACTAGGGCACACTCAGTCGGCAGTAGCAGCGTTAAGAGTGTGTTGCCCAAGGTCTCCTTACTGAATAGTTTGTGCTGGCTTACTGAACAGAAAGAGCCGAGATTTGAATCCTAGTCTCCTGCATCAGAGGCAGAGCCCTTAACCATTACACTGTCCAGCCACTAAAAGAAGATTGCTGACTGCTAGTAACAGGCACCACCTTTCCTAAAGCATTTACACCTGGTGCCATGATTCTGTATGTGGCTCCCTATGGTAAACAGATGACATCAAATATGGCATGACTACAACAGAGTGGTGACAGCATACACAAAGTATCTGAGTTTTCGATGCAGGCAGCTTTTCCATTCATTAGTATCACAAGCTGGGAATATATCCAACATCCTGCTCAAAGGGTTTTGTGCTGTACTGCTTCTTTCATCCAGCACCGCAACATGCACTGCATTTTAAAGTACTTGCTGTTTTATACCTTTTGGCATTTTAATGTAGGAAATAAAAATATAAGGATATAGCCAGGATATAAAACTTTAGTCAGCAAAATAATGCAACTCCCACTCCTCTGTTACTTCAAATTATCTACACCATCCATGATCATAGGCTGCAAAAGCACCCTAGTCCAACAATGGTGGTGAATGCTGAATAAGCTGTGTCTGTCCTCAATTAACCCATGCTGGGGAATCCAACACTTTGAAGCCAGAACATCTCTACAGGATTGACTGCACAAGCAGGGCTTAGAGAATCTGGTCATGGAACCCAGAGAAAAACAGGACACTAGATGACCATGTGAACATGTGCTTCCATCGGTAGTCATACTTAAAGGGATACAGTACTTACCACCCATGGCTTCCTCCAGCTGATTGCCGGCGACATGTCCCATGACGCAGCTCTGCTCGCAGCCCTTGGCCCGGAATCCCCACCGGTACTGAGGCCAACCTCGGGGTCGGCCTTATACTGCGCCTGCGCTAGCGGCGCTGTCAATCACTGCCACGTTGTCCACGCTGTACTGCACAGGCGCAGTAGTTCTGCGCCTGCACAATACAGCGCGGACAACGTGGCGGTGATTGACAGCACCGCTCGCGCAGGCGCAGTACGAGGCCGACCATTTTCATTTTAAAGACCAAATGCATGACTCGGCGTAGTGGTGAATTTTTCTAACATGTATGGGGATGGCATAGAAGAGAAGTGATCACCACACAACACTGTATTGCATCCATAGGTATAGTACTAGCAGGTGCAACAGTTTCATTGATTCTCAATCAAATTTCCCAAGAAATAAGAATCTAATAAAGAGATCAAGGTGGTAAGTCAATTGCTCATTTCTGACTGGGATGCGATTAATCACATGTGCTGGATCAACCTGCTATACACCCATGTATGGGTTTGCTTTAATCCATCCCTGCCAGTACGCTATATTTTTACTACTTTTCTGCCAACAGACACTCAATCCTGCTATGTACATGTGGGGAATTTTATCAATTATAGCTAGGAGGTAGGAGGGATCAGGTAGTTTGTGCTAAAAGGAGATTGGCTGCTTCCTCCTCCCATCACCTTTCTGGCTACCGCCTGTGGGTAAGGCCCCTTTATCTGGGAGGCTAAAGGCAGTGAATTCACCATCACCATTTTTCACCTGCTCTCGTGCACTGGTTGGATTGTTGCTAGCGCTTGGCACAGGCAGTTTAGAGGTGCCTCCCTCCTCCCCCCCCCCCCCCCTCGCCTGAAAAATGCATAACTTACACTGCAATTACAGACATAGCTACTGTACACAGAGATATATAAGAAGTTTGAAGAGGACGCACATTAGTTTGTATAGGGCTGAATAACTAATATAATCATGCTCATGCGGGCATAGCTGCATCTAAACCAGTGGGTATCTGTGCACTGTACTGGCAGTGGGAAATAGGAGAATAATGTTAGTTACAGTTCAGGATTGTGAAACTTGCCAGAAGCTACGGGCCCAGCTGGTGACTATTATGCAATATAAGAGAGGCCTTGGCACAAATTACCTTCCAAGCAATAAGATATTAACGACTGCAGTTGCAAAAACATTGCTACTAGGATAACAGATGCCCTGGCCACTTCTGGGTTAAATGCATGTATGCATGATGGAATGCCTAATAAGGCTTTGTTCACATTACCAAACGCGGATGGACGTGCGTTCGGAACGCAACACGTACAAACGCACGCCATCCACGTTTGTATGCGTTGCGTCGCTGATCTCATTCACTTAAAGTGAATGGGACAGCCACGCGTTTGGGAAAAAAGGCGTGCAGCATGCGTTCCCGAACCGCACAGGTCCGGAACGCATGCAGTGTGAACATCAGCCAGTGCACTGTCTGATGTCGTGCGTGTCGGCCTCCTGCACGCGTTCCCACAACGCGGAAGGAAACGCGTGCAGTGTGAACGGGGCCTAAGTTCTGTAGAGCATTAGGGATGATCAACGTCATGCAAACACTTCTACATGTATGCACATTTCAGGCAAATGTATGCAGCTGCTGCATTTGATCCATTTTCAAGCCCCTCCCCCCCTTCCCTTTGTGCCTCCTCCTAGTGATAATCGTGACTGGCCCATTTCAATTACACAAAATTGAATGTCAAATCTTTTTGATTTGTTACCATGTTCCTGCAGTTGGTATTAGCGGGTAATTTGTAAGTCGGCACATGCGTCTACAGTATGTGTATGTATGTATGTATGTATGTATGTATGTATGTATGTATGTATGCATGCATATATAAGGTTCCACTAAACATGTCAGGGAGGCAGGCAGCTCCCTGGATTCCAGACACTTTCAGCTGGCAGCAGAGTGCGCTCTGAAAAGCCTGTGTCACACCAGTCAGCTGAATGTCACATACTCTTCCAGCTAAAATCCGGCTGTGTAAGCACACATCTGAAGGTATGTAATTTATGTTGATTTCCTAACAACCACTGAAGGGGATTTCATGCCCCCGATTCCTAGGAACACCACAGCGGAGCTAACCATGGCAACTAGGAGCTAGAAAGAGATTTTCATTTCCATGAAGTAGCCCCCTTTCAGTCTCCTGTTTTGGAACGTGTGCCCCATTTATACTGGATAACAAAAAATGGTCATTGTGAATAATGCATGTGCCCCACCTATTGCCACAGAACACATATCAAATATTATTCTAGGCTTTAGAGACATCAAAGGGTTTAAACTCTGATAGTGAGCCATGCATTCAGGACTGCGGCCTCACAAAGCAGTGTTATAGATCACTCAGCATTTCTGTTCCTGCTGCTGTGTAAAATAAATGGATGAATCATCTGCATTTCGGTAATCTGTTTCTTCGCACATAAAGTCCCAAATAAATGAAGTCATTTGCATGATTAACAACAATCTAAGCCGGTGCAGATACTTGTAACAAATGAAAGCAATTATGCTTTGCCCACATTAAACGGAATTAACAGGATTTGCGAGCTATGGCACAGCATAATTACACAGTTTAGTGCACCTCTAACGTAACCTCTCTCTCCCTAGTTAGGAATATATGAACTGATTGTGGTGCTGGTTTATGCAAAAATAAAAAAAAAAATACATAAAAAAAATCCATGAATGTAAAAACCTATTTGCAGCATTTTCGGTGGGAGATCATGCCACACATCATGCCACCGGACTGACAGTAAATTTTCAACCACACATACCAACCTGACACTTCACCTTCTGCTACTAGAATACCATGGATAAGAGGGGATACCGCTAGATACTAGGGAATTCTTAGAGAAATAAAAGGGTACCACTAGACTAGTGGTATTCCCCTTTCCCTCTAAGGATTCCCTAGTAGACACCAGGGATGTCCACCAAGGAATCCCTTAAAGGGGGGGGGGGGGGGGGGAAAGTTCACAAAAACACCAGATAAAGCTATTGAGGTGGTGGGGTGGTTATAGACCGGGAGAGCCGTGGTAAGGAGGGGGAGGCACTAGACTACCAAGGGATGCCTTAAAGTGAACCTCCGGACTAAAAATCGACTCAGCAGCACTGAAAAGGCCTGGTGTTTCTTTAACAGTTTCACAGCATCAGAACTTTGTTTCTCTTATCCAAGCCTCATTTTTAGCTGCACAGAAGAAAACTGCCCGGGCTTTTTTCCCCTGATGCTGTGCAAAGCATGATGGGATTTCTGATGTTGTTGCTCTCGTTCTGCTGTTTTGGTGTAATTTTTTTTTTTTTTTTACATTTTGAATTTGACATTTGAAGCCCAGCATGTGCAGCTGGAAGGGGTTATCAGGACACAGGACAGTTGGAACTGTGTCTCCTGCTCCTTGTCACCTCCTTTCAACCAAAAAGATGGCTGCCCCCATGACAAAGATGGCAGCCCCCATGAATCACAAACATTTGCCTGTTCTTTTAAAACAGGGTGGGTAAAAAATTATATTACCCATCTATTCTAATTAACATAACTAATGTAACTTAATGACAGTATGTTTGTTTAGGCTGAAGTTCCCCTTTAAAGGGCAAGATGGGCGAGTAGGCTACCAGGGCCTACCTTTAAAGAGTAACTGTTAGCCCCCAAAGTGAAATTTAAATCTGTACAGCAATGTTTTATTTAGTATTAAACTGATCAAAAAAGCCAATGCAGAACTTAAAAATCTATATAATTTTGCTACTATGTAGCCTTTTTCCCAAGCTAACGACGCAAAGCCGCATATCAGATACTATTGACGAGCATGCAGAGCATGCCTATGTCTGCCCTCTCCCCCTCTCCCCCCCCAGGACCAGGTGCCGATCTATTTGCACCACAAACAGCTGACCGCTCTGACAGGGAGAGAGAGCGGCAGCACTTCCAGCCGGAGCACCGCAGAGCAGCCAGCACCGAGTCACATGTGAGAGAATCACATGTGAGAGATGCACGGCGCTGGCTACTCTGCGGTGCTCCGGCTGGAAGTGCTGCCGCTCTGTCTCCCTGTCAGAGCGGTCAGCTGTTTGTGGTGCAAATAGATCGGCACCTGGTCCTGGGGGGGAGAGGGGGAGAGGGCAGACATAGGCATGCTCTGCATGCTCGTCAATAGTATCTGATATGCGGCTTTGCGTCGTTAGCTTGGGAAAAAGGCTACATAGTAGCAAAATTATATAGATTTTTAAGTTCTGCATTGGCTTTTTTGATCAGTTTAATACTAAATAAAACATTGCTGTACAGATTTAAATTTCACTTTGGGGGCTAACAGTTACTCTTTAAGCAGGAGGAGGGATCCCCTTTTACCCTTTAAAATGCATAGGAAATAAAATAATTCCTGAGATAAAAAACACCCACGGGGGAGTCTAGTTTCTCTCAAAACAAATTATGTACTGTATATATCCCTAAGGTGTCAGAAGTGGTGATTATGTTATTGATTATTAAATCAGGGCAAAGCTATAACATCACAACCGCTCTAGTCCATACGAGGAAAACAGGTCTAGGTGCAAAGTGGTTAAAACCATCTTTCTATTTATGAAGTTATACAGTCAGTTAAACTAAAATGATGCTTAAAATTGCAAACATAGAATCTGTACTATTTTTTGCACTTGGCAAAATTCTATGATCGGCAGGTTGCTGGTTGATGCAGGTTGATGGTTTGCTGGGAACAGTGTGGATTGTCTGTTTACTATGTACAAAAACAACAACAACAAAAACGACTAAAAGCTAAAATGAGGTTTGCCATTAAAGAGACTTCGTAACAAAAATTGCATCCTGTTTTTTATCATCCTACAAGTTCCAAAAGCTATTCTAATGTGTTCTGGCTTACTGCAGCACGTTCTACTATCACCATCTCTGTAATAAATCAACTTATCTCTCGCTTGTCAGACTTGTCAGGCCTGTGTCTGGAAGGCTGCCAAGTTCTTCAGTGTTGTGGTTCTGCTATGAACTCCCCCTTTCAGGCCTCTCTCTGCACACTGCCTGTGTGATATTTAGATTAGAGCAGCTTCTCTCTGCTCTCTTATCTTTTACAAGCGGGATAAATCGTCCTCTGAGCTGGCTGGGCTTTCACATACTGAAGAATTACAAACAAGGGCAAAGCTGTTTGCAGGAAGAAAAGAGCAGCCTGAAACTTCAGTGCATGGGGGAAAGAAACACACAAATGATCTCTTGAGATTCAAAAGGAATGCTGTATACAGCCTGCTTGTGTATGAATGTATTTTCTATGTGTGGACATACTGTACATCAACCTACTTCCTGTTTTGGTGGCCATTTTGTTTGTTTATAAACAAACTTTTTAAAACTGTTTTTAACCACTTTTAATGCGGCGAGGAGCGGTGAAATTGTGACAGAGGGTAATAGGAGATGTCCCCTATCGCACTGGTATGTTTACTTTTGAGCGATTTTAACAATACAGATTCTCTTTAAGCCTTGCAAAGTATGGATAGAAATTGAAAGGATTGTTTTTGTTAACAAGGAAAAACACACCACCACTTGTTATGTATTTTTTTTATAGCCTGCTAAATAGGGCCAAAAGAGCAAAAACATACAATAGGCACTACACGGAGTACACAAAATCAAGAGACAATTGTAATTAGCTCACCAAAGGCTCACAGCTGTTATTCTACGCTGCTTGCTGAGGCAATGTAAGGCTTCCTCGGCATTCACTATATCCCTTCCAATATGCGAAATGCCAAACCTGCAGCTTATTATCTAGCACTCCGGCATGTACCCGGCGTTACAGAGCAATTACATAGGAGTAACCAAGTTTAACTCGTCACATCAAGAACATTAAGAAGCTGTCAAATAAAATAAGGCCCTAACAAATTCAATTAGTTCTTATATTCCTGAGGAAATATGTTGTTATTTGATTCTCTTTAATGGCAGAATGTAATTGAAATGCAAAAAAGCGTGTTTCAGAGTAAGCATGTTGCCGTCGATTCCACAGTGTGCCACTTACCCTTTTTCTTTTCAGTGGCTTGCTACCTCTGGAGAGATGCCAAGCTGTTTTGTGTGTGGATTACAGGTACTAATGGAATATACAGCTGAGGAGTGGAGGGTAAAATGCCCTCGCCTGGTAAACAGGATTCAAATACAAATGGAAAAATAAACAGGTACTAGAATGTGGAGAAACCAAGTGCAATGATAAGTGCTCCAATTAAATATGGACTAGATATAATATTATTTCAATTTAAGGGTAATTATTTTTGGTGAGCATGCTGCCTTTTTATTTATTTTTAAAGCCCTAATCTAGGCTTTCAGCGGCACAGCTTTTTTCTGTGTAACTAGCAGACGTTAAATCACTTTAAAGTGCCAGTCGGGGAACCCCTTCGCTTCAGATAGCTTTGTTAGAGTCTCACCTCTCTGCATGATGTGCCAGCAGACTATTCACACATACTGCTGTTATTACAGCCCTAGTTCAAATGGCGTTGCTGTGAAGTAGACTGAGGGGTGGGAACTCCGTTGTCAAGGCCACAGAGAATAAAAGCAATACTATTGGAAGCCACCCTCTGATATACCGCCTCAGAACTATACGGTTGAGGACAGGCTCCAAAGATGATCAATCAGAAACAAACCAGTTAACTCCTGTTTCACAAAGGAAGAGGGGTGATGTCAAACTCGAGTCCTGGAGGGCCCTATCCCCACCAGTGTTTAGGATGGACTGAGAAACAGAGAAATGTGTTCTACATGAAGAACCACACCTTTCCTGATTCAGTATTATCAATTGATTTGAGCTGTGGTGATGTGTGAGGGTCTTGGCCCTTGGGGGCTGGATTTCAACATCCCTGAATTATAGGCAATTAATCTACTCAACTTTCCTGGGGAATGACCATTGCTCAGATCTAGTTCTCCCTCCAGACAAGCTCAGCTACTGAAGAGATGCACAGGACACACAGTTCCCTTGTATCCCCTCCCTACTGGATTCCAAAATATCCACGGCACATCAAAACCATTACAAACAAGCCTAAATGGCAGGGGATGACATGATTTTCAAAATAAACTAATCATAGCAAAAACGTATGTAAAATCTAGAAATACTTGCATGTAGTGGTAAACACTGCTAGTAGTTTGGTTCTGATAGATAATTATCCTGCTTTGGACTAAATTAGTTTGTTGTGCACATGTGTCTATATCAGAGACTAAAGACCAGCTCTCCCAGCAGCATATTGTCTCTCTGCAGTGTTATACAATAACACAATGGAGGAACTATGCCACATGGCAACATCACACTTATACAAGATGGAAAATGTAAGAATGGCAACATTATTATTGTTCGAGTTTGCAGCACACATTTAGGGCACAACCCGCTGAACACATGTTCTTTCATATACAAATCAATTTTCTTAGCAGAATCTGATCACACCGATCAAACCTGCCAGTAAACTCTAATGCCACCAATCCAAATGATTTCAAACAGTATTTTTGGTCAGAACCCTGGTTAGAGGCAGCAGGTTGATAGGCGGCTGCATACTTGAGCTCTGCATTGAGTAGTATGTAGCTAGTAGAGTAGTGGATCAATTAATCTTTTTAAATCGGATATCGGACCATAATCAAGATCAGCAATGTAGTGAGTCAATTGCTTTTCAACCATCACTTTTTAAATTGGGGAGAACTAATCATTTGTTTAATTAGACTACAATCAACCTATGCATGGTCTCGGTCATATAGGAAACTGAACTGCATGCTTGTTGGGCAGTTCAGCATCCTGTTCACTGGCCACGAGGCATTCAGGTGCAAATGAAATGCAGCGAATGGCAGCTGTTGTAACACCACATGCGTCAAGTGCTTCCCGGCAGCAGAGAACTGCATCATGTACTGTCCTGAGTACGGAGGCGGCCACGCTCACATGCGACTCCATGGGGAATCCAACGCCTGTCATCTGCCTTCACGGAAAATAGTCTTGTTAATTCAGTAACAAGCTACACTTTTGGTTAGAGTTGCACTTTAACCATTGCTGTATCTATAACCTCTAGCAAGCATCTTCCACCTCTCATACAGGGAACCAAAAGAACTTGTGAATCCTGCTAGTCCATATCTCACACCAGTCATGCCTTTTATTCCAGAAATATGTGGTGAGGAGAGGAAATCCTACAAGAGGGCCCTGGAGTGGCACTGAAAGACCCTGTGTATCCCATGGGTACCACATCATCAGCACCCTCATTATTTTCTACTAAAATATGATTAAACAGTACTGGAGTCACAGATATTTTATTCCCTTACATCTAAATGGCAAGATAAAGTTTTGAAAATACTGAAGAGACAGTTTTTCCTTAGAGCAATTTCCGCTTAGCAAACTGACTAGGCAGATTCTAATTAGTGCAAAGTGAAAAGCTGGAAATTTATAGTTGCAACATTGATTTCTTTGCAGTACAAGTGCCTTCTGACTGAGAGCTTGCTTCATAAGCACTAATTAATGGAACAGGAGTTTCCTCTTTTAGAAAGGCTTCCCAGTCACTTGAATGCTGCAAGGCCACATCAGAATGCTTGCAGGCATCTGGAGTTCACTGATCTATGCTGTTCCATTGTTCAGCTTAGTTCACAAGCCACCTCTTCATCCACTCAACCATTCTCATGTTCATTCAGTTTAACGGGGAAACCAGAAATAAAACTCCAAGAACCAGAACATTTCTAGGCACATCTTCCAGCCAGCAACATTCCTGCTCTGACACCACCCATTGGAAGGGAAATAAGAGGTACTGTATAAAGTACCCACTCACTTTCCTCTCTGGAAACCTATAGCGCAATCTCCCCACTGCAGTACCAGATTCAGTCTGGGTAATACTGGATCATTTATTTTCCAGCCCACAGAGTCAACCACTCTAACTGGCATAACCTACATGACATAAGCGAAAGCCCTATAGGTGCATAAAACACATAAAACTCAACCCCTCAGTAGATAACGTCCTCTACTCAATGTCCAGATTTTGTAACAACCACAGGAAAAAAAAAGCCTTTTGCGAAAATAGATTCATCTTAAACAAAAGGTTGCAGCATAATAGAAAAACAATTACATATGCCCACATTTCATGTGTAGCCAAAGAAGAAAGTAATTGTATAAGGAAGAGCAGGCTGGCAGCAGCTGGTAGTGGAAGGAGGTGGAGTCGGCAATATTTAGAACTTGCTTACATAGGGGTCCATCTATGAAGTACTGGGGATCCAATAACAGACACACTACTTTGTCATCCATTAGATCACCCTTTAAGGACACTACTACGTGTAGCTTCTAAGGCGAGATGAGATGACAGGATCTACCGCGCCTTTTACAAAAATGTAACAGTCATTTTAAAAACACTTCCATTCATCTGAATGGAACAACAGATGATCCTTTTCAAATGAGGCTCTCATTGCCCACCACAAATGCCGGTATTTATCACACCCGTGTAAACAAGCCCTTAAAGAAAACCTGAACTGAAAATTAAAAGTCAAAATAAGCATACACAAGTCATACTTCCCTTCCATGTAGTCTACTCCTCAGTGTCTTTCTCCTGTCCAGCGTCCTGTTTGTTCACTGTGATCAAGGCAATTTTCCGTCCTCCATTTTGAAAATGGCCATTACCCATAACAGCTTTCTGGTCAGCACACAGTTAAACTGTAACATCGCCCACTTGAGCCATAGGGAAACATGGACATTACCTGGTACATCAATTTTCCTCTCAGCTATAACTGACAGCAACTGATATTTTACTGACAGCAACTGATATATTTCAGATCTGACAAAATATTGTCAGAACTGGAAGGGATTATTGTCAGAAGAAAATGGTGAGCTTCTGAGAGGAACTGATGGCAAGGTAACTATGTAATGTTCATTTGAAGTTACCTCATGTGTTTATTTTAAATATTTTTACTCAGTACAGGTTCTCTTTAAATCCACAAATTGGGGGCCTCATGCAGTTCTTTTTTGGCTGCAAGCAATACACTGCCTCCAGCATGGTTCACTGGCAACATGGGGCCACTTTTTTTTGGGGGGGGGGGGGGGGGGGAGCCAGTCTCACAGCCTCCTGCGCATCCAAATGCCTCAACTCTTTACTGGTAATTTATAGCCATTTTTTTGCAACAGTTCTGGGGTGTGTGTGTGTGTGTGTGGGGGGGGGGGGGGGGGGTGGAGATAGGGGAGAAAAAACATTGAATACAAAGCAAAATATGTCATGTCCAGTGGATGTACATGTTTGTTTTGCTTCACTAGGTTTGGACTGGAGTTCACTTTAAAAGGCAAATAATGCAGAGAGGGTTCAGTAAGATGCTACTGATGACCACCTCCTGATAATATGAAAAACTTGAATACGTGTTTAATTAAAAGCATTAAGGAGGGTTCGAAAAATATTTAGAGTACACCAAACAAATGTGTGTACTGGGGTACTTGACATGATATAACCCTACGGATTATTGTATTTATACTGTAAGGGGTGCTTAGCCAGGGCAGTCATTCATTAAGGGGTTTAGGTTGAGAAACCCTGGCTTATAGGGTTCCAATTATAGTGCCCTATTAACCCTTGTACAGAATGCTTCAAGTGATTACATATTTTATGCATAAGGTGTGTGTGTGTGTGTGTGTGTAGGTGTGTGTAGGTGTGTGTAGGTGTGTGTAGGTGTGTGTGTGTGTAGGTGTGTGTGTGTGTGTGTGTGTGTGTGTGTGTGTGTGTGTGTGTGCCTACACGGCCGGCCTTTGACCTGAGCGACCGAAGCAGTCGCTCAGGGCGCCGACTTCCAGGTGGGCGCACGCTTCCCTCCCTCAGATAAAAGTATCTCTCCCGCCGCACAGCTTCCCTCTGATTAATGCGCCCCGCTCTGAGCACCTCTTATTTCCCCTCCTTCATTCCCTCCCTCGTAGAGAACGGTGCGGGTGCAGGCAGTGGCTCTCACCGTCCATCTCGGAAAATGCAGCTTTGCTCAGCAGAGCTCCCGGGACATTCGTCTGCATTGGGGCTTTAAGGGTCCTCGCTTGATGAGGTCATCAAGCAAAGCCCTTATAACTAAGAAGAATGTCCCGGGAGCTGAGCAGAGCTGCTGTTTGCGAGATGGATGGTGAGAGACACTGCCTGCACCATTCTCTATGAGGGAGGGAGGGAGGGAGGGAAGGAATGGAAATGAGAGTGTCCAGAGCAGGGTGCATTAATCAGAGGGAAGCTGTGTGGCGGGGAAGATACTTTTATTGGAGGGAAGGAAGCTGAGTGCCAGGGGGCCTCTTATTTGACTCCATTGGGACGTTCTGTGAGGGGGGAGAGTGTGTGGAGTGTGTGTGTGTGTGTGTGTGTGTGTGTGTGTGTGTGTGTGTGTGTGTGGAGAGTGTGTGTGTGGAGAGTGTGTGTGTGGAGAGTGTGTGTGTGGAGAGTGTGTGTGTGGAGAGTGTGTGTGTGGAGAGTGTGTGTGTGGAGAGTGTGTGTGTGTGTGTGTGGAGAGTGTGTGTGTGTGTGTGTGTGTGGAGAGAGTGTGTGTGTGTGTGTGTGTGTAGAGTGTGTGTGTGTGTGGAGAGTGTGTGTGTGTGTGTGTGTGTGTGTGTAGAGTGTGTGTGTGTGTGTAGAGTGTGTGTGTGTGTATGTGTAGAGTGTGTGTGTGTGTGTGTGTGTAGAGTGTGTGTAGAGTGTGTGTAGAGTGTGTGTGTGTGTGTGTGTAGAGTGTGTGTAGAGTGTGTGTAGAGTGTGTGTAGAGTGTGTGTAGAGTGTGTGTGTGTGTGTGTGTGTGTGTGTGTGTGTGTGTGTGTGTGTGTGTGTGTGTGTGTGTGTGTGTGTGTGTGTGTGTGTGTGTGTGTGTGTGTGTGAGATCTGCATGTGTGTGTGCGAGATCTGCATGTGTGTGTGCGAGATCTGCATGTGTGTGTGCGAGATCTGCATGTGTGTGTGCGAGATCTGCATGTGTGTGTGCGAGATCTGCATGTGTGTGTGCGAGATCTGCATGTGTGTGTGCGAGATCTGCATGTGTGTGTGCGAGATCTGCATGTGTGTGTGCGAGATCTGCATGTGTGTGTGCGAGATCTGCATGTGTATTTGATCTGTGCCTGTGTGATCTGCATGTGTGTATGTGTCTGTGTGATCTGCATGTGTGTGATCTATATCTGTGTGCGTGAAGAGGATGAATGGAGGGGGGGGGGGGGGGGGGCACCAAAATCTGGTTGCGCTCAGGGCGCTTTGAAACCTAAGGCCGGCCCTGTGTGTCTACATGGGAATGCATGTGTGCTAAGACAAACTAATCATTGCACATAATGCAGTTTCAGTCCATGATCCAGGTAAATGCGTATTTCAGTTGTTTGCCAGAAACATATTTGCAGCCTTCCATACTGATACATTTATACCTTTATGTACAAAAGACAACTTAGCTCACAGGTAATTTTTTAATCATCGTTTACTTGCGTCTTCAATGCAATGCATACATGCATGGTAATGTTTAGCAAGCGGTTTTCTCCATCTGGTGTTTATGAACGCCATGCAGATTTCCCTACAGGAAGTATCATTAAGCTAGAAGAACCTTGCAACAAAACTATGCGAGTATCACAGTTGGATCAAATAATTATTCCATTTTCAGCTCAGACCTCAACATGACTTCAGCACTCTATTTCTGCTACAGATCTGGGATTTAGTTGCTGCCAAAAAAGCTCTGCACAACGTCTGCCACTGGGAGGAACGAATGATTTAAATACGGGTGACCAGTGTGTCACTGCAGCGGCTTCAGCGGGAAGATTAGAGGACTGGCCTTGTCAGGGTCTTGTCACTATCTCACTGTCCCCAGAGCCTTAGCTGTAGGTAGAGTGATGACCACAGAATAATGAGGAGAGAATAATGGCACTGCATTAATATGAGGAGGAATGCCACCAGCAGAATGCGACCCTTTATGCTACATAACAAGCTGATGTGTCCGAGCTATAAATTACAATAGAATTTAGGCAAACACAGTGATACCTTTCACTGTTGCACAGACAGTATTAAATACACCAAAGAAGTGAAGCTATATAATCTAAATGTGTGCATCCTCACTTTTAATACATGCCCACCAAAATGAGGATCCAGGGTGTCTCTAAACACTACTACTATCCAACTTAAAGGGAAACCAAGGGACATGATGACATAGACATATGTATGTACCAAGCACATAAATAAATACGCTGTGTTGCTTCTCTTCTTTCGCTGCCTAAAAGAGTTTAATATTCAGCTAGGCAACTGAGTTTCTCTCAGGACCCAGTTGGACTATAGCATCCCTCACTGATAAGGAATTACAGCCATAAAACACTTTCCGGGCAGATAACTGGGATTCTGAGACCAGAGGGTAGATAAAAAAAAAGGTCAATAGGCCATATATTTTAGCACTTTGAGACATTGGCTCAGACTGTTTCATTGAGCTGAGATAAAACAAATCTTTTTTTTTAGTTTTAAACAAAACTGTGGTGTAGCAAAGTCATTTTTTGGAGTAGGAGGATATATGCAATTGTATATATCAGTTTGTTTTCATTTAAGTTTCACTTTAATCACCTTCCCCTCTTATATGTTGCTGATCGTATTTTCAGGAAAGCACAGCACAAGATATCACAAGTGCATAGACGGCACTGTCAGAAAGAATAGGGAGGAAAAAAGAGGCGGGATAATATAGAATATGCATGCCTGTGTGTGTTTTTGGTTATATTTAGTAATGAGCACAACTTTGCCAGTGGTTAAAGGGGGATAGCCTAAGTCAGAATTAATGCTTGACTGGAAAAGTGAGGGAGTGCTTAAACATTTCAAAGGTTGGTGTGTGTGTGTGTGTGTGTGTATAGTGTGTGTGTGTGTGTGTGTGTGTGTGTGTGTGTGTGTGTGTGTATATAGTGTGTGTGTGTGTGTGTGTGTGTGTGTGTGTGTGTGTGTGTGTGTGTGTGTGTGTGTATATAGTGTGTGTGTGTGTGTGTGTGTGTGTGTGTGTGTGTGTGTGTGTGTGTGTGTGTGTGTGTGTGTGTGTGTGTGTGTGTGTGTGTGTGTGTGTGTGTGTGTGTGTGTGTGTGTGTGTGTGTGTGTGTGTATATAGTGTGTGTGTATATAGTGTGTGTGTGTGTGTGTGTGTGTGTGTGTGTGTGTGTGTGTGTGTGTGTGTGTGTGTATATAGTGTGTGTGTGTGTGTGTGTGTGTGTGTGTGTGTGTTGGGACGGGGGGGGGGGGGGGGAGGGGGTGGCAAGAGTTAATTACTGCCCCCTCTCTCCCACCGGATAGGATTCGGTCTCTCACACACCAACTTTCACATTGATCTAGAGATTCAAGCATGATATGTGTGGTAGTTGTCAACACTTCTGCTATCCTTGTGTGCAGAGCAGGCATAACGGACTTACAGAACCCCAGGGTTAAAGAATCACATGATTTATGAAGTGCCAATATAGTATGCATCTCTGTACAATAACTCAATCTGTGCCAATTAAATCCCACAAAACATGTCTGAGCTATTCATAATGTTGCCATAAGAAGATATTCCCAAATACAAGCTTCCTGTGGCAAACTTGTGCAATGTTTGTGTGAGCAGCAGGCAGCTTTGGAGGGATCAGTGAATAATGGCGCACAGTGCCTATGCATAGAAATGGCGCCGCATTAAAAAGATACGCTTATCGCTATTTATCGTTAGTACTGCATAATGGCGCACATGGAAAAAAAGAAGAAAAACGGCACACACTAACGTTATTTATCAATAGTGGCACACACTAACGTTATTTATCAATAGTGGCACACACTAACGTTATTTATCAATAGCGCCCTACATAAGCCAAACTGCAGAAGTTATTTAACTGCAAAATGATGAAAGGATTTAATGTAAGACTGTCAAGGTTAGGGTTAGGCACCACCAGGGGGGTCTTAGGGTTAGGCACCACCAGGGGGGTGGTTAGGGTTAGGCACCACTGGGGGTGGGTCTTAGGGTTAGGCACCACCAGGGGGGTGGTTAGGGTTAGGCACCACCAGGGGGGTGGTTAGGCACCACCAGGGGGGTGGTTAGGGTTAGGCACCACCAGGGGGGTCTTAGGGTTAGGCACCACCGGGAGGTTTAGGGGTTAGGGATAGGTACAGAGAGGGTTCTGTGTGTTAACGCTAAATAACAATAAGGCTTTAACGCTAAATAACAATAAGGCTTTAACGTTAAATAGCGATAAGCGGCAAACGGATTAGCGGCAACACTGTGCGCCATTATTCACAGGCGCCATTTTCAGATGGATGCAGCTTTGGAATAACACACTGCTGAGAAACACTTCAGTGGAAACAGCAGGCAGTGCAGTCTATGCAACTCCAATGTCCTCTCATATAGCACAAGATACCCATTTCTGAAATGCAATCAGTGACTTGTATACTGGGTACTGGGTATGAGCCCTAAAAGACACTCTTGCACAGGACATCTTTGAGCTGAACTGGTGACGCCAATTCACTTAGGGCCATAAAAGTTGATCTTTTAAAGAGTGTTTATGTACCCGAAAAAGGAATAATCACGGAAACCAGAAAGCCTGACATGAGCAGGGTTCGAGAGAACATTAAACTGCATTAGTCCTTCGGTTACAAACACTCAAGGTTATAGGTGTTATCAGCTCATTGATGAATCTTCTGTGGGTGGATTTGACACTAAAATCTTATCTACAAATCATTCTCTCTTGGGTACAGGGGACTGTCACCTTGACTGACCGTGCAACAATACTGGAGCTGGGCTTATCTCCTGCACTTTGGTTCCAACCATGTGACAGCCGTGACAATGGAAAACTGCTCTGCCAAGTCAACTGCAGAGCAGCCACATCTCAGTTAATTGAAAATGCACACTTTGAAAGGAAGCCTTTTCCAGTTCAGCGCTCTATCAGCACCGGATTAGTCTATGCAAAATAACAAAAAATCGAGACAGTTTGCCCTATTAGTATAAATGGGAAAATAATTTCACAAGTAATCCAATGTATAGGCTACATTCTAAAACAAATGCATATTTATCTATTAATTCACATGGCCACAAATGGAGTAATTAATGATATTGCCATAAATATTCTATTATGCAAAAGTGAAACTGTTCAAAAAAAAGGGGGAAAAAAATAAAACACATTGCAAAGTGAGAAGTTAAAAAATAGGAGAGAGATCCATAAATGATCGATATTCATCCACAATAACACATAGTCATCTTTACTACTGGCAGACATGAGAGAATACAGCACCAACTGCTATTGTCTATAACCACACCCCCCCTAACAATGAGATAGGCTAAAATACTTTTTTTTCTAATCTAATCAACCAATCACAGGACAGTTGCTTCAATGCATTTAAGGGTATGGTCCTGGTCAAGACAATCTCCTGAACTCCAAACATTGTCAGATTGGGAAAGAAACGTGATTTAAGCAATTTTGAGCGTGGCATGGTTGTTGGTGCCAGATGGGCCGGTTTGAGTATTTCACAATCTGCTCAGTTACTGGGATTTTCACGCACAACCATTTCTAGGGTTTACAAAGAATGGTGTGAAAAGGGAAAAATATCCAGTATGCGGCAGTCCTGTGGGCAAAAATGCCTAGTTGATGCTAGAGGTCAGAGGGCCGACTGATTCAAGCTGATAGAAGAGCAACGTTGACTGAAATAACCACTTGTTACAACCGAGGTATGCAGCAAAGCATTTGTGAAGCCACAACATGCACAACCTTGAGGCGGATGGGCTTCAACAGCAGAAGACCCCACCCGGTACCACTAATTTCCACTTCAAATGGGAAAGAGGCTACAAAGAGGCATGAGCTCCCCAAAATTGGACAGTTGAAGACTGAAAAAATGTTGCCTTGTCTGATGAGTCTCGATAGAGTCAGAATTTGGCGTAAACAGAATGAGAAAATGGATCAATCATGCCTTGTTACCACTGTGCAGGCTGGTGGTGGTGTAATGGTGTGGGGGACGTTTTCTTGGTACCCTTTAGGCCACTTAGTGCCAATTGGGCATTGTTTAAATGCACGGGCGACCTGAGCATTGTTTCTGACCATGTCCAGCCCTTCATGACCACCATGTACCCATCCTCTGGTGCATTATCCTGCTGGAAGTAGCCATCAAAGTTCGAATCATTTCAAATTGGTTTCTTGAACATGACAATGAGTTCACTGTACTAAAATGGCCCCCAGTCATCAGATGTCGACCCAATAGAGCATATATTTTGGATGTGATGGAACGGGAGCTTCGTGCCCTGGATGTGCATCCCACAAAACTCCATGAACTGCAAGATGCTATCCTATCAATATGGGCCAACATTTCTAAAGAATGATTTCAGCACCTTGTTGAATCAATGCCACATAGAATTAAGGCAGTTCTGAAGGTGAAAGGGGGTCAAACACCGTATTGGTATGGTGTTCCTAATAATCCTTTAGGTGAGTGTACATACAGTACTGCACAGAGGTAGAATTCTGCTTGATTGGTAATTGTAAACAGCGGTTATTTCCTACAATGCAACGAGGTTCACAGACAGCAAACTGTCAGGACCTAGGTGCTGACATCACACTGTGTGGGAGGGGTTTTACAACAATATCAGCCATACAGACCCCCCTCGGAATCCAGTCGAGAAAAGGGTAAGATTTTACATGGGAAAGGGGTATAAGCTACTGATTGGGAAGGAGCACAATCCATAGTTACAGTTCCTTTTTAAAGAACAAGTGACACCCATGTTAACCTAGAAATGAAAAAACACATACTGTATACAAGTAGATAAATACTAGTTCTACTTACATAACAAATTTATTGCACTGTCCATGTTATGACTCCTGTGAATATTATAAAGGAAAAGCAGAGAATCCTATTCTAGACAGTTTCCATATTGGTTACCTTTGAATAAAGCTATCCTGACATTTCATCCCTCACTTTTTTTCTCCTCTTGCTTATTGTGTAATTGTTACCCGACCTCTTCCCAGAGTCTTTAGACACTCCCACTGAGGTCTATACTAGTTAGCGCACTGTCTTATGACAAGGAGGGGAAAATAAAGGGAAGAGGAGGAATGTATTATAGATAAAAAGACCCCCCAGCATGCAACTGTTTTGCCAGCCAATGGCAATTAAAGGGCCAGTGCTCCTAAGGTATGTGATAACTCCAAACCATAAGAGCAGAAAAAGTTTTGAAAGTTTTGAATGCAGGATTTGCTTCTTTATCGCTTAATACACTAAAACCAGTTGCTGTTGAAATGTGATTTTTATGGTGACAATCCCACTTTAAGCTCCTGCAGGTTATGCAGTGTGACAATTACCAATTAGAGGAGAGATCACATTGGCCTCAGTTCACTAAAGGCAGTATGTTACAATCATTTTGGCCGGTAAAATAAATAACGCATTCGGTACTTTAGTGCATTTGGTGAAAAAAATTGTAAAGATTTCCCGCATGAAGCAGTAGTTCGGTAATTTACTGAACAAACATGCTTCACACCTCCCACAATCTTAGATCAAAAGGATCTAATAACTTGGTCACCCGCAGAGTCCACCTCAAAAGCTTTGAAACCAAAGCCGTATGTCATGCTGCCCCTATACTTTGGAACTCCTTGCCACACCCATTCAGGACATCTCCATCCCTGGAAGCATTTATGTCTGAACAGAAAAACCACCTGTTTAGTCTGGCATTTACGAACGTTTATTTCCTCTAACACAGTTCAGCCTGCAACCATGTATTGATCTGAGGCATATCTACGTACTTTGAATCCTATTGGAGAAAAGTGCTTTAGAAATGTTATTGTATTGTATAATTAACCATAGATAAGGTTGCTGAAAGTTTAGTGCATTTGCTTTCTTGTGACTGCAAAACACCACTTGACTCCTAGTTCTTCATTGTTTTAGTGCACATCGCTCTATTTACAAAGGTTTATATTCTTATAGGGGCTAGAATGTTACCTATGACCCCTTTCAAGGTAAATTAGGCCTCAATGGCTACAGGGATTCATAGTAAGGCATTCCATTAGCTCAAAACTGCCAAAATAAAAAGGTAGTGAAAGAATACAACTGCATCAAAATCGGTCAATATCTCAGATACAGTGCATACTGTCTGCTGCCATGGGGCCCTTGGTCAATACTGACCTGCTCCTTCTAGTCACTAGAGGTCACAGCTGGGAAATAGGACATCTGGAATTTAGCAAATAGGAAGTGAAGGTTCATTGATCATTTTAAACTGAAGTAAAGAGGAGTCGGATAAACAGCGCAGCACCATTGATGTACAGACTTGCACTAGTTCTAGATCATGATAATTAAACCAGGAATTAAACAATTATATTATAAAACCAGCTGAAGGAAAATTCAATGGAAAATGGATTTTAAGCCCAGCCAAACAAACTTACAGGTGAAAGTCATACCATCTACTTTTGTGATTGAAGCTTTCAGATTTTGGTAATTTTGATTACTAGGTGGGAGGATTTGTCTATAATCTCGAAAACAATCCTGTAGGTTACAGCCAGCAATTCTGAAGGAGTCATCGCAGTCATTAAAGTGATAGTCCAGTGGCCTCAGTCAGGCTCTCTATCGACCATTTAATATATACAGTACATACAAACTCATAATACCATTAAATATATCAACACTTTACCAAGTGATCTGGATAATGCAAGCAATATGTATATTTCTATAATGAACAATGCAAACACTTTTGAAAAATCATCCTAAAATGAAATAGAATTAGATGCTCTTGGTTCAGATCTAGGCAGCAGTCATAGTTGAGGATAATCTAAATGCAATGCCTATCACAGAGCTGTAGTGTGTGTTTCCGCTCCTGTGCATGTCTGAACAGAGCACTGAGGGTATGAGTGACTTAGCAGGATCACTCAGTAAGCGGTCACCCTGGGGAATAAAGGCAGGGCAGAGAAGATGAGCTTCATCACACTTGGCTCATTCCAGCAGCTCAGGCTCAGCAGTCACATCTGGTATGTGGAACCGCTCCAAGATGATATTCATCCCTTCACTGAAGCTGAATGCAGGCAAAGCAACTTGCTGCCTTTCTTTTGTGGCCTCCCTTTGGCCTTTCAAGTTTCTCTACGCAAAGTATAAGGGCAGCAGGCAGGTCTTGCACACTCTGAATATTACAGTTCTGACAGGAGGAAGCAAAGCAGCCACTTAGCTGTCAGGCGTTTGCAGTCGCTCCACGTCTGTGTGCCTACGGCTGAGCTATCTATAGATCCCAGTTACAGGTAAGGCAGCGGCTTTATTCTTTAAAGAGAACTAAACTCATGGCTACACATTAAATCCCTTGTGCCTGGCATTAAAGATGAAGATTATGACAATCGATTGTAAAGCAAATTGTATGGAAAAGACGGTTTCTCAGGTCTATGATTACCTGAACACTGGCCGGTGCCTAGCCTCAGCTGGACTGCTCGTACAGCTCATGTAGCATCAAAACAAAAAAGAGACGGCACACCACTGGCTCTGCAAAACTTGCTGTGTATTAAGCGAATCAAACACTACATGTTACGGATCATTGATCCTTCATCAGGTGTATGAAGGATGAAGGATCAATGATCCGTAACATGTAGTGTTTGATTCGCTTAATACACAGCAAGTTTTGCAGAGCCAGTGGTGTGCCGTCTCTTTTTTGTTTTGAAGATTATGACAAGTAGGAAATTACGTAGAACGGGATCAAGGAAATATTAAAGCCAAAATTAAGCTTCTGTAATCCAACTTTGGCATCATGATTACTATGGGATAGCTGTACAGGAATAGATTACTAGCTCTGCTCCATAGATAGGCAGCATACCATATATCTACACATCGCACTTTATTGATTAGAGATCATTCACACTACAGAACGTATGCAAGAATGTGATTTCTTGCATGCGCTGCCAACGCACAGTGATAGCACGGAATGCACGTTGAGGTGCGCTAAAGCGTAGACATTGGCAGCTGTACCCATCGGGGAAACTGATGCGCCGTGGGTTAAAATGTTCCCAGATGCTTTACAAAGCATGGGAACGCACACCTGTAGTGTGAATGGTAACATGGAAGTCTATGGACTTTCATGTTACCATATGAATCTTACACTATGTGCATTGCGTCAAAACTGACAGTGTGAATGAGCCCTAAGCCAGAGGTGATCAGTGAACACCAATTACTACATTTAGTAGTCTGGGAAAGCACACTGCAACGTGTATACTTCTATGCTGTGTTTATGGATATGAGGTCTGTATTCATTATTATTCCTAGCACAGTCCGGCCTTGCTCGAGTCCCTATAGATCACATGACTCATTCAAGGTCAGTTTAGCTGACAAGACTGAAGGCAGATCAGGTCAACCCCATGGCACGTCTGTCATAAAATGATGCCTTGTATACATTCTAATGCATTTTCACAACCAGTATAAGTCAAACTCCGTGACAAGACTGCAGACATTAATACACAATTCAGCACACTTATGTGACTGACCATGAAACTCAATGTGAAGAAAGTAAAGATCTTGGAAAACGTCATAATGATTACACATACTATGCATACTAAATATACTTGGTAATCTGGTTATCAAAATAGGTTACTAAGTACATGCAAAACAATCACTTTGGTGTGGGTTGGGACTTCAAGTTTTGGTTGTTGGGACAGGAAAGAATCCAGTGGTGTTCAGATCAGATAACTCAGTCTTCACAAGCAGGGCAGTGGAGCCAGGACAAAAATCATCTGACTGACTTTATGAAACCTCCGAGTTGCCCGCCGTCCCGGCGATGCTCAGGCAGAAATGGCAGGCTTGCGCCTGCTCAGTAGACCGGACCCAATCGGGTTCGGCTATTTCTGCCTGAGCCTGATCTGAAAGCGGCTACTGCGTCTGCGCTGGATTGCAGTAGGTAAATATTGACATGTTCGCCATTCGGGGACTTCCAGTGCTGGATCGCCAAGAGGACCCCCCTCCCCCAAGGTAAGTAACCCGGGGGGGCATCTTATCGATTTTCTTAAGTGAGCAGTAGCTGTGGTGAGCCAGGCTCACATCCAGAACAGCTAGTGTATAGCAAGCCTATAGCTTATAAATGTGGCTATGTTCAATTTATAAGCTACAGGCTTGCTTTACACCAGCCGTTCTGGATGCAAGTATGGCTTCAGAGGTATAAAGAGAGGATTTTCCTATTTAGGAGTGATGCATCATGGGAAAAGCACACTTGCTTACCTAAAGCTGAATTATCCCAAATACCTTCTGTTCTAAGAAGGCAAATTATACTCAGAGTTCTGTAGTGTGAACCAAACCACAGTCCAGCTGCATGATCTGTATAGGGGTAATATGGATTCCTGCAGAGGTACCCCAACTACAGCAATGTTTTCAACTTCATCAAATTCGCTTTATATTAAAACTGTCAATTTTTTCACAAAAACATGAAAAGGTAGCCACTAATGTTCTAATCTTTGAATCCAATTTTACCAAAAATATGTAGTAGAAGGGTAAATTGAGTGAATATAGTGAATGGATAATTCAGCCAGTTCCCCATATACTACATAGAAATGGTAAGATTGGATGAAAAAGATTGGCTCATTAGTGAAAACCTTTACCTTTTGCTCAATAACAAGTTATCATGCAGACCTCTCTAAGTGCCTGTTTACAACTGGTTCCCTTTAAAACAGCAGAAAAGTTGCTAGCCTTCTAATGCACTACAGCAGAAAAGGCAGAGCACTTCAAAGATTCAGAGAACAGTCCCTACTGGGACCAGACTGTTCCTGTGGAATCATTTCTTTTGATTCAAGTATATAAGCCCGGAGCCTGTATCACTCATCTCTCATAATCAAAGGGAAATGCATTATTAACAAATGCAATCTGTAACCTGAAGTAAAGTGTTAAAATGAGCGGCATGTTCTTACTCTTAGCGTAGTTATTGTGCATGGGTCACGCAGCCTTCCTTCCTCATCTTTCAAGTTATAGCCCTCTGGTCTCTTGTCTCGCTCACTGACTTTCCACAGTTTGACTGTTTTATCTGAAAGAAAGTAGGAAAAAAGAAACAATACATTCAGAAGCGGTACAGGCTTTCATCACAATGTACAGACTGTTAAATGAAAGACTGTATACACATATGGACGTTAAAGGCAACCTGAGGTATGAATGATATGGGGGCTAACATATTAATTTCCTTTTAAATTATACCAGTTGCCGGGCGGTTTTCCTGATCCTGTGTGTGTAATACTTTTAGCCATAGGTTTTACTGGATTAGCCATATGCTTGTTCCAGGGTTTTGACTCAGACACTACTTATGCCAGACAGTCAACAGGGCTGCAAGGCAACGAGCATTGTTTACAAGGAAATTAATAAGGCAGCCTCCATATCCCTCTCGCCTCGGGTTCCCTTTAAAAGTGCTTAGCAGGAAGAACCAATGTTTAAGCCTATTAAAAGCAACAGGTCAAAAAGTAACTGTGGAATAACCGCATGTGGAAACCAGTCCTGGGTCACAAAACTCAATTTCTGAAAAATATCTTTTGCAATAGAAAAGCTCAAATGTAAGAAAATTATCAGAATACCTAGCTGCCATGTTATTCAAAAAGTCAACAAAACCAGCGATGAGGGGTGGGATTTGTACAAGAGTTTGAAAGAAAAAGGTTGTTTAAGCAGAACTACAGTGAGAGTTCATAAAAGCAGCCAAAGCTGCTCTACAATTATTTCATATTTGACATTCTCATGAAATATGCCTGACCTGCTGACCTGTTCTTGGTCAGGGACTCGCTTCATTGTAGGGCAACAGATAAGCAAGGCATTAAGGTTTTTTTTGTAGAAAGACACTTATGCAAGAAAAGTAATATATTCTAGGTGCTCATGCAGCTTATATATTATGAAGTGGAACACAAAGCAATAGGGCTTGGTCTTGTTGGGGGAAAAACAGGTTCCCTATGCAAGTAGGCTGTATTCTACTATTCTTTATATGCATTTTGAAGCACACCTGTCATTTCATAGCTTAATTTCTTATTTATGGGATTTTGCGAGACTTGACAGGACAGCCGCAAAGCGACCACACACTAACCTCCCCATATCCAATGCCTCACACTAACCTCCCCCTCTCCAATGCATAACACTAACCTCTTCCTCTCCAATGCATAAAACTAACCCCCCCCCCCCTCTCCAACGCATAACAGTAACCTCCCCATTCCAATGCCTCACACCAACTTCACCCTCTCCAATGCATAACACTAACCTCCCCCTCTCCAATGCACAACACTAACCCCTCCCCCCTCCACCAATGCATAACACTAACCTCCCCATTCCAATGCCTCACACCAACTTCCCCCTCTCCAATGCATAACACTAACCTCCCCCCCTCCACCAATGCATAACACTAACCTTGCCATTCCAATGCCTCACACCAACTTCCCCCTCTCCAATGCATAACACTAACCTCCCCCCCTCCACCAATGCATAACACTAACCTTGCCATTCCAATGCCTCACACCAACTTCCCCCTCTCCAATGCATAACACTAACCTCCCCATTCCAATGCATAACACTAACCTCCCCCTCTCCAATGCACAACACTAACCCCTCCCCCCTCCACCAATGCATAACACTAACCTCCCCATTCCAATGCCTCACACCAACTTCCCCCTCTCCAATGCATAACACTAACCTCCCCCCCTCCACCAATGCATAACACTAACCTTGCCATTCCAATGCCTCACACCAACTTCCCCCTCTCCAATGCATAACACTAACCTCCCCATTCCAATGCATAACACTAACCTCCCCCCCTCCAATGCATAACACTAAACTCCCCCCCTCCAATGCATAACACTAACTCTCCCCTCTCCAATACCACACACCAACTTCCCCCGTCCAATGCCTCACACCAACCACCCCCTCTCCAATGCCTTACACCAACTTCCCTCTCCCCAATGCATAACACTTCTTCCTCTCCAATGTCTCACACCAACTTCACCCTCTCAAATACTTCATACGGACTTCCCCCTCTCCAATGCCTCACACAAACTTCCCCTCTCAAATGCATTACACCAACCTCCCCCTCTCCAATATCTCACTCCAACCTATCCCTCTTCAATGCATAACACTAACCTTCACTTCTCCAATGCCTCACACTAATTTCCCGGCCATCAATGCCTCAAACTAACCTCCCCGTCTCCAATGCCTCATACTAACCTTCACCTTTCCAATGCCTCACACTGACCTTCGATTCTCCAATGCATAACACTAACCTGCTCCTCTCTGCAATGCCTCACACTAGCCTTCCCCTCTGCATTGCCTCACACTAACCTTCGGCTCTCTAATGCATAACACTACCCTTCCCCTAGGGGTGTTGCCCAGCTAATGGGAAAGTCCATTTTAATTTTACAAAGTCCTAAAATCAGCTACACCATCAAACGCTCAAGAGACACGATTTCTGGGCTTCAGCATCCCCAGTACAAGACACCAATGTCTATTGAATGACAAAACTTGAATGACAGCATTGCAATTGAAAAAGCACAATCTTGTTGTTTTGGTGCCCAGTATCTACACAACTAGCAAACCTGAGAAAAGCTGCCACTAGCAACAACCCTGACAAGCCACAGAAATACGGAGCAATAGAGAGGGTCTTAACACCTAATGGTACCCACCGTAATGTAGCAGTATTTGACATGTATTTCCCTGCTAACAGATTTACTTTAACACCAAGTTTCCCCTGGCTAACAAAGACCACTTTAAAAGGCAAATGTATAGATCCATTTTTTTGTAATGGCTTTACTGCAGCACAACACATTGCCAATGTCCCTCCATTTATCTCCTGCCCCATTTGGGTGAACAAAGCCCATTTACAGAGAGTTGGCACAAATGCAATAACATGGTACATTTAAAAAGAATAATTTTAATTTCCTGCTGGAGCTGAAAATGTCGCTCTGATCGTAGAGATAATATCACTGTTAATCAAAAAAGTATTTTAAAACTCAATTAACAGAACATTACACCATGTAATTAATCTTTATTCCCTCACAATGTGTTTTCTCCCCCTCAGAACACATTTAAGGAGGCTGTGAATTGCATTAACATGATCAATTGGCTAGCATCTAGCTAAGTTCTCGGAATTTCTAACCTTTCAACGCAAAATAATTACACAGGAGCAAATGTTTTAGTGATGTGCTCAAACCATTCACAGATCAACTCCTGCCTGCTACACAGAAAGAAAGTGAGCAGCAGCCTTATTGAAAACAAAAATGTTTGATAACATGTATAGGAGTCATCAGGACTTTACAGTTTCCAGCTTCAAGCATAGCTTACATTTATAATTTCCCACCCAAGTGACTTAGGTCCTTCTTTGTACCTCTTGTGTGCATTGCCAGAGCAGTGCATCTTGATTAACAAAACCCATCTAATCCCTCATACCCCAAGCCCCTATAAGAATAACACTGCATCAAAATCAAACCAGCCCCCAGACTACATCTTACAAGTGTACCCTTTTGTGTGTAAAATTTTACATGTTTGTCTTAAAGTAACCTGGTCATCTCTCCATGCCCTTGTTCCACTGCTTTCCCCTCATTGAAGCGATTTGACTCGAAGGTTTAATATAAGTTTTGAATCAGGATGATACCATTTATCAGCTAACATAAGAATACGAGTAAGTGTTGCTTACACTTTTTCTTATGTTAGCCAATAAATGTTATCATCCTGATTCAAAACTTCTTGCTTTTACTTATGGCTAACACGGTATAACACTCTACTACTCTACTAGAAGGTTTAATACCTCTGACACTCTTGGGTTACTCGCATCCACGAGTATTCCCAAAGACAAGTATATCTGTACTGGGCATGCGCGAGTCTGAACTTATACATGCACAGTAAGGATAAGCCAGTCTTCTGAAGCACTCGGTGACGCAAGTTTCTGAAGCCTTCTGAGGAGTCCTGAAGGTGTGAAATTTGAAGGTGAGACAGCGGTGGAACAAGGACACATGGGGCTCGATTCATAAAGCGGTGCTAACCCAGTTAGAGACTTTAGGCGTGATAACCATTGCACCACGCTGGTGAAAAGCCAGTTTAGGTGTGATAAGTTTAGGCATGATAAGTTTAAGCGTGATAAGTTTAGATAAGTTTAGATCGCTCGCAAAGTCCCGCACGCAAAGCAGCGCCATTAAACTCTATGCGAAGTGCATCAGACTTTGCTAGCGCAAAACTTTTGATCAGCTGTGCACTGCGGTGCTAACCCAGTTGGTGCTTAAACTTATCACGCCTAAACTGAGTTTAGGCGTGATAAAGGACTTTTCACCAGCGTGCTAACTGTTAGCACCGCTTTGTGAATCAGGCCCATGGTGAGGACTGGGAAGACTCTTTGGGATCCTCAGCCTTCCCCCTCCATAGGTAAGTATTTTTTCCATTCACTTTCGAGTTTCCGGTACTTGAAACACTTGTATGAGAGCTAGTGTAAACAGGCCTTTGACTTCAGTTTGGCATCAATTCACGTCACCTCGAAGGGCTGGTTCACACAGGGGAGTTTTTCAATGGTTTGCTGATCACCAGTGATTAGCAAGGTGCTGTGACTAATGTATCCCTATGGCATCATTCTCACTGCAGCGATTGCGATTTGCTTAAATCACAAACTTGCTGCATGCAGCATTTTGGGGGCCATTGTGTTGTGATTCTCATTCTATTGAACAGGAACTGTAAATCGCGGTAAAAACGCAAACTTTAGTGCCTCAAAAATTGCAATGCGTGCTTCCAATCTGAACTAGCGATAAGTTATACTAGTGAGTAGAAAACTAAGTAAATCAACTGAATGCAAATTGAAGTCAAAGGTTTCATGCATCATTCAGGGCTGTTACGTTAATGTTGGTAACTTTTTTGTTTAACATGAAAATTAATAAAAAGAATCTTAAAAAAAAAAAAAAAAAAAAAAAAAGGTTTCATGCATGATAATGACCAGCAAATCAGAGCCTTACAAATCTATCAGCTGATCAAACTGATCACATGCTTCTCTATGAGTTCTCCCGAGTATTGCTATCCCTATATGTGGGCAGATAACTGGGAAAAAGAGCATTGTCCAGGAATGTGTGTCCAATGCCATCGATACATTCCAACATAATATTCTGAAGTTTAGAATATATAGGCCTGGTTGTTTGCAGCTTAGATTGTGATGTTGAGTAATAGGGAGTGTGGGCAGACCTGCCGTGTTCTTTGCTCAATACTGAATGTAAAATTCTTTAACAAAAATTATCTCTAAGCAACTATATGATGAGTACTAAATTATTCCGGAATAGGCATCTTCTTTAACAATGGCATAAAATACGACAATTATAGGAGAGCCAATTGTGGAACTTACCGTTGGTGGACAGAAGGAAATAAGCAGCATTCTGCTGGGGAAGCCATCTTATTTTGTTTATTTTCTCTTCTATCTCTAAACTTTTCAAGTAATCGAATTCGGGCTCGTGGCTCTGGAAAGTGCTGTAAACATTATACTCTCCTCTCCTGTGAGGCTGATTTTTGCTCTGCCAAAAATAAAAAACAAATGATAAAAATGGAGATGCACCATTGAATAGTAAATATTTAACAGGCATAATAATGTGCAGGAGCACTTAGAAATACAAATACTACACAGAAGGCAATATCTGCAGTAACACAAATGATGTTCAGTCACAGTTGCTACACAAAACAGGCACTGCAATGAAATTTAATTATGTATAAAATGACACAGTATAAAATTCTGAGCTACTCTAACCTGCACCTGCTCTGCTTCCATTTCTCCATAGGTTCTGGCACAGCAACCAGCTCAACTGCTGGTCCGTCATACTGCCAAGTGCCAAAGCCAGCCAACGGCAGAACGAGACAGCAAAATGGCCAGTAATGCGCTTTGTAACAAAGGTGTTACTGCCATTTGGCAATTTCCAAAATGTTCAAGTTTTAACACAAAATAAAAAGAGAAAATATGTTCGAAGCTAATTAAAGTACATATTTAAAAAAAATGCTCCAACTATCACTATGAAACACCTGTGTTTGGCAACTCAAAGCAAAATTCTGACCCCCGAAAAGTGCTAGCCTACCTCTCCAAGAAGGTGAGTCAGACAAAAACGGCGCTGTAATTTGGGCACAGCCATAGGTCGTAATGTAAATTACGGCTATAGCAGCGCTCAGGCAGTAACTTTGGGCGCCGTTAAAAGACAGCGCCCAAATTATGATAAAAACAGTGTAATTCAGCATCCAACTATAGCCGACAGCCAAATTAAGTCTTACCCAATGTCAATGCCAGCCTGGAGAGGAAATGGTAATTGAAGAGGATCTGTCAGCTATGCTATGTAAGAAAATGCCATCGGGACTTTTGCAGGAGCAGTTCCACAAGTCAATGAAGAATCGCACACCACTATGGAGGTGCAGGAGCCAGTATCCAATATAGAAAAAATCCAAAAGGTCTGCACACTCAATGAACCAAGTTCAAGGTTTTATTCCAGTAAAGTGACAGTTCCATTCCATACACCAACGATTTGTTTCGGGGCCCCGTGGAGTCCCCTTTGTCAAGGTAACAAAAACAGAATGGTGGCCCCGAAACAAATCGTTGGGTGTATGGAATGGAACTGTGTCACTTTACTGTAATAAAACCTTGAACTTGGTTCATTGAGTGTGCGGACCTTTTGGATTTTTTCTATTTTGCAGGAGCAGGGTGAGCAGTTTTTTGGCTTCACCCTGCGCCCAAATTTCCTGGCACCTTAATTACATGTATATCCAATTGGACCCCACTGCCCCTGTTCTAGGTCTGTCATCTTCTGATAAAGTATATGATGTCCTTCCGTGTGCATGTAATAAAGGCGTCCATTTAAAGGGGTAGCTGGGTAATGCCAATAGACAATATTGGTAAAAGACTACTATATCATTACCCTTCGCCCTGGATTCTGACGACCTCAAGAACAGAAGCAGTTCTGATATGTGCAGCCTAGCGCTCCATTTCCCAGCTGCAGGTCTCCTCTCCCAAGGTTGGAGCTCAGCACTCCAGCTGCAGCCTGAGCCGACGACCCAGAATGCTCCTCCTGTTAGGTGCCCAAATGACCAGTTTTGGAACCCGAAGCAGGTAAAAAGGATATCTGCTTATAGTGGCACACAAATCACACCCTGGGAACCTCTATAGCCACTAATTACATAGCAGCAACTAAATTAACGGGTGCTCCTCTGCACTTAACCTTTTTAACCTGTGTCGGTCCTTTGCTCATTGTTACAACTCTGGAAAATAGCACTTGAAATGACCCCATAGTGTGGAGAAATGAAAAGGGCAGGACTAGCAATTCTCCCCAATTTTGGAGATCCCAAGATGCCAAACCCTGGGGGAGTGGATCTTGAAGACAAGTGTAGCAAGAGAGACCTGAAAAAGTCTTCCAAAGAATGTACTGCCCTCAAAACAGAATTATAGATTGAAAAAAACTCCCTCAAAATGTGTAAAGTAAAGCGATTTTACACCTTTAGTGGAAACGTTTCCAGGCACCAGGCCTTATGAGGAAGGCATGGAGCGTCGCCATTTTCCCATTAGAAGCAGAATATAACGTTTCAAGATACTCCAGGATGCAAAGAATTCAGGGTTGATGCAGGATTCTGCAAATTTCATTAGCAAATTTATATATCTTTAAAATGGTCCATTCAGAATCCACATTGGTGAGATTTCATTGGTCCATTTTCACACTGCATAACATTTGCATAATCCTGCATTTCCATCTCATTGACCATCTCTTTGAAGTCCAACTCCAGCTACTGATGTTTTCCTATGCCTGTGTAGGCCCTCAGTAGAGATCATCAATAAAATGCTAAAAATCCCAGTTGGCAAATTTAAGCAAATTGTATGTAGATTGGCACTACTAAAATTAACAAAAAAAGTGCATATGACTGGCCTAATTCCGTTCTACATACAATTTATATTAAACTTGCATTGAAGCAAGAATTATTGGCATTTCATTGACCAACTTTAGCACTCAGTAGTGCAGATGATCAATGAGATGATCATTTTTGGAGTTGATGCCGGTTCTGTTGCAATTTAAAACTGTGCCAGTCCAAAGCAGCAGCAACTGCATTTGGTTGGTAAAAACACAGATGGAGGAAACACCCAAAGCAGGCACCTGAGAAAATTATCAAGAACATGAGATCTCTAGGTTGCCCCCACTAGCCCTGCAACTAATGGTTAGGGATATTCAATGAGATGCAAATAATTTAGAGTGGATACAGGATTATGCAAATTCTATATGCAGATTTGGGGGTTGGGCTTATCTGCAGATCAGCTTTCCGCCAGTGTATACAGTAGTTACTGCCAATTCTAAGCAAGATATCCACAATATTAGACACTAGAAAAGCAATAAGGGCAGCAAAAAATGACGATGCATTGTTGGAAAGTGGCTCGGACTGTGTATTGGCCTTGTTTTCAAACAATTTTTTTTCCCATTACGGTCTCTATGGTCTTGCAGCAATTTTACACAATTGTCCTCTTGTTTGCCCTTGTGTTTTTAGGTCAGTACTCTTACCAGCTATGCGTTACATTTTTCCAGTGCTCATCTGATATAGGCAGCATTTACTGGTTTCGGATTGATTCTGTGCAACAGACATGGCAATTGGTTGGTTGCTAAATCTTTACCCGTTTATGTATTATCGCTGTATTTTTTCAGATTTTAAGTATAAAGTTGTGCTCTGTCACAGCGTGGTATAAGTGTTTTTTGTACAGCTGTAAAAAGCTTGCCAGGCCCATTAAACATTTTATTCACCTTGAGATATGTACCTACGTTACAATGCTTTACGTTGTTTATATAAACCAGCAGTGTAAGGCAGTGGCGTCTCTAGGGGCGGGCGCAGGGGGCGGGGCGCTCCGGGTGTCATCATGGGAAGGGGGTGACACCAGGGCAGAAGTCCAGTGATGGCAGGGAAATGTATGGCCAACTTCATTCCTCCTTCCCTCATCACTGGACAGAGGAGGTCCTTTGCAGCGTGCACAGGCAGTTTTATATATCTCTATCACCTGCTCAGCTTCTCCCGATGTCCCCCCCCCCCCCATCAGCGCAGGCAGGCAGGAGGAAGGTACACTGTTCATCTACCAGCTAGCTGCTCTCACTACTTCCTGTTCTCTGTATGTTGCATTATTACACTAGACTGAGAGAAGGGAAGAGGATGGCTGGCTTGTGAGGAGGATGGACGTGTACTCTTCATTCCTGCCTGTGCTGATTCAACATGGGTGAACATCGGGAGCAGCCGAGCAGGTGAGAGACATATCAAGCCGCACTCTGCAAATGGGAGACCAAGGAGGGAGGGCCGTAGTGAGGGGGGAGTAACTGTCTTCTTGTGAGTGCAAGGGGAGAGGGAAGCAGGCAGTCTCGACTTCAGAAGCTGATCAAATCCTCCCACACGCCTACAGTAGCGGTTCCATGCCGCAAAAGTTCAGCGAGGTTACACATATAGTTAACAACACAAATGGTTAACAGGGTGAGTGCTGAACTATTTATGACTCCCTATTAGTGCAGCCTTACGGATCCCCCCTCTCCTGCAATGATACTTTTCCTAAGCAACAGGCTAAGTGCTAGGGGAAAAACTTATATAGCAGCCACGCTGCAGGGAGCTGGAGGTTGGATGTCTGGTACTTTTAGCTGCAGCCCCAAACTATACTTTCAACTTTTATTGCTCCCCCATCCTGACTTCTTAACCTTGTCCCTGACTCACCCTTTCCTTATCCTCAGCAAGCTGCAGCCAGTCACCTCTCTGCCAGTCTTTCTCCTCGCCTTCCGCAGGTTGCTGAAATTTCTCTTCCACTGTCACCTCCTCTACTTCCACCTCTTTCTGCCACCCTCTACTCCCCTGCTCCCACCTCTCTGCCACCCTTTCCTTGCTTGCTGACCCCTTCTCTGCCCCTTGTCACCTTTCTGCCATCCTCCCCTCCCCTCTGGACCCCTCTCTGCCACCCTCCCCTTCTGTCACCCTTCTACCACTCTCCCCTGCGCTGACACAAAACTGCCACCCTTCCCTCCTGTTACCTCTATACCACCCTCCCCTGCTTGTCTCCTCTCTATCTACCTCCCCTGCTGACCCCTCTCTGCCACCTTCCCTTCTTGTCACCTCTATACCACCCTCCCTCTCCTCCTGTCCCCTCTCTGCCAACTTCCCCTCTTGTCACCTTGATGCCACCCTACTCTCCTGTCACCTATCTGCCATCCTTCCCTGCTGTCACCTATCTTCCACCTTCTACTCCCCTCCTGTCACCTCAAAGCCACCCTCCCCTCCTGTCACCTTTCTGCCATCCTTCCCTGCTGTCACCTATCTTCCACCTTCTACTCCCCTTCTGTCACCTCTCTTCTGATGGGTGCATCCAGTTAATTGGGCATGCTAACTAACTGTACATAGTTATGTCACTGACTGTCCTTAGAGGAGCTCACAGTCTAATCCTACCATTGTTATTATAGTCTAATGTCCTACCATATTATTATGTATTTATATAGCACTGACATCTTCTGCAGCACATTACAGAGTACATAGTCATGTCATTAACTGTCCTCAGAGAAGCTCATAATCTAGACCAGGGATGTCAAACCGGTCCTTCGAGGGCTGAGGTCCTCACACATTTTTGACAAAGCTCGATTTAATTGATGGGTCTGAATCAGGAAAGGCGTGGTCCATGAGGTAGAACATTCCTCTTTCTCAGTCCATCCTAAACACTGGCATGGATCTGGCCCTCCAGGCCTGGAGTTCGACACCTGTGATCTAGACTTACCATAGCCACAGTTTAGTGTCCTACCATATTATTAGTATGTTTTTATATAGCACTGACATCTTCAGCACTTTACAGAATACAATAGTCATGTCACTGTGCTTCCTCAGAAGAGCTCATTATTATGTATTTATCCTCCACAGTGCTTTAATGAGCACATAGACATTTTACTCGGAGTGCACAAACAAATCCCTACTATAGTAATTTTGGACACTGGTAGCTGTCACGTTCACTTTTTTTTTTGGGGGGGGGGGGTGCTATCTGAATACTCACTGGTGTAAGGTAGATTGTCTCGCACACACTATGGGATTAGACCACCTGTATTATTTAGAGTACTACAGCTGAAGAAAGGGGATGACCCCCCTGTAGAACAAAATAAGAGCAAATGCTGGCACATCCCATGCAATACTTTATTGTATATGTATAAAAGTTCAAAGCCAACATTTCTGGACCATGTAGGATCCCTTTATCAAGGCAATATATGTACAAGGCACTATTCTGTAAGCCGCACCATATATCAGCTGCTTTTGTAGCAGGTTAGGGTGAAGACACCTCAAGGCGCTCACGATATGTGATGTTCATCAAGCAAGCAGCCGCTGCAGCTATAAAGTATTGCATGGGATGTGACAGCTTTCATTCTTCTAGGTTTATATAAACCAGTCTTTTTATAGCACACAATAAAATGCATGTTTTATTGTACAGAAGTTGCTTAAAGAGAACCCGAGGCGGGCTTCTTACAACACAATCCCCATACAGAGGCTGGGTCTGCCTATAGAGCCCAGCCTCTGTTGCTATTTAGCTTCCCCCAAAGCCCCCCCTGCGCGCTGTGAGACCCCATAAATCACAGCCGCGCTGTGCGGCTGTGTTTCCTTCACTAATGTCAGTCTCCGCTCTCCCCCGCCTCCTGCATCGCTCCGGTCCCCGCCCACGTCCCTCCCCTCCAATCAGCGGGGAGGGAAGGGACGTGGGCGGGGACCGGAGCGATTCAGGAGGCGAGGGAGAGCAGAGACTGACACAGTGATAAACACAGCCGGCTGCGACACGCTGCGTGTCGACAGCGCGGCTGTGTTTTATGGGGTCTCACAGAGCGCAGGGGGGGCTTTGGAGGAAGCTAAATAGCAACAGAGGCTTGGCTCTATAGGCAGACCCAGCCTCTGTATGGGGATTGCGTTGTAAGAACCACGCCTCGGGTTCTCTTTAAAGTAGAATGGAGCTGGCAATGGAGAGAAAATTTATACATATGTGGGGCTTCCTCCAGCCCCTTCCAGGTTGCTCACTCCCTCTCCATCCTCCGCCACCTCCTGTATCTTCTGCAATAGGCTCTGGTAAGCCCACCACTCTGGGGCTAACTGCGCATGCACGGCCTGCACGCACCCCCATCGCACTGCCGTCACTGGGAGCATACTACGCAGGCACAGAATGCTCACAGCCATAGGTGCGCGATGGAGAAGCGCAGCTTGACTGTGCAACTCACCTGGGGTGATTGCAGAAGATACAGTAGGCGGCGGAGGGCAGAAAGAGAGTGATTATAAATTGTCTCCTGCCCCATCTCCTGTACACATTAAACGCCACAATATTTTTCCTGCAGTGTTATCCCTTCAATGGTTAAAAAAAAGGAAAGGATTTGGGGAGTAGGAGTATACTCTGTTTACAAATTTATTGTCACAGAAGACAAAAATGAGATCAGAAATGTGATGCTGAGCAAATAACAGAGAACGTTGTCAGCTACTTTACAATTAGTGTTTAGAGATGTCTGTTAGCCAGGGCTGTTGAGTCGGAGTTGGAGTCAGAGCAATTTTGGGTACCTGGAGTTGTAGTTGGAGTCAGTGGTTTCATAAACTGAGGAGTTGGACCATTATGGTAGCAAATACACATCCCTGGTAAGTATTAGACTAAGGAATCAGAGCAATTTTGGGTTCTTGGAGTCTGAGTCAGAGTCTGTGTGCTCATGAACTGAGGAGTCGGAGTCAGATGATTTTTGTACCGACTCCACAGCCCTGCTTTTAGCACTGAATAATCAAACGGCACTTGATCAGTCCTTTTTTCCAGTTACACATATGTACATAAAATTACCAAAACTTTCATCAACTTGGTATTATTATTAACATCTCATTGCCATCCCTATTCTGGACCTATATATTCAATGTAAGCAAAGCAAGTACTTGCCCTTTAAAGAACAATCATTGTGAAAAATGTAAAAAGCATACATATAAATGTACATTTCTCCCAGAGTACAATGCACTGTAAATTACTATTCTGCTGACAGCTAAAAGACAAAAAGCTTTAGAGCTGGTTCACACTTGAGTGGTTGCAGAATGGAAACTGTAGGTGCTCCGTCTTTTTTGCCTCTGCATGCAACATTCTCATCCCTCCACTCCGCGTCCTCCCATCAAGCACATCCACAGCTGCCCCGCTGCTGCTGTTCAAGCCAATCTATTCAGACTGGAGGCCAGCAGAAGCATGAGTCTTCTCCATAGGCTGCAGCAGGCCAATTCTCCCTAGCAACAGGGAGAATTTTCATTGGTCCAACATGAACCAAAAAACCACTGAGGATTCCCATTGGTCTTCTGCAGCCCACTGGAGATCTCCATGCTAATACTGGGCTGTACAGGAGGGACCAAAGGGCGACGGAACATGTGAGTATTGTCACGGTGGCGATTGAAGCCGCCATCAAAACGGGGCAACGCGGATGCGGCAACTAGGCTAGTTAGAACAGACAGTATCCGCTCTCATAGGCTTTCATTGGACACGTTTTCCCATCCAGTCCGGGAAAATGTGCCAAGTTGGGACTCTGTGTTCCACAGCAAGCGGATCCGTATTTAACAAATGGAAGCAGATCCTATTTTTAACATAGGATCCACTTCCGGTGTTTAAACGGAGCTTAAAAAAAGTCTCTTTTTAAGCAAGTGTGAACCAGTCCTTAAAGAGACACTACAAAAAAAGTATGATGTAATGGTTTGTATATGTAGTACAGCTAAGAAATAAAACATTAGGAGCAGAGACATAAGTCTAATATTGTTTCCAGGAAGAGTTAAGAAACTCCAGTTACCTATGCAAAAAAGCCATTGAGCTCCACGACTTTTAAAGTCGCAGAGAACTCTGTTTTCTGAAGTTTGTTATCTCAACTGTCAGTCACAGTATTGTTTATTCTTCAGCACAGGTCAATAGTTCACTGGGCTGCTCTGTAAAAACATTTAAAATGCTGAGCAGTGTGTAAACTGTAAATATTAGAGAATGATGCAATGTTATAAAAAAAACACTATATAAATGAAAATAAAAATTATGAGAATATTTTCTTTGCTACTAATCTAGTAATTATCCGTACTACACAACCAATTAATGATATTTTTTTTCTCGCTTCAGTGTCTAACTGTACTATTAAACAATACAGCTGGTTAGAAATGTAATTTGATTACCACTCATATCTAGAATTACACCGGTCTCCCCTTGTTTGCAGATACCATAAGAATAACGCATTTTATAGGCAATTTATTTTAATTGGGGCAGCTCCCCAAATACTACATTTACTAGTTTCTCTCATTTTTCACCTGGTCAACAGAAAGCTAATAGAGCTGCTGGATGTCAGGGGGCAGATGTAAATTAAGAGGCGTCATTGTAGACAGCAAAATGAGATCTCCTGAGCAGCAATATATGATAATTTCCCATCAGGTTTTTGGAGATGGCAACAGATGGAGCACTTGCTTTAGTTCCTCCCTATTCTGCTACGGTTCACCTCTGATCCAATGCTATTCTCTTGTGGAACTTATGAGGCATGACATTTCATTTCTTTATAAGGTCATTAGGAGTACAGAGAATTCAGCTGGGCTGTTGAAGTCAGATATCTACAACAATGTTTTCTATCATAATGTGAGAATTTTATGCAGATTTTATTACTTCAAATATTTTTTTTTGTATTGTAGGTATATTTATTTCTCTTTTAAAATTTATAAGGCTTTTGTTCCCTTTTTTTTATTTTAAATAAATATTTCATTGGTCAGCTGTTCAGATCTTCAACATTAGCCAATGTTCTTCATTCCAAGCTATTAAAAGGATGCAATCATGATGTAAACCCTGTGAAGTAAATGGATCTGTACATCCATTTCAAGTGTAACATGGATGGAAATTGTTAATGTAGCTAGGGATGGTCAATGGGGTGCAAACTGTTCTGAGTGGATACAAGATTATGCAGATCTTGCATGCAAATTTATAGGGCTCATATTCTGCCAACATGGAATTTAATTGGTCCATTTTTGAACATAAATTTTCATACATTTGCATAATCCTATATAAACTCAGAATAATTGTCATCTAAATGTAGACAAGGAGCATAAGGCTACGTTTGCAGTGGTGCTGATGCAGCGGAAGGGCCTCTTTGTAATGCCACTTGTCGCACTGCAATGCGCCACCTATAGCTACATTCACAGTGCTGCAGTTACATGCAGTATGATGTGAGAAATGCAGTGCGTTACAGCAAAATACACACGTTTACAGTGAAGCGTAATTTTCATTGACTGTATGCGACAACGCGCAGATAACATGCAGTGCTGCTTTCCTGATCCGCTGCATTCCTGCTACAATAGGAAACACAACGAAATGGCCCCTGTGAACCCAGCCTAACAAAAGTGTAAATTTACAATTGATGTAATTCTAGCTATTGGGACAGAACACTTTGTAACAATGGGTTAAATGCATTTGAAGAGCATCTAGGACACTAGAATAAAAGGGAAGCCCACACACTGAATTCTATTATCTCTTGATGGGGAGCAATGACAGCAAATTTTAAAAACAGACCAGAATCTATTTGAGGCCAGCAATAAGTAACATCATTAAACTATGTCAGCTCTTTTCAGGGAAAAAATAGATCATAATAAGACAGCAAAACTGTCAGCTTCAATCCACGGATCCCAGCACTGCAGAAACCAGCTGAGCAAAAACCCATATAGGAAGCAAGTTACCCCAAAGCAAGGTCACAGTGCAGGAGTGTCTGATGTCATATGTGGTTTGCTTATTGATAACCAGGGCAATGAGAGAGACATAGAAATTAGGAAGCAGCATGAAGCCTGTAATGAGGGAATGAAAGAAAATTAATTTTGTGGTTGGCAGCCCTTACCTCCTGTTCACGCTGAAATATTACTACACGACCCCCCTTGTCTCCTGTCGCAAGCAATTCTCCCGTGTTGTTGAATTCGACTGTCGAGATAATGTCAGCTGCAAAGAGGAAAAGACAAAGGCAATTTTTTAGAAGACTGAATGCGTTTTTTTCCCATACATCACCTCTTTCTGGCTAATGTAATTTTCCCATATACAGATTCCTAAAACGTAGATTACTGACCCAATTCCTTTAAAGAGGTTATTTAGTCAGTGCTTGCTGATTGTAAAATCTCTCCCTCCCCCAATTTACATGCTGAAAATTATCACTGGTGGTGACAGCTTTAGTCCAGCCAGGTGATCTGTACAAAATGTTGTTACTGAGATTTCTATGCGCAGATGGAGATATTGCATGCTTGGCAGTTAGGACTGTCAGGACCTTGGTCATGGTCATCACACTGTGGGTGGGATTTTACAATATCAGCCATACAGACCAGCCCCCCCCCCCCCCCCCCTCCGAGCTATATATAGAAAAGGTGAACATCTCTTGTGGGAAAGGGGGCATCAGCTACTGATTGAAATTAAGTTCAATCCTTGGTTAAATTTCCTCTTTAAGATAAAATTTTCACTTTGCCACTTACTGTAAGTGACAGCAACATAGGAGAAAAGTAATTTATGGCCCATTTTTCTCTGGAAGAAACGTACTTATTTGTATATGTTCACACGTATTTTAAATTTTAAGATTTTTGTGATAGAGGTCCTTTAAGCATCTCACTGACCATTGCTTATTACAAAGCAAAGAGATTTTTTGCTATAACTAGCAAATGATGACATTCACAACAGCAAATTAGTACACAAAATAACAGATTCTGCGCAAATTCTGAACTCATGCAGAGCTGCAGCAGGGGTCAAAATTAATCCTCTGTGTTGTAATATGTTTAAATACAGGTGTTCAGTCATTTTAGTATGGGCATGTAGGAATATGTCCTTAAAGGGTTAAAATATAATAATAGCCTTGTAATCAAGAGCACAATCGCAATCAGCCCAAACACATTCAATCCCATTACTGCTTATACCGTTTTGCTGTAAGAGGCTTACTGAAGCAACAGGAATTTTTCATTGTGCTTCAAAAGCATTCACAGTCGTAGCTGTCACTATCCCCTCTAAAGCAGTTCAGCCAACAGGAGAGGTGAATTATTTGTGATTAGCTTAATTGAGGTTATTCCTTTACGTGCGTCAGAGGTTAACTCCGGTGCAATTAGTCTCTTGATGAGCTTCACCCACCATTTGGAAGTGGGCACTCTGCACGGTAGCCAAGCAGAGAAGAATGATGGGGCTGACAACAGCACAAATTGCTGAATTTGCTGTATGAATTCTGATCTCTAGAGCATTTTACATTATTACAGCATTTACACAACGCCAAGCACCAGTATTACAGATCACTGGGAAGATGCAGAACTGGGGAGGCAGGCTGAGCGGATCTGACACTGCACTAAATTTCACATGTTAATCTGACGCCGACCAGTATTGCTGCTTAGTGATATAAGGCACGGTACTCCCACTGGGTGAATACAAGTCACCACGCCATAAATTGATACATCTCAAATGCAAATCAGTAGGGTGATGCACTTGCTTCATATGCTGAAGCAGCACAATCAGTGTAACTGAAATCAGTCTATTTACTTTACTAGTGACTTTAGCCCATTTATAAACGGGCTCTAGTCTGTTTCTTAACACTGCCACATGTCAGTGCGCAACAGCGCACGCACACACACACACGCCCGCCTGGCTAACCGGGCCCGTCCTCCTGTCCCAACGGCTGTCCGTGCTGCGCACATGCACAGTAGCAATAAGCACGGACCCAAGGACACAGGGACAGGAGTACGCAGGGACAGTTGGGTTTTATTATCGGTGATATCCTAGGAGGGCACAGTTAAGGGCAAGCACAAAAAGCAGTCATGTTTACATGTCAAAATATATTTTTACATCTAAAAAAATAATTATATTTACAGCTTTGGCCCCATCCTCTTTTCTCAATTCCTCAGCCACTAAAGAAATCTGTTACATAGTGTTAACTGTGACTACAGACCAGACATGAGGAATTTCTGAAAAGTGTCTGCAGCACCTCAACCAAATAACCCTGTGTGCTAGGGCTCAAAACAAGAGCAATTAGATGGTAGAAAAAGAAAACCCTTTAAAGAATAGCACCTCCCACAGTAAATTTTGTAAAAATATAACAAGAATCTTTATTCAACATTAGGTATAATAATAATAATCACAATACTGATAATTCAATAAAGAATAAAATCATTTAAAAAAAAAACACAAATATTCCAACATGATCCCTGCTGCATATGAAACAATCACTCTAAATGCAATATATTTAATAATGACACAATGCTGCTGTCAAATATAACACCCCACAGTAGGCTCAATATTGACACCAACGGGGGAGAACCCGGGTTCAGTATACACAATCTAGTGTGATGCAAGACCAATAAACACCACCTGTGCAATAAAATCTTTAAAAAAAAAACACACCAATAACTGTCACATATATAAAAATATAGTGCACAATTGCTATACAGATATACAGTGTTAATAGTGATAAGTGGATGCCTGATAGAAAATTGAGGTAGAGGAGCAGCCCATAGGAAAAGAATGCATAAGGTGGAGTAGTGCAAAAAAAATAGGAGATACTTAGCCCATAAATGATAAGGTCAATCTCAGCAGCCCAGCAGGGAACAAGGAATCCCCTCAGAGGACAAGATCCCACTAGTTCCGTGGGCATCACCCCGCTTTATCACTGACTTGATATCACTATTAATACTGTATATCTGGATAGCAATTGTGCACTTTATTTTTATATACGTGACATTTATTTATGTGTTTTTTTTCTTTAAAGAGACACTGAAGCGAAAAAAAATATATGATATAGTGAATTGGTTGTGTACTATAAATAATTACTAGAAGATTAGCAGCAAAGAAAATATTCTCATACTTTTATTTTCAGGTATATAGTGTTTTTTCTAACATTGCATCATTCTATAATATGTTCACACAACACTCCGCATTCAAAATGAGTCTTTCAGAGCAGTCTGTGAAGTAATGACCTCTCCTCTAGCAGAGGAAAAGTAAATAGTCCAGGAACAGTTGAGATAATAAAAGTCAGATAACAGCCCTCTCCACGACTAACTTAGTCGGAGAGCTTAATGGCTTGTTTGCATAGAGATAACAACTGGAGTTTCTCAACTCTTCCTGTACTGGAAACAATTAAACTAATGTATCTGATCTTAATGTTTTATTTCTTAGCTGTGCTACACATACAAATCATAATATTTTTTTTTCGCTTCAGTGTCTCTTTAAGGGTTTTATTGCACAGGTGTTTATTGGTCTTGCATCACACTAGATTGTGTATACTGAACCCGGGTTCTCCCCCGTTGGTCTCAATATTGAGCCTACTGTGGGGTGTTATATTTGATAGCAGCATTGTGTCATTATTCAATATATTGCATTTAGAGTGATTGTTTCATATGCAGCAGGGATCATGTTGGAATGTGTTTTTTTTAAATGATTTTATTCTTTATTGAATCATCAATATTGTGATTATTATTAGTATACCTAATGTTGAATAAAGATTCTTGTTATATTTTTCCAAAATTTGCTGTGGGAGGTGCTATTCTATAAAGGGTTTCCTTTTTCTACCATATAATCAGACATGAGGAATATGAACATCCAGATTCACCTTGTGGTAGCTGGGAAAATATATGCAATAGCAGTTATTGCAGTAATTACAATAGTACATTTTCGTTCAAAACTCTGAGGCCTCTTGCACACCACATGCGATTACGATTTTTTATACGATACGATTTTTGACTCAGATTAAAAAAAATTCCTAGTAGCATGCAGTACTTTTCTTTAAAGCCCCCCCCCCCCCCCCCCCCTGGCATTCCAAAAATCGCCAGGGGGGGCGGCCCAGCACTTTAAAACTTTTTTTTTAAAAATCATGTAGCTAGCCTATCGCCATGGCAACGGTCGGGATGAGGTCAGGACGCACAGGGGAGTCCCGATTCACCCCTTAGCGCTGCCTGCCACTGATTGGCCAGGCTGCGCAAGGGGTCTGGAGGGGGGCGCAGTACGGCGGGTAGTGGCGGATCGGTGGCGATCAGATGTTACACGCAGCTAGCAACGTGCTAGCTGCATGTAACAAAAAAAATTATGCAAATCTGCCCATCAGGGCCTGAGAAATACTCCGCGGCGGCTTACCCCGAACTGAGTACGAGATAACCGCCAAGGAGGTTAATCAGAATCAAAAGTCGGATCGTATTAAAAAAAAAAAAAAAAAAAAATGGGAATCACATGTAGTGTGCAAGAAGCCTAAAGTACATTCAAACTTAAAGGACACCCATAGGTAAAGGGATATAAAAGCTGCCATATGCATATCAATTTAAACCATACATGTTGCTTGGCAATCCTTCTGATATATTTAGCTGCAGTACTGTCTGGCTCACATACCTGAAACAAGCATGCTGCAAATCCAATCAAAAACATATGATCTGCGTGTTTAGGGTGTAAGTATTAAGGTAGCCATACACTGGTCGATTTGCCATCAGATTCGACCAACTGACAGATCCCTATCTGATCGAATCTGATCAGAGAGGGATCGTATGGCTACCTTTACTGCAAACAGATTGTGAACCGATTTCAGCCTGAAGCCGATCACAATCTGTTGTGGTGGTGGTGGTGCTGCCGCCGCTCCCCCCGCCCGCATACATTACTTGCTCCGCCGGCGCGACTCCAGTCCCCAGGTCATTGCTGCTCCGTCTCCGCTCTGGTCTCCGGCCCCGTCATGCTTTACTTCTTCCTGCCCGGCAGGAAGTTTAAACAGTAGAGCGCCCTCTACTGTTTAAACTTCCTGCCGGGCCGGAGGAACTGAAGCATGCCGGAGACCAGCGCGGACACGGAGCAGCGGTGACCGGGCGTAGACGTGCCGGCGGAGCAGGTAATTGCGTCGGTCGTCGGGCACTCGAACGCCGCTAGCGACGTGCTCCCTACCCGCGGGCGATCGACGCTAATTTTCCGCACGGAGCGATCGACGGGATCGGACAAAAAGGTTCAAAATTCGGCGTGTAGCGCGAACGACTGGCAGCAGATTCGATCCCAGTGATCGAATCTGCTGTCGAAACGGCGGCGAATCAGGCCAGTGTATAGCCACCTTTAAAGTATTAGAGGATCAGCAGGACAGTCAGGCAATTTTAATGGTTTATAAGGAAACAAATATGGCAGCCTCCATACCCCTCTCACTTCAGTTGTACTTTAAAACAGATTTGACGTAAAAGACCCCTAAAATTAGACTTACTTGATCAACTGCTATAATACTGGGTACACACGATAGGTTTTCCGCTTGATTTTTAACCCGATCGTTTTTTCCGATCGATTCTGCGCTTGATTCTCCTATCTTCCCCTCGTTTTTCTTATTTTTTTCCATTAACTTCTATGAGAAATTGTGCGCAGAATCGACCAGAAGGAATATCGGACATGTCGGAAATCATCTAACGAATCCATCTATCGAGACGAAAAACTTATGGTGTGTACCCAGCATAACACAGGGGTGGGAGCGTTTCCGAACCTTAAATTTAGAAAGTGAAGGCTAATTGGTTAATCCTAATTAGATTTAGACAGGTTACATGGCTGTAGATAAAATATGCAGCACAGTTACATCACGTACCAACACAATCTGTAGTGCAGTCCTCTTGCTGCAGAAAAACTCCACTATGTGCAGAACAGAAGTTTCCAAACTAATTTTATCACTTAGGGCCAGGGCTGGTTCTCTTATGAAGCAAGGTGAAACATTTGCATCAGGTGGCAGAGATTACAGAGGTGCATGTTTGTACCGTGTGTTTACACTAACAGCATGCAGTCAGAGTAGGAGGAGAGCGAGGGGAAAAGGTCATCAATGGGCTAAAGCAGCTTGTTGTGCTGCGTGAGGAGTCTGACCGTGCATGAGGAGGGGGGAGGCAGGGGAGCGACAGTGTTCAACTGACTTGCACAGCAGAAGGGAGGAGGTGGCACTGCTGTCCTGACTAAGGAGGAATGGAGGACAGCTGACTAGCTGAGGGTGAGCAGTTTGTTTGTCACAGACAGCCAGCCAGTGTGCTATTGGGTTGAGCTGCAGCATGTGAGAACATTAAATGAAGCAGAGTAAATTGTCGGGTGGTGTGCAATCATTCCAAATTGGGGTGCCTCAGTTTGCCTCAGGCAGCATAAAGTCCAGAACCGGCCCTTTTTATTTTGCTGATTGCCAGCGATCAGCAAAGCGCTACTGCCAGTGTATCCCTATCAGGGCTGTGGAGTCGGTCCAAAAATCCACCGACTCCGACTCCGAATCAGACTCCTCAGTTTAGAATTCCACCGACTCCGACTCCGCGACTCCGACTCCTCTAATTTGCATATTACAATTTTGTTGATTAAAAGTATGTAACATGAAATTCGTCTCTTAACTGCCAACGCTTAGGAATTTTACAAGACAACTGAAGTGAGAAGGATATGTAGACTACTATATTTATTCCCTTTAGACTAAAACTAGTCCTTGGTAAGAGTACTTGTAAAAGGTACAAACCGGAACAAAGAACCTCTATCAGGCCCTAGGCAATGTAAGTGTGGGTACATGTAAGAATGATGTGCAGGTACTCTGCAGGGGAATGAGGAGATTGTAAACAGACAACACCTCTGTATTCAATGTGCACAGCATTCTCAGTGGATTCCCTGCAGCTCTGTGGGGAGTGCATATGTAGAGTATAGTACTACTGTGTGAGGGCTGGTGCACACCGAGCGGCTTTTTGGGCGTTTTCAGATCCGCTTGCGGCTGCGGATCTGCTTGGTCAATGTATCTCAATGGGGTGGTGCACACCAGAGCGGCAGGCGTTTTGCAGAAACGAAAAATGCCTGGGTGAGGCATTTTTTGGATTTCGGATGCGTTTCTGCCTCAATGTTAAGTATAGGAAAAACGCAAACCGCTCTGAAAAACGCCTGTTCAGAGCGGTTTTGCAGGCGTTTTTGTTACAGAAGCTGTTCAGTAACAGCTTTACTGTAACAATATATGAAATCTACTATACTGAAAACCGCAGCAGCAATCCGCAAAACGCTAGCAAAACGCCTCATAAAAATAAAAAAAAGCGTTTAAAAATCTGCTAGCATTTTGCGGATCTGCTAGCGGGTTTTGGTGTGCACCAGCCCTAACAAAGTAAACCTGAGACAGATGAAATTAAAGTTTTATACATACCTGGGGCTTCCTCAGTCCCTCGATGTCCTCCTCCACCACCTGGATCTTCTGCTATGAGTCCAGGTACTTGAGCCAGTCAGGCGTAGTGCGCATGCACACACTCCGCCGCCAGGAGCATACTACACCTGTGCAGCACTATTGCGCAGGTGCAGAATGTTCCTGGCTGTGGGAGCGGCATGCGACCGGACAGCGCTGACTGGCTGAATTACCAGGACTCATAGCAGAAAATCCGGGTGGTGGAGGACAGCGAGGGACTGATTAGCCTGAAGGGGGCTGGAGGAAGCCCCAGGTATGTATAAAACTTTACTTTTCATCCATTTCAGTTACCCTTTAATTTGTAGTCACCAAACCAAATTTTAACAACATATCAAATTATTTGATTTCATCAGCAAAGGGAGTGCATACATTTGCATAAATCAGCATCAATGCAGAATTATTTCCATCTCGTTGACCATCTCTATTAGTGACACAGCTACACATCAGGCTTGATTCTTACAGCATAGATGTTATTTAGTATATATGAGATTCCTGTGTACACATCATATATACAGTCACAATCAGATATGTATATCTGACCTTAAAAATACGGGGACTGCTTTATTGAAGCAGCACAAGTAACTAATTTTGACTGGTTTATTTCATTTTTGTGGACTAAGCACAGCTATTACTGCATATATACTGTATATATACATTATTTTTAATGACTATTATCTGAGAAATAGAACATTTTATCATATTTTCTATTTTCATTAGTTACAAATTCATTAGGAGTCGGAGTCGGAGTCGGTGCATTTTTTCCCGACTCCAGGCACCCAAAATTGCCCGACTCCACGACTCTGACTCCACAGCCCTGATCCCTATGGATACATTCACACTTCAGCGTCTGAGATTTCGATCAATTGCAAACATATGCATGCAGTGTCTTTGGGGCAATTGCGCTTTGATTCTCGTTCTAAAGAACAGGAATCGCAAGCACAAATCGCGAGATTTTGCTTGCTGAATCGCAAACGCGGACCCGAACGCGATTGCCAGGAAGCGCTGAGTGTGAACTAGCCCTTATTCCAATATTTGAATACAATCTTCTGCTTTGAAACACTGCTGAAGGCAGCATTTTTGTTATTCCAAAGGCTCCACTACATAATGTACAAGACATGGTGTTTAAGTATCTTGCTGAATAAAAAAGGAACTGTACTGAAAACAATAAAATTGCTTATTTTTCCAATATTCATTTACAAATTATTTTGTCAGTTTTTGTACATTGCACAATTTTTCCTCACCCAAATTTACTTTCTGAAATTTATCACCAGTGGTGACATTTTTACTGCTGGTAGGTGCATCACTGCGAATGTTTGTTTACTCTCTGTCTGGAAATTGGGAGGGGGGGGGGGGGGGGAGGGGGCGCACAGCTAAATAGCATAGGCTAAGAATTACTGAAAGGGTGGGACTACATACTAATATACAGCAATATATAGATGTTTTTTGAAGCAGAAACCAGAACAAACATATCCTGAATAACTTACTAATCTACTATATGTCCCTAATGTCTACTAAATGAATCTTTAACTGCATCCTGAAAGAGGAGTACTTAACCCTGTAGGCGATACAATTGCATCGCCCAGGAGAGGGCGCAGCACTTTTTTTTTTTAATTTTTTCTTTTTTAAATCATGTAGCGAGCCCTGGGCTCGCTATATGACAGCCGCTGCGCAGCAGCATCCCCCTACCCACTCCGATCACCTTCGGCGATCAGAGTAAGCAGGAAATCCCGTTCAGAACGGAATTTCCTGCTGGGCTTCCCCGGTCGCCATGGTGACGGGGCGGGATGACGTCACCGACGTCATGGACGTTGTGACGTCAGAGGGAGTCCCGATCCACCCCTCAGCGCTGCCTGGCACTGATTGGCCAGGCTGTGCAAGGGGTCTGGGGGGCTGCGCGGCACGGCGGGTAGTGGCGGATCGGCGGCGATCGGAAGTTGCACGCAGCTAGCAAAGTGCTAGCTGCGTGTAACAAAAAAAAATTATGCAAATCGGCTCACCAGGGCCTGAGAAATCCTCCTGCGCGATATACCCCGAGCTCAGCTCGGGATTATCGCCCAGGAGGTTAATAAAATAAAGTTATTGCTTTTTACAAAGCTTCTCCACTTCCTTATCCAGCTAGCTGAAAAGCAGTGGAAATTTGACTATAGCATTTTCAGATCTGCAGCTAGTCTCTCTGTTTATTCCTGCCTCACCCCACCCTTTTGATGAGCCATGCTGTCTGCTCTTTATGTACAGAGATAAGACAGCAGTTCTGTGTATTCAGGGCTGGCTCCCACAAGTAGACAGCATGGTTCGTCAGAAAGGAGTGCATGAAGTGTGACACTGTAGCATGGTTGGAATTGCAGCTCTGTTCAGACTGTCTAAATTCAAATTTCAAAAGGTTTCAGCTGACTGGATTTGGGGAAAAAAAATGTGTAGGGTAAAGGTGTCCATCCATGTCTAGATGGCCACCAGAGTCGACCATCAGATAGATCCCTATCAGATTTGAACTCAGATGTATCTATTGGATCTGTGCCACACACTAGGAACATATTTTTTTTATAGATTTCAGTATGCAATGTATTAATCTGTCCAACCACAGCATTGCACTGATCGGTCCAGTGCAACGGTACGGGCCGTCCACCTGCTCATGTCTCATCCCACTGATATCTTCCAGCTGGAGCGATCGATTTATTTGACCAAGTTTTAGGTGAAAATCAATTGATCAGGATGCCTGCTGCATTAATTTCTAGCAGATTTCTAGTAGATTTAATGCAGTGTAAAAAAAAAAATAAAAAAAAAAGTAGCTGGAAGGCACTTGTTTGCTGTGCAGTTGAACCTGCGGTCACCATGCAATTGAGCCACCCATGTGAAAGGGGTCTTAATTTACATTAAGCTTCACGACTTAACTACAGGACAAAATATTACGTTTTTATCAACTGGAAAAGGGGTAAAAGCTGCTGTGCAGTAATTACTGTTCATGTTCCAATCCGGGAGCCCCTCTGGACCTTAAGAAGTGGGCCAATCTCTCCAACAGTGGCAGGCAGCATATTTTGCAGCACAAGGAGTGAGCTGCAAAAGCCCCCCAAGCTTGAAAGCCCCCAATCTAGTTTCTACTTTTGTCATTTCCTGTTGCTGCGACAACCGCAATTCCCATTCAAGCCATGGAGGTCAATGGGATGGAAAGCCAAACTCTTCTCTACAGGAACCCTAAACATGAATCCATGTTTCACTTTGTAACCGGACTTAAAGGGGAACTGAAGTAAGAGGTATACGGAGGCTGCCATATTTATTTCCTTTTAAACGATACTAGTTGCCCGGCAGCCTTGCTGGTCTATTTCTCTGCAGTAGTATCTGATTAACACCAGAAACAAGCATGCAGCTAGTCTTGTCAGATCTGACATTAATGTCAAAAACACCTGATCTACTGCATGCTTGTTCAGGGGCTATGGATAATAGTATTAGAGGCAGAGAATCAGCAGGAGGGCCCTGCAACTGGCATTTCTTAGATGGAAATAAATATGGCAGGCTCCATATCCCCTCTCACTTCAGTTATCCTTTAATTCCCATCCATCTGCAGAGAAAGGAGTCCTGCCACTTTATCTATAACTGGTAATGGCTTTGCTAATGTATCAATATTCTAGTGTTACAGTACAGCACCAAAGCATGCAACGATGGCAACATTACACTAAGTGCGTGGTCTTTTACCATTGAACTGATATTTTAACTCGCTCTTATTTCAAAGACTCATTCCTGCTTGCATTTATTAAAGTAAATAATCACCACTAGACAACCCTTGGACTCTAGACAAATAGAAATTAGTAGGCTTTTTCCCCATAACACTCTCTCCTATGGTTTCTATAACAATCTCCCCTGCATAAAGGTTCTCACTGCAGAGAAATTCTAGTTTACCAATTAAATGGCTATTATAAGGGTTAGAGGAGCATATTGCTGCTGCCTGTGTAGTGGTGACACTCCATCCTACAGAGCGGCATCAGCGCTTTGTAATGCAAATCATGCGGCTCTCACTCTGTCAAGAAAGCTTTTCTTCTCACTGACAAAACCATCCAGCTATGGGAGGAGGGGGGGGGGGGGCATCAGATACTTTAATTTTTAACCATAAGCACTAAGGATCACCTTTTCAAATAAAGTAAAATCCTATTGTATTAAGCAAAATTATTATTAATCTCATAAAATCATTAAATTAACATTTACAGATATTATTATTATGTATTTATATAGCGCCGACATCTTACGCAGCGCTGTACAGAGAATATATATATTCTTGTCACTAACTGTCCCTCAGAAGAGCTCACGATCTAATCCCTACCATCATATACAATACAATACAATACAATAACATTTGTAAAGCGCTTTTCTCCCATAGGACTCAAAGCGCATAGCTGTGTCTCAGATTAATACAGGGTTTCAGGCTGGGTTGTGTTACAGAGGAGATAGTCAGATGTTCATGAATGCCAGACTGAAAAGGTAGGTTTTCAGTTTAGACTTAAATGCTTCCAGGGATGGGGCTGTCCTGATTGGGTGTGGCAGGGAGTTCCAAAGTGTAGGGGCAGCATGACAAAAGGCTCTGTCTCCAAAGGTTTTGAGGTGGACTCTGGGGGTGACCAAGGTGTTACGTCCTTTTGATCTAAGATTGTGGGGGGTGTGATGTAGTTGCAACAAGTCCTTCAGGTATCCAGGGCCCAGATTGTGCAAGGATTTGAATGTCAGTAAGCCAATCTTAAACAGAATTCTCCATTTTATCGGTAGCCAGTGGAGTGAGCTCAGGGTTGGTGTTATGTGGCAATGGCGGGGTTGGCTCGTTAACAACCTTGCGGCGGCATTCTGTACTAATTGCAGGCGGCGTAAGTCTTTCTTATGCAGGCCTGTGTAGAGGACGTTGCAGTAGTCTAACCTTGATGTGACGAAGGCATGAACTAGGGTTGGAAGATCCTCTGAAGGAATTAGGTGTTTAATCCTTGCAATATTCCTTAGGTGAAAGAAGGAATGTTTCACAACAGCTGAGATTTGATTCCTGAAGCTTAATTTCCCATCAATCAGTACTCCCAGGCTGCGCACACAATCTGAGTTGTTCAGGTCTGAGCTCCCTATCCTTAGCGGTGTTGGTTGAGACTGGAGCTGCTTTGCTGTTGAGCCCTGGCCCTCGATAACAAGAACCTCAGTTTTGTCAGCATTAAGTTTTAGCCAATTATTATTCATCCACTCCTGAAGCTCAGCTAAGCATGCATTTATTTGTGGAGTAGGGTCTGTGACATCAGGTTTGAATGACAAATATAGCTGGGTGTCATCAGCATAGCAATGATATGTCAGGCCATGTTTTTGTATGATTTCTCCAAGTGGCAGCATATGTCTATGTATGTATTGTGTAGTGTATTTATTGCAGTCTAGGGCCAATTTAGGGGGAAGTCAAGTAACTTATCTGTATTTTTTTAGGATGTGGGAGGAAACCGGAGTGCCCGGAGGAAACCCACACAGACACGGGGAGAACATACAAACTCCTTGCAGATAGTGCTCTGGCTAGGATTCGAACCAGGGACCCAGCGCTGCAAGGCGAGAGCGCTAACCACTACGCCACCGTGCTACATATATATATCGGCTGCATATTCCATGGGGTGTTGCAGTTACACTGGCACAAAGTATGGCGACAATGATACAACCGTAATACAGTAGATACACGGTAAAGCAATAACCCAGGTTGGACGTACACAACTGAAGGGGCGAGACAATATGGTGACACTCGTAGGGACAATCCTGCCCTTGTAATTCAAAGGAATAGAGCAGAGACCGTGAGCACAACCAATTCTAAGCACATGCAAATTTAAGGCTAATTGTAGGCAGTTTGAAATTGGACCAATCAAAACGAGGATGCATGGAATTGTTAGCATCTCATTGGTCAATCAAGAGAGGATTTGCCTGACTCAACCGCACAAATAAATCCCGCCAGAACCTGCTATTTTGCGGGGAATGATAACCACTAAAAACTCCCTATAATTCCTTTATAATTAAAAAAAGTTATCACTCATGGCATTGGAAAAATACGAAAAGCCTTTATTGCTCCAATTCTATCACTAAAAAAACAATTTGTCCAATCTAAATACAGTTAAAAAATCTACCTGCTGGTGGAGCGCTCCCATACAACCATCCACATTTCCACTCATACATCCATCCACTCAATCACCAGGTGCAGATAATTCAGTGTGGAGGGATGACAGGGCCCAATCAGTGCAGGGTTATAACAAGTTCTGCGCAGCTTAAAGTCTCACCAAGCTGCGTCCTCCAGGTTGCCCGTGCTCACACAAGCCCAGCCTATGTTACCTTTAAGCATCCGTTTGGCACCAGAGGGGGACGGCTTGCAATCTTGCAAGCATCTCATTAGTCATCTCCAGAATAGAGGGATAAAGCATGAGGAACAGCAAGAGGGTGAGCTGTAGCGCTCTGACTAGTATAGTGAATGAGACCAGGCTGGATAACATGTCCTAGGTCATACTGCTGGCTGGTGAATGCTATACAGACTACGAATAGTGAGTTCCAGAGTAGAGAAGAGGAGATCATTTACAAAATCAACATTTACATTAAAGGGACTCCGAGCAGTGCAGAAACTATGGAAAGATGCATATCATTCCTTCTCTTTCCAATGATATATAAAACGCTGCCCTACGTCTTTTAGTTTTCGCTTTTTTCGCGATTGAAATTGCCGCCGCCGCGATTTCAATCGCTAAAATAAAGAAAACTAAAAGGCGTAGGGCAACGATTTAGGTGTCGCCAGAAAGAGGAGAAAGAGAGCTTTAAAATGATATCCATCTTTCCATAGTTACATTGTATTACACAGGCCGACTTTTTCTGCTGAATGGAGCTGCTGACACTGGGGAAAGTGTCGTCCTGTGTAATACAAGTAACTATGGAAAGATGGATATCATTTTAAAGCTCTCTTTCTCCTCTTTCTGGCGACACCTAAATCGTCGCTCTACGCCTTTTAGTTTTCTTTATTTTCGCGATTGAAACCGCGGCAATTTCAATCGCGAAAATACCGAAAACTAAAAGGCGTAAGGCGGCGATATATATATCATTGGAAAGAGGAGAAAGAGAGCTTTAAAATGATATGCATCTTTCCATAGTTTCTGCACTGCTCGAAATCCCTTTAAGAGTATTATTTTCAACTAAAGCATAGAATAAATAATGTAAAGTGGGTATCCCAAATAATTTAGTACACTCTACTGTATGTCCCTCCAGGGCCTCTTGAAAGGGACACCATAGTGGATCCAATTATATGAATCCTTAAAAAGGAATTTCAACCCAGGATTGAACTTCATCCCAATCAGTGGCCGATACCATCTTTCCCATTAGAAATCGTTACCTTTTCTCGAATAGATCATTGAGGAGGGCTTATATTCTGGTGTAACCCCTCCCACAGTGTGATGTCAAGACTATGGTCCTGACAGTTTGCTGTCTGTGAACCTTGTTGCATTGTGGGAAATAACAGCTTTTCCAACTGCCAAGGAAGCAGTACTTCCCTCTGTGCATAGAACTCTCAAACATTCCGCACAGATCACCTGGCAGAACTAAAGAGGTCACCACCTGTGAAATTTCAGAATGTAAATCGGGATAAGGAAAGATTTCACAATAAAGAAACACTGACTAAATCTATAAATGAATATTGTACAAAAAGCAGCAATTTTTTTCCACTACAGTTCCTCTAACTCATACATGTCAAACTCCGGCCCGGGGGCCAAATCTGGCCCTCAGAGTTATACAATTTGGCCCCCAAGTGGTTTCCCCACTTTGCATTATGTTTGGCCCACTTTAGACCACCAGGAAAGCTATACTGGAGGTGAAGTCCTAGATAAGCCATATGGTGGAGGGAGGGGGAAAGCTCTAGACACCAGGAAATTGTATAGGGGAGGAGAGGACCACTAAACTCCAGGGGATGGAATTGGGGAGAGAGAAGCACTAAACACCAGGAAACTGTATAGGGGAGGAAGGTAAATTAGACACCAGGGAACTGTATAGGTGACGGAGCCATTAAACAGGAGGCAACTTTATAAAGGTGGTTGGTGACCTCTTGACACTGAGGCTGGCCCGCGACTTGGTCCCAGCGTTCAATTTCGGCCCATTTTTGTATTTGAGTTTAACACCCCTGCTCTAACTGCATCCTGAAAGAGAAGTGCTAACTAAAAATACAACTACTGCTTTTTATACAGAGGCAGTGACGAGGGTGAGCTAACATCCCCTGCCCTGGTGCACATGTATGAAGATTCAAGTTCTGATCAGCAGAGTTCAGAACCAGTTTCCGAATATGAATATGCCGAAAGTGCCAACACATTTCCCAAGCCCTATGCAGAACTGAGGCCATTCCTTCCTATGTTAAGGTTAAGTATTTCCATTTCAACAATCAACAAGCTATCAATTTACAAAACTGATTTAGCTAAAATTGAAGTTTATTTTGTCTTTGGAGGATCCGCTGCCTAGAATGTTCAACCTATATGGATAAATGGCTAAAGTGTTAACTAACCTTTGTAACTTTTTCAACCCCTTGGAATAAATCCAATGATTGCAAGCTTTGATGCTCCCAGACAACTGTGGAGAAGCTGTGTTTTATATAAATGAAAACACAAGCTGAAGCAAAGCTTGCCATTAAAGAGAACCCGAGGTGGCATTGCATTATGTTACTGGGGCACATAGGCTGGTTGGGCACACTAATGATATAGCGGGGAACACCGCTTTGATGGATTTATCCAGGTGATCCAAATTAATGTTAACCTGTTTCCAAGCATGCATTAGAAACTTGGAATCATAGAGACACAGACTTCATCTCTCATAGATTCATATTTAACAAGTCCTTTAATGGCACGTAATTCTTGATAGATATATATATATATATATATATATATATATATATATATATATATATAGATTACATGACGTACAAATAATGTTTATTAATTTTTAGGGTGGGTTTATTGGTTAGTAGAGGTGTGCATAATTATTTAGAAGGTGTGTTATGGGTGTACATATTTAACATAATTAACTATGATGCAATCGACCAAACTCAATCCTCCAGCCTCTTTTGCCCCATCGTGTGCCTCAAAGACCCCCCTGCTCGCCGCTATACCCCCGCAGTGCTGGCGACACGCAGCGCGTCGCTAGCACAATGTTTACCCTAGCGCTGTCTGTCAGCGCCGCTCCCCCGCCTGCTCCACATCGCCGCTACCCGCCCTCGTCCCTTCCCTCCAATCAGCGGGAGGGAAGGGACACGGGCGGGTAGCGGCGATGTGGAGGAGGCGGCGCTGACAGACAGCGCTAGGGTAAACATTGTGCTGGCGACACGCTGCGTGTCGCCAGCACTGCGGGGGTATAGCGGCGAGCAGGGGGGTCTTTGAGGCACACGATGGGGCAACAGAGGCTGGTGTTAGTGTGCCCAACCAGCCTCTGTGCCCCACTAGCATAATGCAATGCCACCTCGGGTTCTCTTTAATGCTTGCAAAATACACCGATGAACAGAAGGGAAGCCTGAAAAGGAGAGACGCGTCAACACATTGAGATCGGTGGCAAACCAGAAATTTTTTTTTTTAATGTTTAATTTTTTTTTTAATTTTTTTTTTACTAGTCCCATGTTCCTTACTCCAAAGTAAACAGTGAATATTCTAAAAATGACTAATTAGGAATGGCAAGGATGTAAAAATTCCCACCAGAAACTCTCCCTGCACAGAATTATACTAGTAATCTGCCATGCACACAGACTAGTCTATAAAACACCAAGCTCTATAAAAGCCCAGCATAACCACATTTCAGCTAACATACTGTACATTTGGGTGGAACTGTATTTCATTCCTAATTAGACCACTAGCAGCATGCAGAGACTAACACCAGATCTGTACAGGAACATATTACCATTCCTATAACAAGTTATGGAAACCATGTTCCTTGCGACGTGATATTTTTTCTTTTTGGCACATTAAATCTGTCTGAAATAAGTATTTCCCATCTGCTCCTACCTTCCACCAAATGGCATGAATAAGAAACAAATGTAGCGTGAAAAGGTTTACACAGCGCGCAATATATTTTTACTATGTGCATGCTGGCTTATTTACCAGCTGCAAGGGCAATAATCCACAGCTCCATCATAGCACCAGAAATAATGATGTGGATTTTACTCAACGCACTACACTTTGTTCCCTGGGTAAACAAGACACCTAATAGGCAATTATTAATCTAGGTACAGCATGGCGTTCATTCCCATACACCACAGCTAGAGCCCTCAAAGCATTCAGAACTTGCCTCTGGTCTATACACAGACTATTCAAAGGCAACATACACAGCTAACTTTAAACAGGTCAAACGGCTGCTCTTAGGCCAAAGGGCCATTTCATTAATATTTACCAAATTTTGAAAAACATTGTGCTAAATTCTTTTTGTACTGAACAACATTCTATTGGGAAGCTCTAAATAAGGATGACACCATTTTATTGGCTAACAGATAAAAAGAGCAAGCTTTCAGCATATGGTTTACACACCTTTTCAGATTCATGTATTAATTTTATACTTTTGAGGAGCTTTGTAGTGGCTGAAAAGTGTAATGGTTAAGGGCTCTGCCTCTGATGTAGGAGTCCTGGGTTCAAATCTCGTCTCTGCCTGTTCAGTAAGCCAGCACCTATTCAGTAAGGAGTTCATTGGGCAAGACTCCCTAACACTGCTAGTGCCTACTGAGTGCGCTCTAGTGGCTGCCTCGCAAGCACTTCGAGTCCGACAGGAGAAAGGCGCTATACAAATACTGCCATTATTTGTTTAGCAGCACACATCACCCACCAAAATTCCTAAAAACAGCATCATAAAGCATGAGTCAAAACGGCAAACTTTTTTACTGCAACAGTATTGATGGTGATTATACAGTATATGATTTGCACAACAAATGTGGTATGGAAGTTTGAAGCTACGTTTCCACTAAAGGGTTACATTTTGGTTAAGTTTATTTGGGGGCAGACGGAATGGCGGTTTATGCAAATTTTCACAGGCGATTTTTCGCAATGGCCTATTAATTGCGTTCATGTGTGGTGCCAGTGAGAATCATATGATTCACATGCAGAATGCAAAAAAATGCAGCAGCTATTAAATGGAAACTAGCCTATTCACCATCATTGGTAAGCTTTATAATGTGATTTGGAGAAATGTACAAATGAAAACTTAGCTTTGCAAGAAAGTATCCTGATTAAGGCTATTTTCTGAGTGATTTTTTGTGAATGTGTCCTTACCGAAAAATAGTAGTAGAGGAGACTAAATAAATCAATACATTGCAAAGTGATAAGTTACAAAATAGAAGCGAGATAAACAGATTTGCTCCAAAAAATGCTACATGCAGCCCGTTTGCGATTTTAACCAAGACCCAATGCTGCTGTGGGAACACCCTCATAGGGTTAAATTAGCCAAGTGTACTGTATTTCTAAATGGCTGAACTTTCAAAAGTGATCTTTATGTGAACCAGAGAGGACTCTACTAGTGTTGACCAAAACATCGAATTGTTTTTTTCAATAAAAGATGGCAACACTGCAATCTTGTATATTTGTTTTTTCACTGTAGGTTCCCTTTTATTTTGTTCTATCACCATGCTGAACAGAAGGA